>NC_045030.1:67219160-67225561 GCF_008632895.1 Mastomys coucha | reverse complement strand
TTTAGGTCCTGGATGGTTTTGTTCAATTCCTTCACCTGTTTGGTTGTGCTTTCCTGTAATTCTTTAAGTGAGTTTTGTGTTTCCTCTTTAAGGGCTTGAACCTGTTTACCTGTGTTCTCCTGTATTTCTTTAAGGGAGTTTATTCATGCCCTGCTTAAATTCCTCTCTCACCATCGTGAGATATGATTTTAGATCCAAATCTTGTTTTTCCAGTGTTTTGGGATATCCAGGACTTGTTGTGGTGGGAGTACTAGGTTCTGATGAAACCAAGTAGTCTTGGTTTCTGTTGGTAAGATTCTTGTGTTTGCCTTTCGTCATCTGTTGATCTCTGATGTTAGATGTTCTTGCTGTCTCTGGCTGGAGCTTGTTCCTCCTGTGGGTCTGTAAGCCTGTGATAGCACTTCTGGGAGATTAGCTCTCCTATGGTAAAACCTGTGCACAAAGGGTTGTGGATCAGTCATCCCTCCTGAGTCCTGAGGTCAGAGCACACCCTGGAGACAGGCTCTGCTATAATAATTCTCATATAAAACTTTTTGTGAACATTAGATTTAACTCCTTGAGAATGATCATACCAGCTTGCAGTTTCTGGATACTATGGTAGTTGTTATATTAGTTTTCCTTACTTAGTTGTCATCATTCAGATTTTTTTTTCACATTTACAACAGATTTTCCTATTAACTTCTCTGCTGGTACATGATATGGGGTATCTTTCAGGATCTTATTCACCAGTAAGATGTATATTCAGTACATCATTTTAGATAATTTCATGATTGTGGCTTAGAATAGAGATACTAACATCTGTACTAAGTTTGATATGCTTTTCCTTAAAATTCAACTTCAATGTATTGGGGTTTAAGTGTAATATTCTCTGATTCATATCAATTTTGAGATAAATTAATGTAGAAATAGTTGATAAGAGAAGACTATCATCCTTTCGTCTTAGAGATATAAACCTATATTATTAGGGAATAGGATGGCTGAGTGGGTTGATTATGAGCATGTTAATGGAACACAGAGTTTGAGTTAGTGGTAAATATAATGTGAGAAAACTGTAAGCAATAGCAAGAAGTGACATTTTTATTCTGTTCTATGTTGCTCAAGCTATTTGTAGAGAACTGTTCCCTTTTTCAAATGAAAGCATTTGGGACACATTGAGTAGTAATTGAGGTGATAGTGGGACTTTAAACACTATCCTAGAGCAAATGGTGGAAAACAAATTAGTTATAAGAACTTGATGGGGCTGAGGGTAAGGAATGATGCCCTGAAATGAGATTATTTGAGATGATGTCATAAAAAAAATGAGGGAAGAGAGGGAAGCTACAAAATGTGTGACATAATGTGTTTGGCATGAGAAATGCAACAAACATTAACCCTAAGAGATATGGAAAAGTTACTTGTTTCTGGAAGACTATAGGGAAATGTTTAGACAATTATGGAAACACTGTGACTGATTATAAAAGATGGAATTTGTTCACAACTAACCTGCAATAGAGGAGCTAGAGGATAAGGAATCCTGGCTTTATTCTCACATTGAAAGAGTCAAGTGTATTCCAAAGTCAGAGAACTGAGCCCATTAATATAGGGCGCAACTCATGCAAAACCAGAGTCAGGGAGCATGAAGACAGTAGATAGATGTAGTGAGTCTAACTGGTGATAGACTATAGCCATTGAACTCAGAGAAAACAGAGATGGTAATATATCTTGTGTCAGCTCCATGATAAGAAAGCAGGTTTGTCTGAGATGTGTTGAGTGCTATGTAACAATAACTCTATGAGGAAGCCTACAGCAAGAAGGAAGGCCATCCCAAGCACAGAAATTCCATCAGGCCATGGAGCTGGATGATTTCACCTGGAACATTTACAAGATGTTCAACGGCATGTTAAAGACATTTTGCTCTTTCCTGTGGGCATGAATGTCTCACTAGGCCTGTCACTCCCTACAACAAAATGTCTAGCACCAGCAACTGTACTTCTCCTGGCAGAAAGAAGACTTCTGCTCTCTTTTATAAGCTTGCTTTCACTTAAAAAAAACTTTTGCAGTATAGGAAATATTGCAATGGCAAGGATATATGTTTGCTTAATTGCTTTATAAAAACATTGACCCTTGAACTTGTTGACTAACATATCAGGATATACCATGTAATCTGACATAATAATACACAACTGACAAATATTTAAGGAATGATACATAGTTAAGAAAATGAAGCATACTACAAAGTTAGATAAAAAGATATTGATGAATGTTAGATGTAATTCTAGCCCCTGGACTGACTGTAACAATTAATGATTTGGACATAGTTACATTATATTAAAGTTGATATATGGTTAAATAATTCTATAAAGCTAGATTTGGTTATTAATAATTTTGCTCTTAAACTTCTACTATTTAACATACTTATCTTACTGCATCAATATTCTATATTATTCACAGAATATAAATTGGGGCTTTTATTCAAAGGAAGATTCTAAACATAAGCAGTGTATATACTTAACTACATTATTATTTTCATCTTTAACAATGTTATTTTTTAACATACCACAGGATAATTGTATTGTTTTAATAAATCTCCAGTTTACATTTAAAGGAAAAATATTCCTTCCCATCAAAAAAGATTCACAAGCCATAAACTGCATTAATAATTATAGCTAACATTTTCAAGTAATTATGTTTAATATTTCATAAGTATCATACAGTTTATGAGATCCATAAAATATAATCTGCTTAATCTACCTTTAGATCCTAATGTACTTTTTAGTAATTTTTAATATTTTCTGAATATATTAATCATTCTGCTCCAGTGTCAACCTTGCCCATTTCTCTCTAACTATTCTATTTCCCCTTCCACAGTCTGTTACTCTACACATAACCTCTGTGGTTTATATGAGTTGTAACATTCCTATTGAAGGTGTAAAAACTAACATCTACTTGAAGGAAAAACAAACAATACATTTTTTTCCATTTGGGTCTAGTTAACTCAGACAGAATAATTATTTCTAGCTCCATTCATTTATCTGTGAACTTTATAATTCATTTTTGTAGTAGATGAAAAATATTCCATGGTATAAATGTAGAAAAATTTCATAATCTTTTCATCTGTTGATAGGCATTAGCTGTTTCCAAATTTTGACTATTAGTATTGTAGAAATGAGCTTGGATGGACAAATGTCTTTTTAGTAGTCTGTAGAGACCTTTGGGTGTAGGTCCAAGATTGGTATGCTGAACCTTCATCTAGATCTATTCCCAGGTTCCCGAAGAACTGACACACTGATTTCCATACTAGTTGTGTGTATGTTTCAACATGAAGCAAAAAGTTTACTTTCAAGATCTGTGAAGAATTTTTGGAATTGTAATAAAGGATAACATTGAATTTCTATGTCCTTTTTGGTAGATATCTTCACTAAATTAATCCTAATGATTCATGATTCTTCCGATCATTGTATTTTCTGATGTCTTCTTCAATATTTTCCTTGATTGTGTTATCCTTAGCTATTTTTATTTTCTTTTTGAGGCTATTGTAAAAGATACTTTTCCCCTGATTTCAGTCTGTTTTTCATTTATATATACGGTTTTTAATGTATTAATTTTGTACCCTGAAGGTATTTAACAGATGTAGAATTTTGGGGGTCTTTTATGTTTAAAATCATACCATGTGCAAATAAGGAAACTTTGACTCCTTCCTTTCCAATTTGTATCCTCTTGATCTCCTTTTGTTTCCTTATTTCGTTAGCTAAGAGTTCAGGTGTTATATTTAATATGTATGCAGAGTGGACAATATTGAATTATTCCTGATTTTAACAGCAATTCTTTGCTTTTCTATTGTTTAGATTGATGCTAGTTGTGAACTTACTATAAATCACCTTTACTGTATTGAGGTATATCACTTGTATCCTTAAAATCTCCAGGGATTTTTTTTTTTATGATTTTCATCATGAAGGCCTTTTCTGCATCTAATGAGATGATCATATGTTTTTTCATTCAGTCTACTTATATTGTGAAATATATTCATCAATTTATATGTGTTCAACCATCCTTTTATCTCTTGAATGAAAACTACTTGACCTGGTGGATAATTTTTTGGTGGATTTCATTTGTAAGTATTTATGTTTATAAGGTATCTATGTTCATAAGGGAGATTTGTAATTTTCTTCCTTATTGTGTATTTGTGTGATTCTGGTATCACAGTTATTGTGTCCTCATAAAAAGTTAGAAAATATTAAGATGTCCCTTCAGTTTTTATTTTGCAGAATATATTTTCTATAATTTGTTTGAAAATATTTTCTCCACCTTTGACCTAGGTTTTCTTTTTCCTCTATTCCCATTTTTCTTGGATTTCATCTTTTAATAATGTTCTACATTTTCTAGATGTTTTACCTGGATTATTACATTTTCTTTGAGTATATAATGTTCACTGCTTCTACTTTGACCCTATTGCCTGAAATTCTCTATTCTAACTGGAGTGCTATATTGGTTTGAGGCTTACCTTTAGTTTGTGTTTGATATTTCTCTTTTTTTTTCAGTTTTAAGTTTAGGGATTTTATTTCTACTTTCATATTTGGATGAAAAGAGCTAGGATGATTAAAGTGATTCTAGGTGATGGTGTCTGTTCTTATTCTGTCTTTGCTGGATATATATTCTGTTCCTTGGTTTCCCATGCCTTTTCTATGTTTTAGGAAAGCATGGTGGCTCTAGGATGCCTGGTAAAGTGTATTTAATCTATAAAATCTATTCTTATAGTTTTTCTGTCTTAAGGGGGTCACATACTTATCTATAAAATCTTAACCCAGAATTGTTCCTGTCTAAAGGAAATATGAGGACAAAGAGTGGAGCAGAGACTGAAGGAAAGGACATCCAGAGACTTCCCCACCTGGGGATCCATCCCATATGCCAAGACATCAAACCCAGACAATACTGCTGATGTTAAGAAGTGCTTGCTGACAGGAGCCTGATATAGCTGTCTCCTGAGTGGCTCTGCAGGGCCTGACCAATACAGATGCAGATGCTTGTAGCCAACCATTTGACTGAGCATGGGGACCCCAATGGAGGAGTTAGGGGAAGAACTAAAGGAGCCAAAGGGATTTGTAACCGCATAGGATGAACAACAATAGCAACCAACCAGACCCCTCTCCCCCAGAGCTCCCAGGAACTAAACGACCAACCAAAGAGAACACATGGAAGAACCCATGGCTCCAGCTGCATATGTAGCAGAGGATGGTCTTATCTGGCATCAATGGGAGAGGGGACCCTTGGTCCTCTGAAGGCTTGATGCCCTAGTGTAGAGGAATGCTAGGGCAGTGAGGAGGGAATGGATGGGTGGGTGGGGGAGTACCCTAATAGAGGCACAGGGAGGAGGGATGGGATGGGGGGTTTGTGGAAGGGAAACAGGGAAAGGGGATAACACTTAAAATATAAATAAATAAAATACCAATAAAAAAGATTAAGTAAGAAAATTCTTCACATTTCTTAGATTAATGAGTAGACCTTGGTTCGCTAAAGATGGTTAGTTGATTATTTCTTACATTTCACTTCATACCTAAGAATGAACTTTACTTTTTTCTGAGAATTGTTGCTGCATAAATGATACTTTATAGAATAATAACTGTGGGTCAAGCATTGCAGAGTATCTGTTTGAGAATTACAGTTTTAAAGAGCCTCAAATAAGTCAATGCTAAAGAAAGTTGCTGCCAATCTGTTTTAAACTTTATTTATGTGACAGTTTTATAGTGGCTAGTGTAACTTGTCCACAAAACCAAACAGAATAGAAACTTACCACAAAGTATACCTTTTCAGATAAACAGGAAGTGACATCATCGGTTAGAGTAGAGCAGTGAATCTTATTCCATACTCATCTCCCCAAATTGAAATTAATGAGCTGGTAAAATTTCAACTGTCATAACTAATCATTATTGACTTCTGGAATTTTGTTGAAAATTACAAGTAGATTAAACTTGGTGATGACAGAAGCTGCTACATTTTAATGAGAGAGTTCTGTGATATTTTGAAATGCAAGCTTCCTATCACCCACACTTCATATCTGCACAGAAGCCTGTATTTCACTCCTTGTACATATTTTTGGTGTTAGGGAGACAGGGCAAACTTTATTCTAAAAGCATTTAGTTGTTGGAACTCATTTTACTCAACAACCTCTAGAAAACCTGCCAGAAGTCTTTTGTTGTTTTGTACAGGGACCAAGGATTTTGTTGTTGTTGTTTGTTGTTGTTGTTGTTGTTTGCTTAACTAAGTGGCTTTTCATGAAAACATTGGAAGGGAAAATACTGAGAGGTGCCACATCAAACAAAAAAACATACTTGAAAAAAACACAGATGTGGGTTCCTTCCGGTCTGTCTGGGCTGGGGTCCAGAGCAGACCTTGGGCGCATGCTCCGCAGCCAGTCCCACAACACC
>NC_045030.1:67214116-67218288 GCF_008632895.1 Mastomys coucha | reverse complement strand
GACCAAACCTAAGGATAATAGGTATAGAAGAGAGTGAAGCCTCCCAATGTAATGGGCCAGTAAATATCCACAAAATTATAGAAGAAAACTTCCCTAACCGAAAGAAAGAGATGGCCATGAACATACAAGAAGCCTACAGAACCCCAAATAGACTGGACCAGAAAAGAAATTACTTCCTTCACATAATAATCAAAACACCAAATGCACTAAACAAAGAATTTTAAAAGCAGTAAGGGAAAAAAGGCAAGTAACATATAAAGGCAGGCCTATCAGAATTACTTTGACCAGACCTCTCACCAGAGACTATGAAAGCTAGAAGATCCTGGGCAGATGTCATACAGACCCTATGAGAACACATATGCCAGCCCAGGCTACTATACCCAGCAAAATTCTCAATTACCATAGATGGAGAAAACAAGATATTCCATGACAAAAACCAAATTTACACAATATCTTCCCACTAATCCAGCCCTACAAAGGATAATAGATGGAAAACACCAACATAAGGAACAAAACTACATAAGTAAGAATGTAATCTTTCAACAAACCCACACAAACCTAATTTTACCTCTTACAGCAAAAACAACAAGAAGTAACAATAACTTTTTCTTAATACCTTAATATGAAAATTAATATTACCAATATATCCTAATCGATTGACATCCAAAAATGTGAGGAATTAGAAATTTTTTGATTGTCATCCAATGCTCTCTCTAATTTGGTAATTGGAGAAATAGGTCCAACATTGTACAATCTATATATACTGTCAGCTTGTATGTTTGTGACAGTGTCTGGCTGCGTACAACATAAGGGTCTTGAAATCTTGCTTCTCCTATCTTAGTCTCTCTACTAGTAGTATTGTCTATTTCATGTTTTTACATTATACTATGGTTTTCAGGACAGCTTACAAATTTCAAAAGTATTTATACAACCAAAAGAAACGTAGATAACTTGGGAGTTGGCTTGTAAGAGAACAAAAAAAGAGTGAGACTGAATGCTTTGCTTGACATCAGTAACTCTTGTATCAAGTTTGAGGAAGAGGACTTCATAAATTACTCTTTCTTTGAGATGAATGCTTTTCCAAATTATCACAGCCAGTGAACCAGATTCTTACTCTCACCTAATGTCTGTGCCACCCTCCAAGCAGAGCCATTGTTCATTGAAACAGTTGGTGAATGACTTTAAGGATAGGCCATCTTAATACACACACCATTTCTTAAATGAATGTAACCTGTTCTCTGTGGGCTAAGAATAAAGTCACTCAAATCAAATAGTTTTGACCATAGTAGGAAGTCTGTATCCAAAAATCGTGCCTACAATTCATTCCTCAGAGCAGCAGAACTGTCAACTCTCAGCTTAGCAACGACGGAGGTAAAATCCTTTGGTGATGTGAGGGTAATTGAAGTGCAGCCTTATTGCAATGAAATCCAGTGTCTAAAAATTGTTCTTATTTTGGGCTTGTACCAGAGTAAGAGCCAAGATTTTAAACTCTACTAAATACAAAACAAACAAAAATACTTTATATATTCATGTTCATTTAAGAAAATACTAGTAGTGATGTATTATTTTGAAATATACAGTTAATATGTTTAGAGTTATTTAGAATTTATATTGAGAAAAATGTATTTTCACTATTGCTGTAGACAAGCATCTACATAAGACTGCTAAATTGATTGTTGTTTTATATCAAACAACTTTTACAATACTTATTTTTGTTGTTATAATATTTTATAAATTTTAAGGAATATGGCAAAAAAGATATTGTAGTTATTGAAGGGGGGTCTCTAGGAGGATTTGGGATACAAAAGGGAAACAAGAATGTGGTTTAATTAAATGTATTAATTAATACAAACAATAAAGAAATCACAAAGGGAGACAACCCTGGAGATAGGAAACGTAGGAAAGAGATCAAGAGTCATAAATGCAAGCATCACCAACAGAATACAAGAGAAAGAAGAGAGAATCTCAGGTACAGAAGATTCAATAGAAAACATTGACACAAGAGTCAAAGAAACTGCAAAATGCAAAAATCTCCTAATACAAAACATGCAGGAAATTCAGGACACAATGATACTTAAAATATGTTTTTAAATGTTAACAACTTCAGATAAATTGAAATCATGTAACTTTTCTCATCATAATGCAATAAAAGTTAAAAAAAAAAGAAAAACACACAGATGAAGTATCTCTAAAGGAAGGCATTAGAAACACGTATATGTAAACATGAGAATTAAGAAAAAGCCATATACATGCTCTGTGTGAAATATAGGGTCAGAAAATATCTTAGGAGACACACAATTGTCAGTCTGGTTGGACTGAGTCTGCAGATAAATAGCAGGGAAAGCTGAAATTGTAAACACTTTGATTGAGCAGTGATTTGGTGTTACAATGCAAACCTAATTTTTTGATATATTTTCTTCCAGTTTTAAAATCATTGTTGTCTGCAGGCACTTAAGATCAAGCCATCATTTGACTACTAAGAAAACAGAAAAAAGGCTCAGTAACCACACATTAAAGATGCCTATTTTAAAAAAAACATAGTTTTAGAATTAAATAAATACATAAAATAATAATATACTAAGGACAAGAAAATAAAATGCATAGAGGACATTTAAATTCTACAGCTGTTGTAAGATAGTTCAAAATATCTATCTTTAAGAAAAACATGATACACAAAGAAGAAATATTAACAGGAAAATATAAATTAATTCAAACTTTCATTAAGGAAATATTAGTATTTTATTTCTAGACTTTAATTTTAAATTGATTGTCTTAAATATACCCAAGTTGTTTCACATAAAACATGCACAGAAAGGTAATCTGTATCTGGTGCTGAAGTTTGCATTTAATAACCCATGTCTTCTAGGAGCAGTATTGTTCTCTTATGTGAGGTGTGTCTGTTCAAACTCCTAAAATGATGAAATTAACTCACAAACTAGTGTGATTTCATAAGGCTTCTTTATGCATCCTTGGTTTTATTTAATTCATTTGTTTCTTGGTCCCATCCTGCTTAAACTTCTAGTTCTCAGTATTGCCCATCTGTTCTTTTATATTGCAAGTTCTCCCTCTAACATTTTATTATTTGGACTTCATAACCATAAGGTCCTAATTAATTTAGTCCACATATATTTCATTGTCTTTAAGCCTTCCTCACCTCTAAGAAGCTATTGGAAGTTAATGAGTATTGGGTGAAAATGAGTTGTTGAGGTTGGTTTTGATGTCTATTTTAATGCTAAATGCAAGCCCCCAAGACCTGGACACTGCATTAGACTCAAGTAACCCTACCCTCAAGTTATTTTTGAATGGTAAATAAAAATTCCAGCAGCCAATAGCTGGGCAGAAGAGACAAAGGTGGCGTTTAGGTCTCCAAAGCTTGTGGTCAAAGAACTATTAAGAAAAGAAAGTAAAGGAGTAGGAAGAAGATGCCATGGGTTAGGAATCAAGAAATCATGGACGGAGCAGCTGGCTATCAGAGTTAAGTGCAGTCCAGATGAGACATAGTAAGTACTAACTTGGGATTGTACATAGGAAAGCAGATTATAATAGCATAGAGTGTAGATATCTGCCCAGCTTTTGTTCTGTTTAAAGTTTATTATAAACATAAAGGTTGTGTGTGTCTTTTATCTGGGAAATAAATGATCAAAGGCAGGGTCAAAACTCCCAGGTCAGGATTACACAATTTCTACACCAGAGAGTCACTTTTCTTTAGAAGTATGGCCAGTGGTAGGTTATCCATTCTCCAGTGGCTGACCCCATAAACATTTGCTTATAAGCAATACTATTTAAATTCATTTGGATAAAAAAATAAGTAAATATGAGAAAAGGTGTAAAATTCAGAAGATGTGAGGGGGCTCCTGGGGTAAGTTGGATGGATGGATGAGGGATAGATATAATCATGATATATTATGTGCATGCATGAAATTTTTAATAAACAAATTTTAATTAAGACAAAAAAAGGCATAGAGGCATATGCCTATTTTCCCCAAAACTCTTGGGAGGCATAGATTCCTGTGTGTTTGAAACTACATTAATGTACATAGTGGGTTTCAGACCAGGCATGACTATATAATAAGACTCTGACTTCACAAAGCTAAAATAGAACAACTGTATGTACGCTGCAATATATACCAGTGTATTGGTCACAATTCTTTATAGGAATGGAACTAATAGAA
>NC_045030.1:67210032-67214106 GCF_008632895.1 Mastomys coucha | reverse complement strand
CAATGATTAGGGACAGGACTCTTCCAGTTTCCATATGTGCCCTGTGCAGATCCTGTGCCACAATGTTCCATACCTAAATACCACAGGGAGAGAGCTGGTCTCCCAGGAGTGGAGACACAGCTGTAAGCACAGGAAAGAAACACTTCTGGTCAAATTTCTTGCCCAAGAGGGACCTGCCCCTACCCATCAGGACACAGGAACCAAGGAACAGCAGGGGACAAGATCCTGTTTCCATCAGCATACAATTCCCATCTGCATCCCAGAGCTGACCCTGTACTACAGCTCTCCAAACTCAAATTCCTCCCAGAGAGAACTGGTCTCGCAGGAGTACTGACACACAGAGTTGCAGGACAGACAAGTCTTAGTCAGAGACAACAAGACTAGCTAACACCTGAGATAACCAGATGGCAAGAGGCAAGGGCAATAATATAAGCAATAGAAACCAAAGCTACTTAGCATCATCACAACACAGTTCGCCCACTACTGGGAGCCCTGGGTACCCCAACACCCCAGAAAAGCATGAATCTGATTTAAAATCACATCTCATGATAAAGATAAAGAACGTTAAGAAAGACATAAATAAGTCCTTTAAAGACACACAGGAGAACACAAATAGGTAAAAGCCCTTAAAAAGGAAACACAAAAATCCCTTAAAAATTACAGGAACACATAAACAAACAGGTGAAGGAATTAAACAAAACCATCCAGAATCTAAAAATGGAAATACAAACAATAAAGGAAGGAATCACAAAGGGAGACAACCCTGGAGATAGGAAACGTAGGAAAGAGATCAAGAGTCATAAATGTAAGCATCACCAACAGAATACAAGAAAAAGAAGAGAGAATCTCAGGTACAGAAGATTCAATAGAAAACATTGACACAACGGTCGAAGAAACTGCAAAATGCAAAAATCTCCTAATACAAAACATGCAGGAAATTCAGGACACAATGATCAGACCAAACCTAAAGATAGTAGGTACAGAAGAAAACAAAGATTCCCAACTTAATGGGCCAGTAAATGTCTTCATCAAAATTATAGAAGAAAACTTCCCTAACCTAAAGAAAGAGATGCCCATAAACATACAAGAAGCCTAAACAACTCCCAATAGATTGGACCTGAAACGAAATTCTCCTGTCACATAATAGTCAAAACACCAAATACACACACAAAAAAGAGAACGAATATTAAAAGCAGTAAGGGAAAAAGGTCAAGTAACATAAAGGCAGGCCTATCAGAATTACATCAGACTTCTCACCAGAGACTATGAAAGCCAGAAGATCCTGGGCAAATGCCATACAGACCCTAAAGAACACAAATGCCAGCCTAGGCTACCAGAAAAACTCTCAATTGCCATAGATGGAGAAACCAAGATGAACCATGACAAAAAATATTTACACAACATCTTTCTATAAATCTAGCCCTACACAGGATAATAGATGGAAAACAACAATACAAGGAGGGAAACTACACCCTAGAAAAATCCAGAAAGTAATCTTCTTTCAACAAACCCAAAAGAAGATAGCCAAGCAAACATAAAAATAACATCAAAAATAGCAGGAAGCAACAATCACTATTCCCTAATATCTCCTAACATCAATGGACTAAATTTCCCAATAAAAAGACATAGAATGCCAGAGTGGATACATAAATAGGAACCACCAATTTGTTGCATACAGGAAACATACCTCAGAGTCAAAGATAGACACTACCTCAGAGTAAAGGGCTGGAAAACAATTTTCCAAGCAAATTGTCCCAAGAAACAAGCTGGAGTAGACATTCTAATATTGAATAAAATCAACTTTCAACAAAAAGTTCTCAAAAAATATAAGGAAGGACACTTCATATTCACCAAAGGAAAAGTGTATGAAGAAGAACTTTTAATTCAGAACATCTATGCTCCAAATGCAAGGGTACCCACATTCATAAAAGAAACTTTGCTAAAGTTCAAAGCACACATTACACCTCACACAGTAAGAGTTGGAGACTTCAACCCAACATTTTCTCTGTCCAATCACATTAGGACAGTGACAGGCCTGTGATTGGACAGGAATAGATAAGGGGAGCTAGATTTGGAGGAGGAGAAATGTTAGAGAGGGAGGAGAAGAAGGATCTTCATCATAGAGTCAGAGGATGATAAGGAGTCAGACCACATGTGGTTATATAACCAAACAAATATTTTTTACAAAATAGATTAATTGGGTTAGAATATTGTCTTTATTATTTGGTTCTGAAATTATTGTATTGGCATCTTGTAAGTTGTGATCTTATTATTTTATAAACCTTATTGGATACTAAAGCCTTAAGAGACATACATTGCCCACCATGTACTAGGCAATAGCTAGATGAATGATTGTGAAGGTGTGTAAGGCATTGCATTGAGAGAGATGTTGCAAATAGCTGGGAGAGAATAACAAGAGAGCACCGGGACATGGTGATGCCAGAAGGTACCGGCTCAAGAAAGTGGCCAGGCGGGAAAGGGTGTTTGTGGGTGGATTCATTTTTTTTATAATTCCCACAACAACAAAGCTCAAAGCACACATTACACCTAACACAATAAGAGTTGGAGACTTCAAACCCCCCCCCATCAATGGACAGATCATGGAAACACAAACTAAACAGAGATACACTGAAACTAAGAAAAGTTATGGATGAAATAGTGTTAACAGATATCTATAGAACATTTTATCCTAAAACAAAAGAACATACCTTCTTCTCAGTACCTCATGGTACCTTTTCCAAAATTGACCATAAAATTGGTTACAACACAGTCCTCAGCAGATACAAGAAGAATCCCATGCATCCTATCAGATCACCACAAACTAAGGCTGGTCTTCAATAGCAAAAAAAAAAAAAAAAAAAAAAAACCAGAAAGCCCACATACATATGGAAGCTGAACGATGCCCTACTTAATGATAACTTGGTCAAGGAAGAAATAAAGAAAGAAATTAAAGACTTTGGAATTTAATGAAAATGAAGGCACAACATACCCAAACTTATCCGGCACAAAGAAAATAGTGTTAAGGGGAAAACTGATAACTCTGAGGACCTCCAAAAAGACACTGGAGAGAGCATACACTAGCAGCTTAATAGCACATATGAAAGCTCTAGGACAAAAAGAAACAAATATACCTAAGAAGAGTAGACAGCAGGAAATAATCAAACTCAGGGCTGAAAGCAACCAAGTAGAATCAAAAAGAGCTATACAAAGAATCAACAAAACCAGGAGCTGGTTCTTTGAGAAAAGATAGATCAACCCTTTGCCTGACTAACCAGAGGACACAGAGTCATGTATCCAAATGAACAAAATCAGAAAAGAAAAGGGAGCTATAACAACAACAAAAAAAAAATCATCAGATCCTACTGCAAATGCCTATATTCAACAAAACTGGATCAGATAAACCATCTAAACACTCCCATAACGCCTAAAGAAAGAGAAGCAGTCATTATAAGTCTTCCAACCATAAAAAGCCCAGGACCACACAGGTTTATTGCAGAATACTCTTCAATTTATTTCACAAAGTAAAAACAGCAGGAACATTACCCAATTCATTCTATGAAGCTGCAGTTAAGCTGCATATTCTCCTTTTGAGATGGAATGGCTTGCATCTAATCAGGAACTTGTCAGAATTTCCTTTCATAGAGGACTTCATAAGAGATTTTTTTTTTTCATCAGGCAGTGGTGGCACACGCCTTTAATCCCAGCACTTGGGAAACAGACGCAGGCAGATTTCTGAGTTCGAGGCCAGCCTGGTCTACAGAGTTAGTTCCAGGATAGCCAGGGCTACACAGAGAAACCCTGTCTTGAAAACAAAACAAAACAAAACAAACAAACAAACAAACAAAAAGAGATACTTTTTTCTACTTCCAACATGTTTATTATTCCAAATAGATTTTAAAAACTGGTTGAATGCATATTACTTTTAGCTTCAGAAGATATCATGTATATTTAAGAGGCATTTAACTATTATAAATTATTTTGATGACTTAAAAATGTTAATACTCAAAGGTAGGCAGACTTGTGAATTCGAGGCCAGCCTGGTCTACAGAGTGAGTTCCAGGACAGCCAAGGCTA
>NC_045030.1:67195298-67209951 GCF_008632895.1 Mastomys coucha | reverse complement strand
AAAAAAAAAAAAAAAAAAAAAATTAATACTGAGTTGTATATTTTAAAATATATTTCATTAGTTTAATAAAAAAGAACAATGATTAAAAGAGAAAATGTACATAATATGGTAGATATTCATTCAATTGCACTAACAATCACTTTGAATTCCAATTTTCCTTATAAAAATGTATTGTGACAGATATAGCCCAATTGTAATAAAAAGCCAAACTAGATTATTTATTTTCTGTCAGAAAACTATGTTAGTATAAACATGTCTAGATTAAAAATAAACTTGTAGAGATAGTTGTAGCATGGTAATAGTAATCAAAATAGAGGTAGAAGTGTTATATTAATTTCAGTTGTAAGAGTCATTCCAGTAAGAAAAACTCGGATATAATAGAGGTCATTCATAATGATAATGGGGTTAATTCTAAGAGTACATGCAATCTAAAGCACATATATCCACAGAAAATAAAAGCAGAATAATAGTTGCCAGAAACTTGCAGAAATGGAATGGGTAGTGACTGTTTAATGGCTTCAGGGTTTATTTTGGGCTGATGAAATGTCATGGCATCAAACAAAACTAAAAGATGAATTGGGTAATGCATTTAATTCTAGTGAACACTAGCTTTCAAAAGGGTAGTAGTTCATTTTATGTTATGTACATTTTCTTCAACACCAAAATATATGAAAAGGCAACAAAATTATGCATCTTCAAATATCATGTAATGAATAATTATTACTAAACTGATAACTGATTTGTGATTTCTCACCTCATCTCATACCCAAGGCAGGCATTACTTGGTATATTATAATTTTTTCTCATCCAAATTTTGCTTAGTGAAATATTCTCAATAAAGCACTTTATTCTCTTAGAACTAAGAAAATAAGAGAGTCATAAGTCTGTTCTAGTGTGGCCTTTCAAAACTGGCACCTTAAAACATACACAAAGCATCTTCATCTGATACCTTCATATGATACTTGAAATTCCACAATCAGAATTTCTACTCTACTAAGACAAATAATTTCTATCCTACTAAGTCAAACCTAAGGCAAAGATTAATGTGATGGGGTTCTATCTAGGAATAACATTTGTAAGGGTTATAGAAGAGTAGGATTCAGGAGAGAAACTCCACTCTAAGACAGTTCCACTGTAAACTTCAGTTGAGCCTATGAGGTGCTATGGAGCTACAATGATGTTTCAGAGGTATCCTTGAATAAAATGGTGACATTACATTCCAATATGAGTCAGTCAACTTATTTGGGATTTCCTATGAAAAGAGTTATGATTTTGGACACAGGAGAAAAAATTACATGTAGTGACTCAGATCTGAATTATCATCAGCTACCACTATAGTTGAAGAAATAAGTCATTTTACAGGGGAAATCCAAATGGCATCCCACAGCCCAGATGCACGAATTTTAACTAGCATTCAAATGTATACCACACAATAAGTCTATTTAACTTCACTGTAGATGCAAGGGAAAAAATAAGCACACCAGATAGTGAGATATCATGAGGCACTACACATTCCAAATATTTTGAACTTTTTTTTTACTCATAATTTAAAATCAGTAGCATAGTAGCATGGCTTTGGAAAGCATCATGAAGTAGACTTAATGATAATTAACTGGAGAAGGTGAACCTACTTTTACATTTATTACTCAGTGTCACAGATTTGTCCCACTAAAAGCCGTTTTTCAAAGGACCACAAAAAACAATTGTCTGTTTCTCAGTAAATCTTCAGCAAGCTTGTGTGTTCTTTGTTGAGAACATGTTCCAAGAAGCAGTATTTTCTTAAAAGTGGACAATCAAGCATTTGGAATGCTCACTAGTGTCACCTAGTTTACATTCTGTAGTTCCTTTGTCTATATAGCTAGTTATATCAAAACTGAGTACTAAAAAAGTAAGCATTACGTGAAATGTAGGTGTTCATATAGAACGCAGGGAGTTTATCATGTCTCTACTATAAGATGTCTCTGCAACAACACCAAATTGCCCAAGAAAGAGATGATCTCAGAAATGGCTCAGTCTTATTCCTTGAAACTCACCCTCCATGTGATCTTCTATTTTAGTATGAGTTGTGCCATAAAACATATATTGCTTGGAGTAGTCCTAAGTAGCCACTTGAATGCAACAAAAAAGGATTGTTATCCACAAGGTGAGCATTGTTTATAGAAAAAAATAATTTTATGTGATATTCTCTGGATAATTCAATTTACCATTTCCATTGCTCTATAGATTTATTTTTTTTCAATGTACCAATTAACTAAATAAAGGCAAAGATATTTGATTATACATTCACTTTCACATAAAAGTAATTATTGATCAAAACTAGTAGCATGATTAGGAGACTCTACACTTCTTGAATACTCCTTCAGTGACTGTTTAATATCAGATCTTCACTTTGTTTTATAAGTGATCTAGAGTGACTATTATATTCCTGCTAAGAAGTAAATAAAATTTATGACTTTCAAAATAAATAGCCTTGAATGTGACCATCCAGAAGGTTTGGATATCTCTGTAAATGCTTTCTAAATATTTAGAAAGATTAATCACTAGGAATGCTTGTGCATATAATGTCTTTGTGAATTACAGCTTATGAACTTCAAGTATAATGGGAAAAACTGTCCAATTTGGACAAGATACATGCATCTTTTAAAAATGACATATTGAAGGCACTAAACAAGTATTATATGTAATCATATAGTCTTCATATGGTCAATTTTGTAAAAATGTAGTAGCTGAAGATAACAATTTTTAATCATACCCTTATATCATGGAAACCACCATGTTAATTTATATACTTTCTTTCCTGGTAAGACTAACACTGATATCAATATTTACTTGTAGCTATCTTATTTCAGGTATCCAGTCTAAAAGAATATTTTATAGGAGTAACCATTTGCCATTTTTCACATTTAATATTTAATTTTCTAATTTTATATGTTAGATTTTTGATTCAAACCATATAAGATGATGTAATGACACATTGATATTTTTGACTGAAAATATTCCCTGATGTATTTAATCACAGGTGTGTGATCATGTTAATACTATTTTTGTTAGACATATACCTTAGAGTAATGCACTATAATAAACATCTTATATTACACCTTACTTAACCTTCACAATCCCCTTATATATTCTTTCTCTTTAGTTCTACAAATAGGAAAGGTGAAGTTGAGAGGAAAAAAAGATGTAGTTAACTTCCCTGGTGAATCTTTTTCAATGCCAAGTGTATTTGAACAACGTATTGTATACAGAATATTTCTTTTTGGAATCGGTGAGCTTTTGTACAGGAAAATGGCAGCACCATTGTCATCTTGGTATATTTTCTTAGTTATATGAATCATGCTCAAAGCAGTCTGTTCTATGGACCCTATTGTTTCTCTTATGATGTAGTTAAAGAGAATGGGGTTGATTATAAACCTATATGGTAGCTTTTATGTCTCAGTAGCAAAGCAACTGACTTTCTCAAAATAATAGTGAGTGAGTATTGGTGACTGTGCATCTCATCAAACTTCCAGGGAAGCTGACATCAGTGCTGATAATATGCCAAACTTTACAGTATAAGCAAAGCACATGACCTGATTGATGCTGCAGGAGTGATGGGATCATTATGCAAATTGCATGACATCACTGTGGGATGCTTTTCTTATACTTGTTTACAGAGATTCCAAAGTTTACAAAGAGATCTAGAGGAACTTAAGGCAAAGAGATCTTTTTAACCAGAAAGGACAGAGGCAATGTAAATGGATAGGTGATTTCTTATGTACCTTTAAAGGAAAGGAAATAACTAGAAGGAAATAATTTTGGAAACTGCTAATTTTCATTTGTCAAGGGATGAAAGTATTACTGAGATAAGTGTAAACAGACTCACAGGGCAGTAAAGACTACTGTCTTATGCTTTGGTGATCCCTAGTGTACTCACAATATTCCTATGTGGGTCAGGGAAGTTATGCAGAGATAGCTCAATGGTGTGGGGAAGGGAACTGAGACTGTACCAGTACATAGCTTTCATGTATAGAAATCTTTAATAAGATAGGAGAAAGACAAATAAGCAATATATTTCCCAGCTCACACCCAGCACCTCTAAACTCTACTAGCAATGCCATAACCTTGAGGCCTAAGACTAAACTGGGGTTGGGAGAAAAAGCTGATAAATAGAAATATTTCATTAGGATTTTGTTTTACTTCCATGTCATGACAACTGTTAACAGAATTCAATGGAAAAACATTTATTCCAGGTCACTCAGATCTGTTATTTCCATTTCCCTTTTGTGCATCTATCCTTAATTGCTGACAGTGTCTATGCATAGTTTACATAGTTAAAACACTAAGTACATGATTGCATAGCTTTTTGCCAGTTAAAAGTTTTTGACTATGCTAAAATCTCTAGAGAAAAAGTAGTCACTATTTCAAATGTTCCCTTAAATATATTGTTAATTTTTCTAGTGATAAAGGTGTTTAATTTTATAAATAAGAAAATTAAAAATTTAGTTTGGTTTCTGAAAATGGGTAGGTCAATTGTAATATAAAATAAAAGAGTATGATCAGTGAAGTTTCAATTAATGTGGTAAATTTTCATTTATGGAGCTGGAAAAATGATTCACCCTCACTAGTTAAGGGTACTTGCTGATATTCTCGAGTACCTGCATTCAGTTCCAAGTACCTACATGGTGTCTCATAACTGTCTATAACCCCAGGTTAGGGTGATCCAAAGCCCTCTTCTAGCCTGTGTAGCCACTAGGCATGTGGTATGCAAACATAAATGCATACAAAACACTCATACACATAATAAATGAAAAGTGACTTTAACAAATACTTTCTCAAAATACATTCTCAAAATGCATATAATAAAGATATTTATAGTCTTACCAAATCTGGTTTGTTTTCTTAAAGACTAAGTTACCATCATTTGTCACTTTTAGGTGGCCTTATGTTTAAAGTATATCTATTACTATTTCCTTTCTATTATCTATCTCTCTATCTCTCTATCTCTCTCTCTATCTATCTATCTATCTATCTGTCTATTATTTTTTTCTTTTTCCTTCATTCTTTCTTTTGTTATTTATTTTTCTGCCCAAATATATTTTTGTGCATGTGCAGAAGTCAGAGGTCAAGTTTTGGGAGTTGGTTCTTTCATTTCCTGTGGCACCCTAACACTGAACTTGGGTTTTAGGACTTTGTACACTGAGACAAATTTCTGGTATGTACATTGCTTTTAAAAACATATTTATTTTATATGTATAAGTGTTTGCCTGCATGTATCTAGTGTACCATGCATATACATTATGACCAAGGAGACCAGACAAGGTGTCATATTCCTATTCCCTGGAACTGGAGTTATAATTGGTATAAATGGTTTATCTTGCAAGTGTCAGGAGCCTGGTAAGGCTTTTGGGTGAGGTTCTGAACTTTGTAAAACTTGAGAGATTCACATCATATCCTCCAGTCTTTTTGGTACCTAAAATTTGTCAGGTTTTGTAGTAAAAGCAGGCCTGATGATGAAAGTACTTTCCATCTAAAGCAGCTGGAGTAATTTAAATCATTTAAAGTATTTACATAGCTGACAAAGTGAGAGTATAAGTGGCTGATGTGAGAACATCAAGACAGTTCGCAAGGAAATCATGTTCCTTTCAATATTGACTTCCCTAACTTGATTTTCCACTATCAGGTGGTCAGAAATTGCAGACTATTTTTAGATGTAAACAATAATTTTGAAAGTCTGTTGACTGTCAAGTGCGAGTGCTAAGTACTTTGCAGTTGTTTGTCTCATTTTAGATTTACAGTCTTCTTCTGAGTTAAGTGTTATTATAATTTTCTCTTTGCAATTTAGGAAACTGAGGCATAGAGACATTAAGTAATCTGCTTAGGACAAAAACTACTTTAATTCAGACAACAGAAATCATGACTCTTTATTCTGACTGACTGTTCTCTTTTATATAAGTAAAGGCTTGTGGTATTAATTGTATGAATTTTTATAGAGAAAAGCTCATTGTTAGATGCCATTGTTGAATGTTTGTCTTTTATGGATCTGTTAGTGAATTGCTAAAATTTACTTGTAGAATATTCATTTCAACATTCTGAGAGGGATGAATTAGTCTGATTTCAGAGATAAAAGATCTGAAGTCATTTTACTTCCATATTTCACACTTTTAAGAAATGAGAAAGTTGGGATTTTCTTTGATTTGGATAAGTTGAAACTTTAACAATTGTGCTGATAGTCCTGTTATCCAACTACAAATATAATATTATAATTCGACTGAGGCTAGATTTGCCTGTAGAAATTAAACTTATATTTATGTGTGCTAAATGGATTGTCTGTGCAGTAGAAAAGTCTTAGCTACTGATACACAAGGTCAAGTCATGTCTTTGGAGACTTAATGCAATGATGTGAAGACTGAAAGTGTATACTAAGTGCCCTGGAACAATCTCTTATTCTATTTCTAGAATGCATTTAGAATCCTAGACTGCCAAACCTAGATTAGAAAGATATTAGTGGTCATCCAGTTCAGACTTTGTATTTCACAAATTAAAATTCAAACAAGCACAGAGAATATGGATTTATCTTGGGTTTTAACAGTCTTCTAAACTTCTAAAATATTTTATAATTTTTTTTAGAACATTAAACTGCTTTTGTCTGCAATTTATATTTATATCAAGAAATTACACATTAAATAACTGCTTCCCGTATATACTATCCCGA
Organism: Mastomys coucha; assembly: GCF_008632895.1. Taxonomy (NCBI): domain Eukaryota; kingdom Metazoa; phylum Chordata; class Mammalia; order Rodentia; family Muridae; genus Mastomys; species Mastomys coucha. The sequence goes on along the minus strand of NC_045030.1, from coordinate 67,203,257 downwards.
TTAGTCTTGATATTCTCTCTTATAACAGAACAAATAAGCACAGATGGCTTCATAAAGGGGAATACAACATGGCAGGCTATGTAGAGATAATGGTACTTGGGAAGCATCTTGCTGTATAGTTCCTAGGGTTTTCACTTTATCTTCCATATATCTTTAAAAAGCTGCACCAGAGATATGGGACTTAAAAGAACTGGTCAAAAAATCCATACACTGTTAAATACTGTTTAGTCTAACTGAAGGATTTGAAAAACAGGAAATGCAGAAAATAGAATATTTTGTCACATTTTATTTATTATTTTAATCTTTCATAAAACATATTTGATAGTGTTCTTTTAGTAAAATACATAAATTTCATGTAAACACCAATGGGAAAAAATGCCCCATCGGCTTATTTGTAGTTGGACTGAGTGTGGAGCTGGTATTGTCTGTTTCCTATGCCACTGAAGCTTTTTTTAATGCAATCCCATTCATCTGTGGTCTGGTTTTCATGGAAACGAGCATGAAGTTGCTCTTTCATCCCTCATGTACATGTGTTTCTCTAATTCCTTCACAGAAAGCGGCAATCACATGTCTCTTACCCAGTTCAAACAATCTTGGTTATATACCTCCAGGATAGCATTTGTAGGATTCCCACTGCTCTTAGTGAAGCACAGTAGAAAGTAGCCAAACATTAGCAAGCCTGAATAACATATGATGTATGTCAGGCTATTTAATTAAAAGACAACTTGTAAGATTATGGAAGGGCAAGTTAAATAATTGGAAATTATATTTGCAAATACTACAATAAAACTTATGTAGCATTAGTAATGTAATTTAAAAACTGTAAGTTTAAAGCTAAGTTACTTCTGGTGATGTAAATGAATATATTGGAATGATTTGGTGTTGTAGTGACAACTATAATCTGGACTGGAACTGAAAAACTGCTCAACTAGTAGGAGAGTAAATGAAAAAAAAAAGTTGAGTTACCCAGTTAAAGGTAGAATCCTAAGAAATGGTGACATCTATCTCTAGGAGTTGTCCCAGCTCATCAAAATGAGTGTTAAGAAATCCCTTCTGGCCACCAGAACATGAGTCAATTTGAAATATAATATTACACAGATTGTCCTCACCCATGCCTGCACTCAGGAGAATCTAATTTACCACTGTCATATTTGCAAGAAATTTTACCAGAGTTCAATCTACCTAAGGGGTGAAAACCACTGAATTATTAAGGGACTTAAGTCCCTTCTAGCCATCATATACCAGTCAGTACCTGTGTATAAGAAATATCAAGAAGTACTTGCAAAGATCAAAGGTCATAGGCTCATGCTCAGATAACAAAGAGACTTATATAAAACCACAGGGTGCTATATCTCCTCTCCAAGGTTTATAACTATATTACAAAATGGCTATTTGGTTATATTTTTATCTAAAATTCCATGTCCTCATTCAACAAAAAAATTATGAGATATGCTATTAGGAAAAAATACTTTGAAGAAATTGAACAGATACCAAAATCAGACTCATATGTGGCAGGTAAATTGGGATTTCCAGATGGGTAATTTTAAATATGGAAAATTTACTATTGGAGAAATATTCTGAAAATAAAAACTAAGAATAACTAGAAGAGTTATGTTGTCTGCATAATGTGATTCTCTGAAAGAAAGGGAGAAGGGGAAAAGGAAAATATTGGAAGTAATAATGATTGGAATTTTCATTTAAATGGCATAATAACCATACATTAAAAAGAAAACACTCAGAAAAACATCCTGCATGACAAATATCCCCTCTTCCTCCAAAAAGTGCATCTGAGCATTTCCTAGTCCATCTTCAAAATATCGAACAAAAAGAAATCTTGAAAGAAGACAGAGAAGTAATAAAGTTTTAAAATAAAATAAGAAGGCTTTAAAAAGCATTAAAAAAAGAATCATTTCTTTCCTTGTTTAGAAAAGAACAAAGGTACAAATTATATCTAACTTCTGCTTAGAAATATGATAGCAAGGAACATGCATCAAAATGTTTAATGTTTACAGAAAAATAACTCCTAGTCTGGAAGGCTACATCCAGTGAATTTACTCTCCACATTGGAGGAAAAATAGAATTTCCCTGATGTTTCTATTACATACTTTGAAGAAAATTTACAAAATGATTTCATTAAAAAAATGTAGAGAAACTCACATCTACACAAAGATAGATATTGTTAGAAAACAGATGAAACACTTTAAATACATATTTTATTATTTTGACTAAAATTAATTTATTGCATTATACAAAATATTAATGACACTTCATACCTAGAAGATAAACAATGATATAAACCATGATGAGTACAATGGAAGAAATGGAAATTTTTGTTTCTTTAAATACCTAAACATGTAAGGACACAGTATTAGGTATTTAAAGGTAAATATGATTGTGCTGTTTAGATTTTTCTCAACTGGACCCAAACTAGAGTTATCGTAGCAGAAGGAATCTCAATTAAGAAAATGTCTCTACCAAATTGGCCAGTGCCTATGTTTGTGGGGCATTGTTTTGATTGATAATTGATATAGGAGTGCCTAATCTACTGTGGAAAGTAGTAGCCATAGATGAGTGGACCTGGGGTGTATAATAAAGAAAGCTTAATAAGCCATGGAGGGCAACCCAGTAATGAATGTTTCTGCAAGGTTTCTACTTTCTACTTCAGTTCCTGTATCCAGGTTGCTGCCTTTAGTTCCTGCTCTGAATTTCCTCAGTGCCAAAAAAAAAAAAAAGACCTGAAAATTGAAAGCTGAAATAGGCCATTTATTTTCTCTCTTTCCCAAGCTCCTTTTTTGTCAGGCTGTCACAGCATGTTGTTACAGCAACAGAAAGCAAACTAGCACAATGGTTCAATTAAAAGTGGATATTATAAATATTACTGGAACAGTTATTTAAGGTATTGCCAGTATGCTAGGAAATAAGAATTATTATCACTAATGGGCAAATTCAGTAAGGAGAAAATTGCTTAAGACATGCTTGAACTAAACAATGTCAATCAACTGGATAGACACTCATCAATTTATTCATCCAAAAGTGACAAATTATATACCCCAATGAAACTCGCATGGAAAACTTACTAAGACACATAGTCCAGATCATGAAACATACTTGCATAAATTTAAATTACATAATACAATCTTCTCTCTCAGGAATCAAGCTATAACTAAATAACAGAAAGCTGGAAATAATAAAATATTGGCAATAAAAACAAAGCTCTATATAATATATGAATACAAATAAGAGTTATCTAAAAAGTATGCAGATATTATATTTGTTATTGAGGAATTCTAATCTTTCCTGATAAAATTTGTAATTTAACCAGGTGACATGTTACCACTGCTTTTTCTACATCATGAATGAATTCATTACCAATGTAATAAGCGAAGAAATACAAACTTGCTTGTCCATGATTGAACTATACACCTCTCACTGACCTTTATAAAATTAAAAAGAATTTTTAGGTATATTTTTATTAGTTTAATTTCTCCTCTTCTCCCTTCCTCCCTCTCTTATCTTCCCCCCTATGTGTATGTGTGTGTTGTATAGTTGCCCTGAGAGGGCAGAGGTAAAGGCTAACAAACAAAGAAGTCTCTGGGATTTGTCTATCTTCACCAACTGAACTCTGAGATTATAGGCACAAACTGTCACTTCCTGCTTTAAGTTGGGTTTGAAGAATCTGAATTCAGATCTCAGTGTTTTACCCAATGAGCTATTGTTCAGGTCCATAATATCCTTTAATTATATATTTTATTTCTACTTACATTTTTATTGGATATTTTCTTTATTTACATTTCAACTATTATTCCCTTCTTTGAGAAAATCATCAAGATAGATAAACACCTAGCCAGACTAACCAGAGGGCACAGAGACAGTATCCAAATTAATAAAATCAGAAATGAAAAGAGAGACATAACAACAGGAACTGAGAAAATCCAAAAAATCATGTGATCCTACTACAAAAGTTTATACTCAACTAAATTGGAATTTCTGGATGAAATAGACAATTTTCTAGACACATACAAGGTGCCAAAGTTAAAACAGGAACAGATAAACCATCTAAACAGTCCCATAACCCCTAAAACAATAGAAGCAGTCATTAATAGTCTTCCAACCAAAAAAAGCCCATGAACAGATGGTTCAGTAGAGAATTCTATCAGACCTTTAAAGAAGACCTAATACCAATACTCTTCAAACTATTCCACAAAATAGAAACAGAAGGTATACTACCTAATTCATTACATTAAGCCACAATTATGCTTATACCTAAACCACACAAAGAACAAATGAACAAAGAAAACTTAGACCAATCTTTCTTATGAACATTGATGCAAAAACACTCAATAAAATTCTTGGCAAACAAATCCAAGAACACATCAAAATGATCATTCACCACAATCAAGGAGGCTTCATCCTAGGGATGCAGAGATGGTTCAATATAGAGAAATCCATCAAAGTAGTCCACTACATAATCAAACTCAAGTTAAAAAAAAAATGCATGATCATTTCATTACATGCTGAAAAGCATTTGACAAAATTCAGCATCCCGTCATGTTAAAAGTCTTGGAAAGATCAGTAATTCAAGGCCCATACCTAATCATAGTAAAAGCAATATACAGCAAACCAGTAGCCAATATCAAACTAAATGGAGAGAAACGTGAAGCAATCCCACTAAAATCAGGGACTAGACAAGGCTGTCCACTCTCACCCTACATATTCGATATAGTACTCAAAGTCCTGGCCAGAGCATTTAGACAACAAAAAGAGGTCAAAGGGGTACGAATTGGAAAGGGAGATGTCAAAATATCACTATTTGCAGATGATATGATAGTATACTTAAGTGAGCCAAAAAATTAGGGAAATGACACCTTCACAATAGTTCAAGTAATATTACATAACTTGGTGTGACACTAACCAAGCAAGTGAAAGATGTATATGATAAGAACTTCAAGTCTCTGAAAAAAGAAATCAAAGAAGATCTCTGAAGATGGAAATATCTCTGAAGATGGAAATATCTCCCATGCTCATGGATTGGCAGGATTAATATAGTAAAAATGGCCATTTTGCTGAAAACAATCTACAGATTCAATGCAATTCTCATCAAAATTCCAACTCAATTCTTCACAGAGTTAGAAAGAGCAATTTGTAAATTCGTTTGAAATAACAAAAAAAAGAAAAAAAACAGGATAATGAAAACTATTCCCAACAATAAAAGAAATGAGAGAATCACTATCTCTGACCACAAGCTGTACTACAGAGCAATTGTGATTAAAAACTGAATGGAATTGGTACAGAGACAGGCAAGAAGATCAATGGAATAGAATTGAAGACCCAGAAATAAACCCACACACCTATGGTCACTTGATCTTTGACAAAGGGGATAAAACCATCCAGTGGAAAAAAGACAGCATTTTCAACAGATGGTGCTGGCTCAACTGGCAGTCAGCACATTGAAGAATGCAAATTGACCCATTCTTATCTCCTTGTACAAAGTTCAAGTCCAAGTGCATCAAGGAACTCCACATAAAACCAGATACACTGAAACTTATAGCGGAGAAAATGGGGGAAGAGTGTAAAATCAAGAATCGACAAGTGGGACCTTATAAAATTGCAAAGCCTCTGTAAGGCAAAGGACAATGTCAATAAAACAAAAAGGCAACCAACAGATTGGGGAAAGATCTTTACCAATACCCCATTCAATAAAGGGCTTATATACAATATGTACAAAGAACTCAAGAAGTTAGACTCCAGAGAATGAAATAACCCTATTAAAAAATGGGTTACAGAGCTAAACAAAGAATTTTCAACTGAAGAACACCAAATGGCTGAGAAGCACCTAAAAAAATGCTCAACATCCATAGTCATCAGGGAAATGCAAATCAAAACAACCATGAGTTTCCACCTCACACCAGTCAGAATGGTTAGGATAAAAAACTCAGGTGACAGCAGATGGAGAAAGAGGAACATTACTTCATTGCTGGTGGGATTGCAAACTGGTACAACCACTCTGGAAATCAGTTTGGTGTTTCCTCCCGAAATTGGACATAGTTCTACCGGAGGACCCAGCTATACCCTTACTCGGCATATACCCAGAAGATACTGCAACATGTAATAAGGACATATGCTCCACTATGTTCATAGCAGCCTTATTTATAATTGCCAGGAGCTGGAAAGAAGCCAGATGTCCTTCAACAGAGGAATGGATACAGAAATTGTGGTACATCTACACAATGGAGTACTACTCAGCTATTCAAAATGATAAATTCATGAAATTTTTAGGCAATGGACAGAACTAGAAAATATCTTTCTGAGTGACATAACCTAAATGCATAAGAAAATATTACTCACTTTTTAAAATTCTTTGCTAAGCTATAGTGTCTTAATATTTTACAAGAGAAGAAACAAATTCATGACTATTCTTATCTACACATTTGTGATGTTTTGAATGATAATGACCTCCACATGGTCTTGTGTTTGGATGCTTGGTCCACATTTGGTGAAGCTGTCTTGGAAGGTAGGAGGTATGGACTTTCTTGGGGGGTGTGTCACTAGGGGTGACCACTGAGGTTTCAAAAACCCATGCCACTCTAATTGACTCTTACTGCTTTGTGGTTATAATTTTGTATCAGATATAAGCTATCAGATTCTGCTTCAGCACCATGCTTGCTTCCTTGCTGTCTTCTTCTCTATATTTTGTAAGATGCCCTGCTCATGGTGTTTTGTTATAGCAATAGAAAAATAACTAAGGGAGTATCCATAAATCTTCCTTCTATACTTCTACACTTCTATGTTTATAATATTCTTTCTACAACCCATCACATATCTAACCCATATACTTACCTTCTTATTGATGTAGTACGCATTGTTTTCTCCTTTCTTTAATCATTCCTCTTTTAGTTAAATGGTTACGTCCTTTGCTCTAAAAATAAAATATAAATGTCATCTTACCAAACAGTACCCCAATGTTTTTCCCCCTGAATCTGAAATGGAGATGCAAATGGAATATACAACTGTATGCTATGCCTGAAAAAAAAAAAAAGGACCAAAAAGTAAGATTGTTTACAGATTATAGAGTGCTATTGTATATCTTCCTCAAATAACTATAAGAAAAATAATTCCTAGAGAAGACACACTAAAGACACATATAAACCAAAACAAATATATTCTAGACTATAAGTCAAGCCCTTACAAATGCAAGAAAAGATAATTCCTTGTGGCATATCGTACTACAGGGGAGTAAAAGTAGAAATCCACACCAAAAAGGCAGTTAATGGCTATGTGAGTTCACATTGTAGATACAATCAAAGGAAGCTTAAATAAGTAAACAAATGATGTAATTTTAGGCATTAAAAAATAAGTAACCGGCCATTTTCTCTCCAGTGAGTTTCTAAGACCAGAGCAGCCAGCCAGGAGGGACAGGCCCTACAAGTCCCAGGGGAGCTGCAGGGCTGCAGGGACAGGATCCCCTCAGCTTCCAAGTGACCCAGGTGGATCAACTTCCTTCTCTGCCCCTTCCCTGCAAGTAGAGGGCCTACCTCCAGGGAGCTCTTTACCCAGAGACTCGGTGAGAGCTGCCATTTTCTCTCTAGTGAGTTTCTAAGACTGGAGCAGCCAGCCAGCCTGCACAGGCCCCATGAGTCACAGGGGACTTTCAGGGCAGCAGGGACAGGACAAGCTCTAGCCAGAGACACTAAGAACATCTAACACCAAAAATCAAGAGATGGCAAAAGGCAAATGCAAGAATCCTACCAACAGAAACCAAGACTACTTGGTTTCATCAGAACCTAGTACTCCCACTGCAGCAAGTCCTGGATGTCCCAAAACGCAAGAAAAGCAAGAATTGGATCTAAATTCATATCTCACAATGCTGATAGAGGAACTTAAAAAGGACATAAATAACTCCCTTAAAGAAATACAGGAGAATACAGGTAAAGAGGTACAAGACCTTAAAGAGGAAACAAA
>NC_045030.1:67194903-67195057 GCF_008632895.1 Mastomys coucha | reverse complement strand
TAAGAAGTCAGGAAACATAGATGTAAGCATCACTAACAGAATACAAGAGATAGAAGAGAGAATCTCAGTGGGAGAAGATAACATAGACAACACTGAGAGAACAGTCAAAGAAAATGCAAAAAGCAAAAAGACCCTAACCCAAAACATCCAGGAA
>NC_045030.1:67160934-67194892 GCF_008632895.1 Mastomys coucha | reverse complement strand
ATGTGTATAGTAGAGGATTGCAATTTGATCATCAATAGGAGGAAAGGAGCTTGGCCCTGTGAAGGTTCAGTGCCTTAGTGTAGGGAAATGCCAGGGCCAATAAGTGGGAGAGGGTGGGGTGGCAGGCATGAGGAGGGGGAGGCAACAGGGGTTTGTTTTTGTTGTTTTTGTTTGTTTGTTTGTTTTTTGGAGGGGAAACTGGGAATGGAGAAATTTGCATGTAACTAAAGAAAATATCTAAAAAAAATTTTTTAAAAAATAAATAAATAAATAACCATTCCCAATCTCAGAAGGAAGCAAGAAATTATAAAGATTAAGGCAGAAATAGCAATAGATGGGATCAATCAAGCAAGGATCTGTTTCTTGGAGAAATTAAACTTATCCAAGAGAAGGAGGATATCTATGTGACTAAAATTACAAACAGAATATGAGTTTTTAATTCTATTTACTTAAAATATGTTTTTAAATGTTAACAAATTCAGACAAATTGAAATCATGTAACTTTTCTCATCATAATGCAATAAAAGTTTTTAAAAAAAGAAAGACTAAAAGATACTTATGAAATACTTGGAAAACTCATGTTCAAATGAAATACCTCAAAACCTTGAAGAAGTACAAAATTTCTAAACACATCTGCATATCAAAATTAAAGCCTAAAGATATAAATAAATTGAAACACCTTCATAATAAGCAATGAGATTGAAATAGTAACTAGATACAATGATAAGACCAGAACTAAAAGGATTTACTGATGAAATCTAATCTAATATCAACACTTTTCAAGCTGTTCCTTAAAATAGAAAATGAAAGAACGCCATCAAGTATCTTCAATGAAGCCCTCATAGCAAAATTCAATACATATGTAACAAAAAAGATGAACACATCAGACTTATTTCCCTGTTGAACATAGCTTAAAATATTTTCAATAAAGCCTTTGCAAACCAGTTTCAAGAACACATTAATGGAATCTAATATCATAATGTAATAGTGGGTTTCATCCCACAGATGCCAGGTTGATTCAACACATACTATAAATATGTTTTTATGTCTAAAGAGATGGCTCGGTGATTAAGTGTACATACTACTTTTGTGGAAGACAAAAGTTTTATTCACAGAAGCTGTATTTGTAAGTTCACAACTTCCTTTAAGTCTAGTACCAGCAGATTCAACACCTTCTTTTGGCCCTGGCATGCACGTTCATTTCGTATATGCATGAATCCACACATAGACACACATATATACACATACACAGAATGAAAAGTAAAAGGTAAATTATTTTATAAGTAAATAAATATACTTAATGATAAATCACAGAATCATTTTCAAGAAATACAGAAAATACATTTGATAAAAAACAAAACAAAATAAAACAAGACACTGATAGCCAGAAACACTCATTTTTTCTCCTTTGTTTAGCCAAGTAGATTTTATGATAAGCTTAGACTTATAAAACAAAGAATAGGAAAATTGTATCTGAAGAATAAAACAAAATACTAATGATAAATATAATAGATTTGTCTGTATTTTTGGACTTGCCTTTACACAAACATAATTTTAAAGGTTTTTTTATACAATAACTGAATTTCCTGAATTCAACTGTCAGTTCATTTGCATTTTATACTTAATTTTATGGTTCTGTATCATTTACAGATTACTCTCGTTTAGCATACATGTGAAGCTTTGTAGGACTTAACCCTTTAACAGTGTTGTTATTCCTCCTGTAATGCCTCACCCTACTCTTTATTATTCAGAGGCAAACAAGTTAATTTTCTCAAAACAATATGGCTTTAAAAGTCGTATGAAGGACCCCTTGTAGACAAATCAGACCACCAGATTAGTAGTCAGTAGTGCTAAAGGCTACTTCATCAAATAAAACCAAACTTCTACCATGCATTGCCTTAGTGGACAAGAACTGTAAAGCAGTTTACAATTACCTTTAACAAGCAGGACTCACAACAACCCAGGGCATACAAGATGAAATAGCTAGGCATTTCCCTCCTAATAAATATGTTCCATCATTCTACATTTATTGTGCACATTACACATCCTCTACATATATTAATCAGTAGGGAAACAAAACACACACCACAGACAATATTCTAGTTTGTTTCTAAATTAGATGAGGTTTGCATTTTTAACTGAAAGATTTTAGAGATTTGTGATTTCTCTCAAGTTGAAATAATAAGTTATTTTTCATTTATTTTTTTATACAATGCCACTTAATTCACTTCTTCAAGTTTGCTGGGTATCTATTCTGTTTCACAGACTACTCTTGATATTAGAAATACAGGAAGTCATTGCTGTCATGGACCCAAGAACCAGGAAGGAATCAAGGATAAAAGGGAGTGAATATATAGCAATACATAATCCCAAATGTTATGAAAAGAAACAAATACAGAGTAAAAGGACCTAGAGATCGATGGATGTTTAAGAAATGCATCTTATAAACAAAGCATTTGGGGGGAAAGAAAAAAAGAAATGATGAAAAAAGTAGAATAAATATATATACATACATATGTTTGCCATGATCTCCAAAAAGTAAGAAGTGCAGTGGAGCCAAAATAATAAAGAGTGGCCAGCTGCAGCTGAGGTCAGATACATTGAGGCCACTCGGGCTACATCGAGCTTGTCCAAAATTGTTCATAAATTGGATTTAGCTCTAAGTGTGCTTGAAAGAATGAGATGGCTTTGAACAGAGAAATGACATTATTTGCTTTAGATTTGAAAGGATCACAGTAGCTGCTGTGGAGAGGCTATTTGTAGGAGAACACAGGTTGAATCAGGAAAATGAGTTAGGAGGTTTTGGCAATAATTGAGACTGGGGATAGATGGTGGCCTGAATTAGAATGGAAGGGGAACATCTGGTGAAAAATGATTAAATTGGTGATTTTTTATCTGCTAAAAAGGGAAGACTTTTAGAGTAGAAGTCTTGGTAAGGAACCCCAAGGTTTTAACAATAAACATACTATGTTGGAATGCAGAGATGTAGAATAAGGAGTTGACTATATGTATCTAAATTTCAAATAACAGGTGTGGGCTAAAGATAAACATTTTAGAACCTTCAATATGAATATGGTATTTAAAGTCATTTGAGTAGATGAAGTCATCAAGTTGCTATGTGAAGATCTTTTAAGTTTAAAAATATGTAACAAAAAATTGTACAAGAGAAGCTAGACAAGAATGGTTTTCTAAGATGCTAATTTAAAAGCTGTTTAAGAAGGACATGATCAGCAATGCAAGTGCTACTTCATTTATCCAATAATTACTGACTAAAAGCTCAGTATTTTCTAGGCATTGTATAAGAGTGAGATTCAAAGCTGGAAAATAATATGGTTCTTTTCTTGGGGAAAGTTGTTATCCTGTACCAAAGATGGATAAACCAACAGACCATTGTAACATATGATGGGCAGTGCTAGAGGGATTGCAAGTCAAGTTGCACTGGGAATGTGTACCATCGCTACATTGTGATGCCCCTGTTAACAATTTAGAGGGAAATGATTAGCATGAATATATCTTGCTCACTGGTATATGTTATTGAGTGATTTATTGCCAGAGACATACTATATTACATGTGAGGTTTATTTTGTAACAAAAGAAATGCTACATACATGAAAGATATTGGTACTCAGATTTATACTTTATATTATCATTAGAAGTAAACATGGAGGAAGTACATAATGTTCTAAAGGTTTGGGGGGGGGCACCAGATGAGTGTCCATAATTTATCTAAAGCAATTGAACTTTCTTAGAGGCAGCCTCATGAAGATGTGGGAATAGAGTAAGTATTTAAGAGTTCTCAAGGTAAGCTGCCTGTTTGCTTAAGCAGCTTATTAATGTGGTCTAATTCATTCAAGTGGCAAATTTAGTTGTAAAACAATAATTTCCCGTCTTTGACTATTGATAGACAAAATGACAATATAATTGAGTTAGTACATTTGTTTATTTAAATGCTTCCCTGTTTGACCTTCAGGTCATAACATATACAGTCTTTAGTGGGGCACACAACTTTCTTCAGAAGCTTTGGAAAAGATTAAATCATGTATCAGGCCACCTTACTTTGAGTGTGCTTCCACCACTGACTGATGGAAAAACTTGAAACCTTATGTGATTTCTCTATCCTTTAGTATTCTCCTCTGCAAAATAGAGATAATAATAGAACATGGCTCACAGGGTTATTGTGAGTTCTAAATATGCTACTTACATACTTAGCAAGTTGTCCACAACGCAGTAATACATTCGAAGAGTTTGCTATTATTATCTGGCTCTGTCTGGCCTCACCAGCTGCCACTAGAAAACATGCAGCCTTCTTCCAGCCAATCAAAGTTATTTGAAGGGAAGAGCACAAAGATCAGTTAGCTGCTGTTCCACTGTTGTAAGCAAGAGCTGATGGTGTCAGGGGAGGAGGAGAAAAGTTGACCGATAGTTACTTTGAAAACTGAGCTGACGTTATTTCCTAGAGGATTACTTGTGTAGTATGTGCAGTGGACAATAAAGCAAGAATACTTCTAGCTTTCTGACTTGAGTAAGTGGATAGAGTATACTTGGGAGATAAGCAGATATTATGCTAAAGACGCATTATAGATTTTTTTCCATATTCAAGTGTATGTGCAAATGTGCAATTGAAAAACACATCTAGATTTCAGAAGAAAACTACAGATAGGATTACAACTCACCAGTATATATATATTTAAAGAACAAATCAATAGAAATAGGGCCAATCCCTTGGTAGATATCTATACAGACAGTCTATATCTGAGGATTGTTGCAAGATTTGCATGAGTAAGTCCCTATATTTAACACAATTGTTAGTATACAGTATGTAAAATATGTGATCACTATCATTAATATTATTAAGCATAAATATTACTTTTGTTATGATAATTATCACAAACCTAGATTATGTTTTAGCAGTGTGGCTCTAAGCCTTACCTCTATCCTGGCTCACACAGAAAATGAAATCATTTGCATAAATACTGAGCTTTTTAAAATATTTATTTATTTATTTATTTATTTATTTATTTATTTATTTATTTTCATGAGACACCTGGCATAAGTCTTGTCCAGCTCCCCTTAGTAGGATATTTGGACACAAATATCCTCAGCTATGGCATTCCATTCTCAGTACATTACTGTAACAATCTGAATTAGACTGTCTAGACTGTAGCCATGATACTTATAGTCTGACTCACAGACTAAAAGCCTAACTATATTTGGGACCTTGGTTTCTAATACAGAGTCTTGACATATTTTTATCAGAGTCCTTAGGTGATTTCTATGCTCCTTAAAATAAGATAAGCACTGATTTACAGAATACTTGTGTAGATCCTAAATAACTAACATCTAACTTCCAAATTGAGAATGACCACTTTTTTTCTCCCTAGTTTTCAACAGAAGCTGTATTTTATTGGTTAGGTGCTGGTAATATGGGGAAAGTTATAGCATTTTCTTTGTTTATTGAAAAAACTTGTTGGTAATATGTGGAAGCTTTCTGGTCCACATTTAATTATGTCCCATTTTACAAGGATACTTTACACCTGCACTGTGACAGTTCATGTCCATGATGGCTAGCTTATTGCTATCACTTAAGCTCGCAATTCTCAGGATGGTGTTCATAGTGGAAAACTCAACATCCCCCAGGGGACCATGTTAATGGCTGTTGAACTGAGCAAATTTCAAATTGAATTAATTCCCTGAATTAGTCAGTTAATTTTACTTCAAAATTGTTCATCATACAAAAAGTGCCAAAATCTTCTTTAAATGATATGAAAATGATACATTCACATTTTAATATTAAAATGTATGTTTTCAATGTTTCATTGTTCAAAAGTTTCATACACTCATGTGATACATTTTCATCAGGTCTATTGCCATTCCTTCCTTCTTGTATTCTCTCCCAGCTACAACTATTCACTCCCAATTTCTTGTCTTTATCTGTCCCTCTTAAGCTCATTGAGTCCAGTAAGTGCTGCCAGTATGAACATGAGTGTAAGATAATCTGCTAAATTTTAGGTAGCCTGTCATCGACTTTGTCCTGGGAGAAAGCTGACTTTCTCCCAACAGCCATCATTTGCCAATAGTTTCTCTGCTAGTAGTGGGAGTTTTGTGACTACCTCTACACTCTAAATTTTGATTTCTGTCTGTCTTGATTTGCTAAGGTTTTATACATGCTTCCATACCTGCTGTGAATTTATAGGTGCAATTGTTTCATACCCTGAAAACAATAATTCCCTTTAGTCACTTATTGCCTCAATCTCTTATAGTCATTTGGCCTTCTTTCATCAATCATCCCTGAGCCTTGGATGGTGGGGGTGTCTTACACATGTCCTATTTAGAACTGAGTGTTGTACAATCACTTATTCTGTGCAGCTTGACCAATTGTATTTTACTGTCTTAATTGACACTCATTACAAAAAGAAGTTTTCATGATTAGAATTGAGAGATGGGTCAATCTATCAGTATAGTGATTAAATTATAAGAAATTGGATTTATACTATGCCAATATAGCAGAATAATAAAACCAGGTTCTCTTCTAGGGCCTTTTACTTATGTAACTACAGGTGCTTACTCCAGTAATTGAGCAAGGTATGGGTTCCATCTTGTGGAATGCCTCTGAAATCAAATCAGGAAGCATTTGATTACAAAATGTTGTAATTATATGTAATATACATGTAAATTAGGAATCTTCTGTTGTATGTGGTAAATTGTTCAGTGTGAAAAATTTTTAAAGTATTCAGTATTAATTGAGCCGCCCCATATTTCCTTCTTATCACCTATACATTTTAACCCTTCCTGTGGTGTTGCTATCTTGAAAATAACCTGTAGGCATTCCTTATAGCTTCAATATTAGAAGGTAACTTTTTAATACTGCATCTATAGCCTTGGCCATATATAATCATAGGGGTTTCAGAGGGCAGTATAGGCATTTTTGTATAAAGTAGAACTACTACTTTGTTGAGTTCTCTCATTATAGGAAAACAAGCTGTAAGTATATAATTGTATGACTATCTTCTGTATAATGTTGACAACAAGTGCTGTGATTGGGAAATTTAAAGAACCGTGAAACAGTCTGTGAAGCTTCACCTTAACAGTTTGATATTATATATATGGGAGAAACTGGCACACATTAAATAGATCTGTGATAAAAGTTGAAGAAGAAAGATTAGTGAGTAAAGAAAAACCATGGATGTATTTAAAACCAGCTACCAGAGCATTCTGTGATGTGAGGTAAGACTTTTTTTTTCTTGTGTCCTCTCTTATGTAAACTGTTTGTTAAGAATAGTGTGGATTAAAATAATTTAAAGGGCCCTACTAGCCCTCACATTCTATAATCTTAGCCATATGGGTAATGCCAATTTGAATTTTAGCCAATATCATGTTGAAGATTTCAAAAAAATAACTAGTTGACCCAAATATCAACATATATTAATTATTCCAAAAATATTTCTTTATGTATCATAAAGTGATGACAAAAAAGATTTTGACAGCTGAGAGATGATGAGATGGAGGAATAAAATAAAATCTTGGTCCTATTCACTACCAACTGAAGTAGTCCAGGATAAAACTTGGAAAATGCAGCAAATAATGTAAAGAAAAGAGACGACTTTTTAGTTGCTTGCTTTATAGTGTTTTGTAGATAATTATCAGTCACCAGAGTCAGTCAACCAGCAGTGATGAACAGTCAGGCCCTTTGAGAGGAGAAACATCATCTTGTACACTAAAAATATACAAAATACAGCACAAGCATGGTGTTTTTAATGACCTCAATGGATTTGAAGAGAATGATTCCCATGCTCTTTATTTGCTATCTTTGTGTACAGTGCAGTCTGAAGGAACACAATGACATGGCAGTAATTTTCACTTCTCTGAAAGATTGTTTTTCTTTTAAGAACATATCACTGTCACCCTAATTAGATTTTGTTAACCAAATACTTTAAAATCTCCATGCATTTGAATCACTGAGCACATTTCCTATTCTGGTTAATATTCATGCAAGTGAAAAAAATCATAAAATTGCAACGTGAAATTGAATAATAAAATGAGTAAGACCAACAAAAATGAAATGTAAATATTGAACATGCTTTACTTTTTCATTTCAAGGATTTAAAAACAGCACTAACTCATAATTATAGTGTAAACTGTAGAAATACATCAGCCAAAGAGTAGACAAAATTTGGAATGCATCACATCTGCTTACATAACCTCAATTTCAGAAAGGTGTTTTGGGACGCAAATTGCAGTGTCAGTAATTTTGATATTGGTCCTTCAAAAAGGTCTCCTCTTATAGGTGGGCAACATGGACAGAACAACTTGGCACTTGAAATTAGAAGATATTTTTGAGTTCCTGTGTGACCCTTGAGAGATCATTGCATTTCTTAGAAATTTTATCTACTCAACCATAAAGAAATGAAGATATTTGTTTCATGAGGACATCAATGACAAAATACAATAAAAATTTCCCATGGAAAACACTACAAGAAAAGTTTAACAGGGTGAATCTATTATGTAAGGAACATCACTTTTCCATGGGGTGTCTTAATATGTTCATAATATATATTTGTTTGAATTTTTTTAAAAAACATTATTTTTTAACTGAGAGAAAGGGAAAAACACAGTGAAAGGGAGGAAATTCAGTGAAGACTAGGAAGGTAGCCTCAGATAGAAGACAGAAGTGTCTGTCCTACTATCCATTGTTAATATGCAGGTATTTATTAGTGTTGTGCTTTTCGTATAGTAAAGCAATACCACACAACAAATATCCATTTTTTTTACCTTATCCTTTGTTAAACAGAGTGAGGAAAATGTCACTATTTGCATACTTTCATTAATATTAGAAACTTGGTATTCATAGAAGAAGCCATCAGTTCACTCAATATTAGATACAGTATTAAATGCTCTGTTATTTTACATTGTGGCTACTCTTACAGCATTCGTGACAGTGAAGCTGCCCTGGCTACTTTTGCAATTGAGTTTTAGTGAGGGCCAAATTTACCAGTTGCATGAAATCAGGAACAGCATATTACCTGTCCGAGTTTCAATGGCAAAATAGGATTGATCAAGTATTCTTTAGGAAGTTGAATTTATTATCATTATTTTAAGGAATATTTAGACTATAAAATATAAGTGTATTTTATAAAATGCTATCATTTTGTTTTAACTTTTTGCTTGTGCATGTTCATGGGAAGACATGCCTATTTCGAACATGTGTACATGTACATGTGGAGGCCAGAGGACAAGATCTGATTTCATTTCTCAGGTGCCATGCATCTAGCTTTGCAACAGGGTCTATCATTGCCCTGAAACATCCCAAGTATGCAAGACTGGTGCTGTGTGAAATTGTTGTGCATGGGGGAGATCATTCTAGATAGCTCCTTATTAGCTTTATTTAAGTATTGAGACTTCTCAATAATTTTACAACTTATTTTGTTTACTTAAAGCAAAATACCCTCTATCTATCTATCTATCTATCTATCTATCTATCTATCTATCTATCTATCTATCTATGCCTTCACTAAAGCACAATATGTATGAATGTAGTTTCTTTTCATTTCTCTTAATAGCTGTGAGTTATATACTTTAATCTATTTTTCAACTAACATTATTTTGAAAGATAGGCAGTGTTGTTTTCATCATAAAAGCTATTTAAATACATTTTGAACTTATTATTTGAGAATTTAATATATAAATATCATGTATTTGGAACATGTTCTTCTCTCTCTGTCTCTCTGTTTCTCTCTCTGTCTCTCTGTCTCTGTTTGTCTCTCTGTCTCTGTCTCTCTGTGTCTCTGTCTCTCTCTCTCTCTCTCTCTCTCTCTCTCTCTCTCTCTCTCTCTCTCTCTCTCTCTCTCTCTCTCTGCCAAGCTAACCTCCAACAAGTTCCTCTCTAATTCCCTACACACTCTTTTTATTTTTGAAATGAAATACTGAGTTCAACTTATGCTGCTCATATGTGTATGTGTTTAGTGCCATCTATGGAAGCATTGGCCTCCTTTCATGGACCACATCACTGAAGAAAAGTTAGTCCTTCTTCTCCTTCAGCAGCTAACATTTGTCAATAGTTCTTCAGCTAGGGGAATGATCTTGGAAACACTTATCTGTACTAAAAATTTTTACTGGCTTGATTCTTTATAAATCTTGTATATGTGACAACAGCTATTTTGAATTCATGTGTGTAAATGTCATGTTCAGAGGACAACATTTCACAGACCTCCTCCCTATTCTCAGGGCCTTACATTCTTTTTACTCTTTCTTCCTTGATGTACCCTGAACCTTAGGTCAAGTGTTGATTGTCCTATCTATGACTGAACACTCACAGTAGCTTTTTCTCAGCACTGGGAAGAGTCAGGAGTCACTGTATTAAGCAGTACCTACTGCAATAAGAGCATTCTCTAGTAAAGGCTGACATGCATTTATCTTTGATTCTTACTAATCATAAGAGTTCAAGAAAACTGTTTCCTTAGTGACTTTCATCCTTACAGCAATCTATGATTGAAACTTCCTAAATTTGATTTTAGGTCTTTTAGTTACTTTGCAAATGAAGCAACTCTGCATATGTTTATGGAATATAATGTGCCCAGAAACAATATGTTGCCAAGCTGCATGTCTACTATGTGAAAGAAGCAATACTTAAACCTAGGTTTGCTGACTACAATGTCACTGTTCATTTCCTGATGCCTCTATCATATCCAGATAACTAAAATAAAATATTTCTGTATTAAAATACGGTATGTCACTTCAGACATCCTGCAGGTTTCTCCCTCTTCATTGTGACTTCTGAAATAAAATTAATAGTAATTGAGACTTAACCATAGATAGTTGAACTATAATGGTTAATGAAGGGGAACTTAGGCCTTTCTGTATTTCAACCAGAATCTTTGAACATGACATCAATAAAAGAACCTGCTATATCTTCTTCAATATCATATCCTTTATGTATCTGTTTTGTCAGCATAAAATGTGCACACTGAATATTTGTAAAATATAAAAGTTTTCCTTTGAAGCAAAAAGTCTGTAAAGTGATATGACTATGTATACTATGAGTAGTCTCTAAGGTGTTATGAAGCTATTATTATTGAGATACTCTCTCTGTATGATAAAGGATATTTATAAGGGAAATAAATTAACTGTTATGTCAATGTATGTATCATTCTATGGATGTTGTCTCTAAAAAATGATGCATTTGGTTATAATTTTAAAAATTACCTGCTATACTTTATTTGTAAAAAAGAGAGTTTTACACTAGTGTTCAGAAGGAGTTTTTACTGAGACCCTTGTGATGCCAAAGAAAACCAAGACCATTCCTCCCCTCTAACTTCAAGTGAGTCTTCTTTTATATTCTCTGTGAGCTGGTTGTTTAGATAGTTTGCAAATTTGCTACTTGATCAGCAAGCATTTTGCTTACTGGCACATCATCTTTTATTCTAAAAATTTTGTATTTTAATGTTAATATAATCAGACATAGTATTTGAACTTTATATTCTAGTTATGAACTGTAATACACTTCAATATTCTAAATAAATTAACCATGCCTGGTTTTTACTCCTATCTCAAAAAAATGAGGGGCTTTATAACTGGTAGAAAAATTAGAGAAATGTGGGTGTGAACTTGATAAGAGAGAATGAACTCCATCCTTTATTTCAAAAAGAGTAAGTGAGAATATCTAATAAAAATTCTGTTAGGGGTTTAATAAGTGGAAAGTAATGGAGAGATAATATTAGAAGTAAGGGTGATTCTTCCTAGACTAGCTCAAGAGAACTGTGGTTGAGGCAGCGTTGTTATAAGACTACCAACTGTGGTCATTTACCAAGGATAGTAATTTTGGACAAAGCAATTTAATAGGATTTATGCTTACATTTAATTTCAGAGGGACACAAGGGAAACCCCAGTAAGAAATTAATGAATCAGAGGACTTAGAAAAGCCTGACAAACGTTTTGTTCAAAGTACAGAGTTTTTGCAAATTTTCAACAACTTCTACTTCTTATCAGTCATAAATAATTGTTTAAAAATATTGCCATATTTCCCTAATAACCATATTGATTACATCTTTGATCCTTCATTTTTCTAATTATCTCCATCAGTCCATCCTATACAGAGTAACTGAGGTCATCTTTTAAAGATACAAATCTGAGCACGTCATCAAAATCAAGTTTGTAATTTGAAGTAATCTGAAGATTTCCTAATTTTGCAGTCCCTTCAAAGCTATTCATGAAAATCAGGATTCTAAAAAGTACTGACCTGTCAGTATCACTTCTAGATACAACTCATTGTGTCTGTTTTCACTCATCATTGCATGGCCATTGCCTATCAGGGCATGAGACACGCATAGAGTGCATTACCTAAAAACAATTATAGAGTGACTTAAAATAAAAACTGACTTTTGTAATTCATAGAGTCACCATATCTCTCTCTGGTCATAGTAAAGCAACAAAATGGACACATCTCACTAATTACTAAGAAAGGCAGGACTAGAAGGAAATTTGTCAGTTTGCACAAAGACATACATAAGGGGCAGATACTTTTAAATGATCAAGACACTTTTAAAATTCTCAATTTTGCATGATACTTGAAGATCTTTTGTAGGTGTCACTGTACTGCACAACTAGAAAAAAAAAGTGCTTAAGTCAGGCTTGGTCTATAGGGCTATTTTTATATGGATCAAATTAGATTTATGAGAAGGCTGCCAGACATTACTGGAAACTAGGCAGTAGTTTCCACACCCTGGACTCTTCAACCAGGTCACCTAATCTACTGCCAGACACATCATCTCCAGGATTGGTGCAGGGCATCTTCTTCTGCCAGTTATGACTTCTTGTCTCTTGCTTTAATCTTCTCCAGCCATCTGAAACCCTTGGCTCTGTACTGTGGTTGAGATCTCAGCTTTTGACCTTGTGTGTTCTCATGACCCATTTGAGACCGTTTCCCCTGGAGGGAGCCTGTGAGGCCATCCTGAGACTTTGTGGCCACTGCCCTTTGGCTCCATTCATGACAGCTGTGAGCTATCTAGCTCTGGCCAGTTTAAGGCAGTTTAGTCTTGCTGACTAGCACTATTGAGGTCAGCAGTACTGCTCTGAGAACAGGGATGGGTACACAGCTGCAACATCTTTACAGCACACATTTAAGTTATGACAATTACGTTACAGCCTAATTTAAGTTATGATTGTGAAGATAAAAATGGTCTTGATTGAGTATATCTCAATGTAATAATCAAATCATAATGATTATCCCATTAGGCAACATCAAGTTATTAATGACATATTTCAAACCCAGACTAAAATACCTTTGGAAATTAACTTAGGTTTCCGTAGTGGTAACTGTCGCTGGTTGCCTTCCATTTTGAATTGTAAAAAATATCTAAAGTTCCAAATAAAACAGACTCTCACAAGAACTCTGAATTAAATGTCTTTTTCAATATATGTAACTTACCACTTCTCTTACCTCTCAAGAACTCAAATATCTCCCTACCTCAAGCTAGTAGATGATACTAAGATTCTACCAAGTCCTAGCTGGGATGGCCAAACTTTAGACACTGGGACATGATGTCATCTACAAAGCTCATGCTCTAGAACTACACAATTGAGTTGCAAACAAATCAAACCATACTCAAAAACAAACAAATAAAACCAGAATGTTTTAAATAAGTTTATGATTTGATATTAGGTCACCTTCATACCTATCCTGGAATATGTGTAGCTCAGTGACCACAGCTGAAGATAACCATCATCAAGAAATTTTTTGCCTCAAATTCAGCAATATCCACCTTAATTTTTGTTGTTGCTGTTGTTGTTGTTGTTTGTTTTGGTTTTTCAAGACAGGGTTTCTCTATGTAGCCCTGGCTGTCCTGGAACTCACTCTGTAGACCAGGCTGGCCTCAAACTCAGAAATCCTCCTGCCTCTGCCTCCCAAGTGCAAATGGACTACTTTGGCCTTTGTGTTTGTGGTTCTTTAATAGGAAGATCCTTAAATAAGGGAAACATTAGGGAATCTACTGGGTGTTCATTACATTAGAGTCCTTTATTCTTGAGACTGAGAGCCTTAAAATGAATTTTCTCAGTAGTATCACAGGTATTATGGCTTAATTCGACCCTTCTCTTAATACATTTTTTACCAACTTTATACATATTGCAATATTAAAATATTCAACATTTTCTTCTTAATTTCCCCCATTTATTTATTTATTTATTTATTTATTTATTTATTTATTCACCTTATATTCCAATCTCAGTTCCCCTCTCCCCACAGTGCCTTCCTTAATCCTCTCTCTCCTTTTCTTGTGAGGGGGGGAAACATCCCTTTTGGGTAATAATCCACCCTGGCACATAAAATTACTACAGGACTATGAACATCCTTTTCTACTGAGGGCAAACAAGGCAGCCAGTTAGGGGAATAGGATCCCTAGGCAGGCAACAGAGTCAGGGTAAGCCCATGGTCCAGTTGTTCAGACACCTGCTATTAATATTTCAAATATATGATATTCGATAGACATTTACAGTGAATGAAATATTTTCATAACCTAGATTTTTATGGCTGAGCTTTTACTGTAGTTTATTTGTCTTGTATATATTCCTCCACCCATTCCTGTACCCTTCTTTTTGTTGAGTGTATTTCAGCCTAAAATGTGGATATTATTTCATTTCTAGATAAAGTAGTTTATATTTAGCTCTGTTAAGCCCAATGAAACCATTGACAAGTCCCCTTCAGTGGGCCTCAGTTTCTGAATATAAAACAAAGACAGTAGTTTCAGATGACATTCTCTTGTCTGCTCTATTTTCTAACATTCTCTAATTGTCTGATATTTTCCTGTTTAATTGATTGACATGCTTGTACAAAAAAGATGCCCTCTTGTTGAATTCAAAAAGAATTAAGACAGAAAATGCATTTTGTTTATTTATCTGATATTTGTTTAACCAAAGCCAGGGTGGCTCGGATTAACCCTACTCACCAGTCCATTGTGATTTTTTTTTTTTTAGTCAAAGCAGATGTTTCCAGGTGTCTAGGGAAAAAGACAACAATATTTCAGATGCATGTTTTCAAACTTAGGGGAATAACCATGTCATACTTGGAAGAAAAAAGAAAAGTGAATAAACATGCAGTTGAAAATGAATTTTAATGAAGGTTCTAGCCCAGTTTTGGGGGAAGGAAGATCCAAATGTTTGGTAAGCAGAAAGCTGAGCAGTGCAAACCAGTGGTTTGAGGACACTGAACCTAAAAACACTCGTCCTTTCTTTATGAACATTGGAGTACTGGTACTTCTGTCACTAAGATTTTTAGATTAATAGAATTGGCAAACAAAGAACATTACTTAAACTAATAAAACCAAATAAGCAAAACTGACAGGCATGAATCAAATATCAAAGGGAAGAAATCTCACAGATTCAAGCCAAAGTAATGGAGAGTGTGAGCCTGCCTGGTTATCATAATAAGCCTGCTTCTATATGCTAGGCTGTACTGAAGCAGGCCCTATGTCCCTTTTCCCTGGGAATTCATTAAATGGCCCCTGTGGCAAACAGGTAACTTCCCACTCAACTGTTGGTGGGACAGAAGTACTTCCCATGGACAAACACTAACTCCAACTGTAACAACCACATATAGACTAAAGTTTGCCTTCAGATCTCACTATAAAGGATGATGTGGATTATTTTCAGTAATCTAGGGAGATTGACACTATCAGTGAATTTCTCCTGTCATACCTTCCTTAAAAAGGTCTTTTAAAATTTATTCTTTCATCCTTTTTTATATTCCAGTCTTCATCCCCCTCCCAGTCTGCCACCGCTGACTGTTCTCCATCCCCATACCTCTTCCCCTCAGTATCCAAAAGGATGTCCCCACCCTCCACCCCCACACAACCATACCTCCCCACTTTCTGGGGCCTCAAGTCTCTGTAGGGTTAGGTGCATCTTGTCTCACTAAGTCCAGACCAGATAGTCCTCTGTTGTATATGTATCTGGGCCCTCATATCAGCTGGTGTATGCTGCCTGGTTGGTGGCTCAGTGTCTGGGAGATCTCGGAGGTCTTGATTAGTTGAGACTGCTCGTCTTCCTGAGGGGTTGCCTTCTTCCTCAGCTTCTTCCAGCTTTTCCCCTATTCAACCACAGGGGTCCACAGCTTCCGTTGTCCATTGGTTGGGTGCTAGTATCCTTATCTGATTCTTTCAGCTGCTTGTTGGGCCTCTCTGCCTGCAGTCATGCTAGGCTACTTTCTGCAAGCATACCACATCATCAGTAACAGTGTTAGGCCTTGGGCCTCCCCTTGAACTGGATCCCAATTTGGGTATGTGGCTGGACTTCATTTCTCTCATGCTCTTCTCCGTGATTTGTCCCTGCAGTTCTTTCAGTCAGAAACAATATTGATCAATAGAATAGAATTGAAGACCCAGAAATAAAACTACACACTTATGGACACTTGATCTTTGACAAAAAAGCCAAAAATATACAATGGAAAAAAAGAAAGCATCTTCAATAAATGGTGCTATTCTAACTGGCAGTCTGTATGTTAAAAAAAAAATGAAACTAGATCCATATTTGTCACCTTGCACAAAGCTCAAGTCCAAGTGGATCAAAGACCTCAACATAAAACCAGATACATTGAATCTAATAAAAAAGTAAGTGGGAAAGAGCCTTGAACTCCTTGGCACAGGAGGAAATTTCCTAAACAGAACTCCAATGGCTCAGGCTCTAAGATCAAGAATTGATAAATGAGACCTCATGAAACAACAGGGAAGTCTAGAATGGCTAGAGTGGCTGGAATGGCTGAGAAGCACTTAAAGAAATGTTCAAAGTCCTTAGTGATCAGGGAAATGCAAATCAAAATGACCCTGAGATTCCACCTCACACCAGTCAGAATGGCTGAGATCAAAAACTCAGGCAACAGTAAATGCTGGAGAGGATATGGAGAAAGAGGAACACTCCTCCATTGCTGGTGGGATTGGAAACTGTTACAACCACTCTGGAAATCAGTCTGGAGGTTCCTCAGAAAATTGGAAATAGATCTACCTGAAGACCCAGCTATAACACTCTTTTTTTTTTTAGATATTTTCTTTATTTACATGTAAATTTCTCCTACAACACTCTTGAGCATATAGCCAAAAGAAGCTCCATCATGCCACAGTGGCATGTGTTCTATTATGTTCATAGAGGCCTTATTTGTGATAGCCAGAAGCTGGAAAAAATACAGATGTCCCCCAATGGAAGAATGGATACAGAAAATGTGGTTCACTTACACAATGGAATATTACTTAGCTGTTTAGAATGAGGACATAATGAGTTTTGCAGGCAAATGGATGGAAATAGAAAATATAATCCTGAGTGAGGTAACTCAAAGCCAAAAGGACATGCATGGTATGTACTCATAAATAGGTGGATATTAGCCAAAAAAGCACAGAATACCCAGGACACAATCCATGGAACTCAACAAGGTTAGCAAGCAGAAGGGCCCAAGTAAGGATACCCCAATCTCACTTGGGAGGGAGAAGAAAGCAATCAAAGGGGCAGAAGGAGGGAGTGTCCTGGGTTGGAAAGGGAACAGGGAGGGTAAGGGGGGAACATGATCATGTATGAGGAGAAGAGGACTGAAGCTCTTGAGGGCCAGCAGAAAGAATGGAAACAGGAAAACTCAGCAGGTAGGAGGTAGGGAGAGTCTCTAGAATATATGGGAGACCTGGGAAGTGAAATTAAACTGTCCTGCAGTTTCACTAACTTGGGTTCCCTCGGGCGAAGGAGTAAAGGACCTGAAATATAGGGTTCGAGAAACAAGAGAAAACACAAAGCTAAGTTGTGACCCAATCAAGGCATCATACTTTACTTGGGGGGGGAGAAGAGGGGGGGTTCAGCATTTTTATATGTACATGAGAAACCAAAACTGAATCTCTAGGTTACAATGATATTTGCATAACATAAACACTGCGGTAGGAGTCAGGAGCTAAGGTCACCAGCTGGGACGTCAGCGGATGTCTTCAGGCAGTGGGAGGTTGTTTATCTCAGTGTGAACTTCCTGGGCAGCTTTCTACAGAGATGGTCTGACAGTCTGCAGAGGGCTTTGTATTGGCTCCACAGGTAACAGCCTCAAGCTAAACCGTCAGAGTCCGAAGGCTGAGTTGAAGAGGGGAGGCAACAGTGAAAGACTCTCAGGACTCAAAGGGAGGGACCTTGGATGAAGTGCTCTACAGTGGAGAGGGGCAACTTGTACATGCCACATTCAGTAGAAAGACAGGGCATCAAGTGGAGGGATGAGGTTGTCATCCCACAGTTAAAAATGACTTTATAATAAATGTTCCAGCACTAACGTGTTTAACAGATGAGTCACAGAGCTAAATGATCTGGTCTTAGGAGGGTAAAAGTAAAGCCTTAAGTAAGTTTACTATCAAAGAATATGCTAATATATACTTTCATTTCATTTCTTTTTTTTCTTTCTTTTTTTTTTTGTTTTATCTGCTTTTGTCAGATTTCATTGGTTCCAGATCTAAACGAGAAAGACATAATGGTTAACATGCTATTTGTGTTAAGAAAATAATATTGTGAAAAATTTTAAAGTAATAAGGAAAATTGCATTTCAAATAATGTTTTCCTCTTTGCATCTTAACACTCTATTGCTTATGATGATGGCTCATTAGGCACTGTCAAACATTTCAAAACGTAATTCTCAAGCTTATTTGAAAATGGCTACACTAATTTGGCATTCAAGTATCCAGTTACCACGTGTATGCCTAAATTTGTTAACCTTGTATGCTTTTGGATTAGGTAATCATCCTTTCTATGTAAGCCATATTGGTTCAAGGTTATGTCTGTGTATATATTCCATGTTTTCCTTGACAGTATTTTTGAAAAGTCAAGAGAGGAGTGGAGAGTTGTGTGGGAAAACCATAACATAAAGCATCCCATTAGAGTTACAGTCTACAATTGTGGTCAGGATATTCAGTACAGATTATGTAAATTAGCAGCTGTGTGGCTTCTTCATTTGATTTTTTTTTTCTTATTAACAACATGCTTGATTAGTCCTCTACCATTTTAAATGAAATTACAAAATAATTATGAGTTCTGCTTCTAAAACTGCTTGTTGAGAACTACAATAAACTGCTGAACACAGTGTATGATACATTTATATAAATATTAAGTACCTGCAAATTGCCAGTTGATATGGCATGTGTTTACTACTTAATAAAATGAGTGTTGACTCAGCTATTAAAAAACTGGGGAACATTCATCTTTGCTGAAGTCCTTGTTTTATCTTGGTAAAACTCTGTTGAACATATCACAGCCAGCCACCACGCATATCATCTTTCATCTGCATTTATTAATGGCTTAGAATGTCCATCTGTTGCCCTTAGTAAGTGGAACACTATGAAGAAAAGGATTCATTGAGTCAATCTATATATAATTGTTCTCTTTATGGAGAAAAGCTCTTTGGAATGTTCTTCATAAATTAAGAAGGAACAACTGTTGGAGAGGGGGAGGGTCATCAGATGTGCGGCAGTGTGGGACAGTGTTCTGCTCAGGAAACTTAAGCACAGTAGAGTATTTGGCTTTGAGTCCTGGAGCCCCTGAAGGCAATTTCTGTTTGCAGGGGACAGAAGAAGCTCAGCCATAACTTCTGAGTCTTTTTGGTTCCTGTTTCAGTCACAACCCCTCACAGCTGTCCCGGCAGGAGATGTGTGCTCTATCAGGAAGACAATGCCCCAAGCTTCAGCATTCTAGCTGGACCCTATCCCCAATCATCTGACCACAGCCAGGCATGCCATGCCCCATACAATAAAAGGGTCAGTTTGCCCCCCTCTTCTCTATCTTGTTCTTTGTCTCTTCTCTTGCTTTTGCCTCTTTCCTCTCTTCTTCCTCTCTTGCTTTCTTCCTCTCCTCTCTCTCTCTCTCTCTCTCTCTCTCTCTCTCTCTCTCTCTCTCTCTCTCTCTTTTCCTCCTTCTTCTCCTTTCCTTCTCTCTACTTGACCGGCTTATTTTTCTCTTTCCTATAATAAAATATCTCGTTTATATATTGCCTTCTTTTTAACTAACTTGCCTTGCAGCCAACAGGCCTCAGTACCAGGGAGAGACAGACCCTGGCCATCAGCAATGGCCTGCCTTCTTACAACAATCAGAGTCTGCAAAGTTTAAAAGGCACACAATAGAATCCTTTCATCCAAGGAGAGAATAAATACATTTGATTCAGATCAAAAGAACATTTTTCTCAAATTGTCTTAGATTATATTTGTCTAGATTTTGGTGATGACTTGGGGAGGTAGAGAATTCCAGGGGGAGGGGGCGATAGCATCCACAACAGCCAAAGCAAGTGTTTCATAGGTTATTTGTGCTTCAGTAGCCTCACACACTGAGTTTTTATCTTTATGCTTAGGGATTACACCTGGAATTGAAGAACCTCATGATTCTATTAGTGCACTAGGGTGCTTTCCCCAAGATAATTGGCAAAATGGTTTGTGATCTTACCAAATTAAAAGTGTAACCAACAACATTCTAGCAGGGAGAACTGAGGGTCTACACAATGGCTACAAGCTCATTCAAGTGACTCCAACTTGATTTTTGATGTAAATAACATAAATAATATAGTACCCTAATATACTCATGGGTACATGTAGCTAATCTTGCAAGTAAAAAAGCTATACCTTAAATTGGGTCTAGGACATAGGACTCATAGATAGGTTTAATGAATCATACATAGGTATGATAGGTTCCATTGAATCATACAGTTTTGATATACAGCATACAGAAAGAAGAAAAACAAAATTCTTCATTTGGAATCCATAATAGCATCACCTCAGTCTGATGCCATAAAGTCTAACAGCAATGTAATTAGTACACTCATGCTGATCAGGGTGCTGATATTAAGAGATAGATTTCTGGGAATAAAAACTGTTGACATGCTACATGATATATATAAATGGAGGAATAACATCTAGATATAGATAACGTAGAAAACAAAGTACAGATGCAAATGCATCATTTCTTGTAGAAAAGAAACAAATTTAATTGAGAGACATCAATTACAAGTTTAGCTTAATAAGATTCTCAATTCATGCTAAATGTAATAATTCAGTCTGAAGTATGCTTGAGGAATTAGCAGTATGTCTATTTGGTTGTTTATTTGACTAGGAAAGGGAATGTGTTAAGTGCTTCTTTTTAATCCAAATCATCAAGGGTTGGTGTCTACAAGTTGCCTACAAGTTACTTTCATCTTTCCTTCAATTCAATCTCCTTTCATCTCTTCTTCTGAAGGTGAAACAAAAAGAAAACTAGGTCATGATAAAGAGGACATTTTATTTCACTCCAAGTAAGCTTTGCAAAATTTTCCAGTTTTAGATTGGCTTCTCACACCCAGACAGTGGTTTTACAATTGATGGTAAATAATGATAAAAATGTAAATCAGCATTCAACCTTTTTAGATAAAAAACTGCAGGTTTTCTATTTACCTATAACTGGAGAATATTTAAACTCAATATTGGTAAATATTTACACTTTAGCAATCACAATAAACTCCTCATGTTCATACCAATACATAGTATTGTGTACATGGAAGGAGGACTTGAATTGTTCGTAATTGCATTTGTTTTAATATACCATCTTCCTTTACAGGAAATGTTCATTATCACTGGCAGCATTAGTTAACATAGAAGACAATGGAGTTAAGTTTATATCTCAACTAGTAATCTTTTAATAAATGTCTGCAGGCATCTTGTAGATAGAGCAAAGCTGCTTCACTAATAAATCAAGGAAATAACAAGGGAGTAACAGAGTCGACTTACCTTCTCACTTTACCTTTTCTCATGTTGTTCTCAGTCATTTTGCTTTTGCAATACCTAGTTCATCTTGGCTACAAGATGGAAAGTTATGTGGCCACATAGATGAAAGGATCAGACATATATATATCTAACTATCCTTGAATCCAGATTTGTCTCATGAAATTGATTTTTTTTTCCTTTAAATGAGAATCCATATGCACTGTGGGATTCACCCAGAAGCTCCAATTTTCCATCAGAAAATCACAGATAAATTAAATACTCAGAATTGCAATTTTCAACCATATCTTCTTTCTTTTTAACCTAAACTTGTGGCTAGAGTCATTACTCAACAAGCTCAGTCAATCAGTAAACCTTTTCTAGTCCATTTAACTGGTCAATAGTCTACTCTGGGCCTCTTTTTTTCTGTCTGATTCAACACTGCCATCGTCACTTAAATGAGTTTTCTGCCTCTAATCCTGTCTAGCTCCAATATATGCTTGGGATGCCAGTGTGATATATCTTTTAAAAATCATCCTGTTGTTCTCTCCTGCAGTGCATTACCTACAATAAAAAGAATGACATCTTTGTTTCCATGAGTTTGTACATTACTTGATTGTCTCATTGCTGTGAAAAAGTAATCACCTGAGAAAAGCAATCTCATGGATGAAAAGTTTATTATGGCTAATAAGAGGAAGGTCTAGTACACCATGGTAGGGAAAGTACTGAGGAGGAAATATAATGCAGCTGGTCACATTGTATTCACAATCAGGAAGAAGAAGAAAATGAGATGTGCTCTGCAGGGATTTCTCCCTTGTAAATACTTTATGTGTGTAACGGTATATGTATATATATACATTTGTGTACCATGAATGTACTCAGTTCTTGTAGAGGCTTATACAGGGTATTGGATCCTCTGTAACTGAACTTACAGATTGTTGTACATGGCCATGTGGGTATTGAAAATTAACTACTGAACTCTCTGTGTGCCCTGCCCTGCTTTATCCTTTGTGTTGACCCTCTGATCCTAAAGCAAAGATGTCTGTGGTGTTTCCATAATCTAGGTTTTCCTATATTAGTGCACTATTTCAAGAAACCCTCTCATCCGCAGGGCTAGAGGCTTGTTGCACAGTGCTTGTAAACTCCATAAAACTGACTATGACCATTAACCATCACAGTATGGTTGGAAGGAAGACAATAACAATTAAACAAATCTGGCTTCAGGCAGAAACTGTGGTAAACTGGAGAGTCAGCAGACCCGTGAAAAAGAGACAACTATTAGTCTGCTGGGATTGTGACCTACGTGTTTGTTAATTCTATCTCTAAGATAATATCTAGTGTTTAGTGTGTTCTAAAAAGTCCTTCATGATCACCTTCATGTCTACATCTTAAACCTTATTTCTTCTACTTCATGTCAGTTCTACTTATACAAAGTAGACCTCAAAAACAATTTCGTTCTGTCTCTGGTGCCATTCCCTATTTTAGTGCATCATCTTCTTTTCTGGGGATTATGACAATGGCCCCTTAACTGGTTCCATTTTTGAAAATAACTTCTAGTTCTATATTTTTTTTCAAAATGTGATCTTTATAAATGCATCAGTGTAAATTATTGAGAATTTCATCCAGTGGGTGAGAGTTTCATCTAGTGGGTGAGAGTTTCATCCAATTGTTTGAGAGTTTCATCCAATGGGTGAGAGTTTCATCCAATGGGGTGACCTATTGAGATATTTCCTAGTGTTGGATTTCCTAATCTACAGCTCATCTATAATAGCATAGATTATACTAAATGGCAAAAGTATTTTTCCATTCAGGGAGGAGTAGCAGAGCAGTGTAATGTACTGAAGAAAGTGTATGGTGCAGAGTGACTGTTAACAGAATTTCTTTCCAATATCTGTCTAGAGAGCTGTTCTTTGAGATTTCACCACTAGATCCCACAACAGTGTAAGATTATAGAGAACAACCAGTGCTTGTTTATACAGATCCAGTACCTACAGAGCTAAAAGTTGCATGTCAGTGAACTCTCTAAGGGTGGTGATTGTCTTACAAGCAAATCTGTACTAACATTTCAGGATGGTACCTAGAATTTAATAACTCCTTGGCAAAAATATGGGGGTTCATGAAAGATTAAATAATATACTTGGCATAGCTCATAGCTCTGTTAGGAACTATTACCCTACTATAGACATAGATTGGATAATATCCTGAACATCTACAATATCATTGCTGGTGAAAAGCATCAATGGGAACAAGAAGTTTTTATCATAAAGCCAACCAATGAGAACCTGAGAAACTGGATTTATATTGTCCCAAATACCATGTTTCAACATGGTAGTGTTTCTTGTGGTGTTTATAGTTACAGAGCAAAGTGAAGCTAACAATCTATGTATATTCAAATATGTTAATGAAAATAAAGTTCTTGGGCTACTACCCAGCTAGAAAAGATTTATGACAGTTTTAAAATGTTGATTACTTCCTTAGCTTTGCATTTGTTGGAAGCTAATGATCAGCTAAGTGAATACATGTCAAAAAGTTTCATATGGTACTCACAAGAAAGTCAGGTGAAATATAGAGTTAATCAAAGTTATAAAGGGGTTAATATGTAGCCTAAGATTTGACTCCAGATTTGCAATAGCACAACTCTACATAATGATAATATTTGAATTAATAAGCCTTGTAGATATTTTAATGTAGGTATGGCATTTTCTTTTCTGGGAACCTGAGGTCATATCTTCTTAGCCATTATCTGGACAGATAAAACCTTTATCCAGAAGACTTATTTCTGGCATGTAGGTTTCCTGTATCTACAAGATAAACAAGGGTGAGACTACAGTGACCAAATAAATGTACTGACCTGCTTGATATAAGATGACAAGCATCTAGAAATAAGCTCTGATTAAAAGAAAGAACCAAATTTATATTTTTCCTTAGAAGACTTTGTTTCTATTCTATTTTCTTAGCTTAATCGTATGCTTCACAAGTACCTTGAAACTTACAATATTAGCTTAGATCTGATTGTCTTTTTTAAGTCTACTTTCAATATTTAAATCTACTTTTCATACTTTGTCAAAATGGATAAATCGTTTTATTTCATCTTGTACAGTAACTGTGAAAAGAGAAACATATATTGTAATATGAATATTTTACTTCACATTTTGACTATAAGACAATACTCATCTAATTACATTAGGGACAGATTTAAGTATGGTCCTAATATTCAGATCCAAGAGTATCAACGATGATACTATAGGAAATTCTAGTGTGGTAGTAGAATATTGGCCAGAGATATGAGATTAGAGATTGTAGATAACCTTTAATCCAGCTACATACCATTTGGGCCTTGTAATTTCTTGGCTTTGGAAATATATGGACCATGTGTATTTTGGAGGCTACATAGACTACCTTGGATGAGGTTTGTTTTGTTGAGGATTGTTTTATGGAAATTATAGGCTTCATATATTTGGGGGTTATATAGATAACCTTGGTTGAGGGTTATTTAGTTACTTTTCATTTTGGCACAACAAAGTAACATGGCCCAGGCAACTTAGAAAACAAAGGCATTTAATTGGGAGCTTCATTACAAATAAAGCATTTAATTGAGGGTATGTTCAGGACTATCATGGTAGGGAGCATAGCAGCAGACAGGCCAGCATGGCATTGACACAGTGGCTGAGAGCTCACATCTTCATCAAAAAACTACATGATAAAGAGAGAATTAACCTGGAATGGTGAAGCTGTTTGAAACCTCATAAACCACCTCTGTGACACCACCTCCTCCAACAAGGCCATATATATATATATATATATATATATATATATATATATGTGTGTGTGTGTGTGTGTGTGTGTGTGTGTGTGTGTGTGTGTATGTTTGTCTATAAATAGCATATGTTTACTTTAATAAAATTGGACTTACACTATCAATCTCAGGAATTTGGCTAGATTTTATATTTATTTAAGAAACAAAGGAGGTATTTGCAAAATTAAAAGAAATATGTGTCAAGACCTTTAGATAAATAAGTGAAATTAATAACATTATCATATGTTTCCTTTTCTAGACTCATGACCTTGAAGTGTTATTATTATTATTATTATTATTATTATTATTATTATTATTTAGAGTGAGAACCTCCATAAGAGGTAGACATCAAGGTCACACATGAATAAAGCAAGTCTGTCCCTGATCTTGATCTTTTATCTTTTGCACTGTCATATTGATTACAAAGAAGACAAACTCAGCAAATACTTAGTGCTGAGTGAGGAAGTGAGCAAGGCAGAGCCCTGAGAATGCAAGCGGCTCTGTGCTGTGGAGATGGAGATCGGAAGTCTGCCAAAGAGGACATTTAATCTGTTTCCTGGTCTCTAATTAGGGCCATACTTAAATCTGTCCCTAATGACAATAGTCATCTAATTACAAAAAGCATTCAAGTTTTCATTTTTATTTATCCTAGAATAAAACAGATTTTAAGGATACTAACCATATTTTACCTGAAGAGTGAAAAACAATACTTTTTTTACATAAAATAAAACTTTACTCTCAGTCACATATGAAGAATGCCAATTCACCTGTTTTGAAACTTGAGCCTCAGTTTTTTACCTATAAATTGAAACTAATGCTCATAATTTCTCCTGAATCCAAGATGGAAGTAATGTACATAAAACTCACCTATCGTGTAGTTGTTTACAACATGGTAAATATTCAATAAATATTACTATGATTTCCTTATCATTTGTTTGTCCAAATAAAATAAAAGAAAAGATAGAAAATTCACATTCACTTAGGGGGGAAGTTTAAGCATTTTATTAACATTTTTTGAAAAACATTTAACTATTTATTTTATGTATGTCTTCATTGTTTTTTTTTATTGTTGTAATGAAATACCATGAACAAAGCTTCTGTAATTCATTTTCTCCCAGAAAAATCTTTATTTCATTCACATTTCAACATCATTGTTCATTGTTGAAGGAAATCGAGGTGAGAACTTAAACAGGGCAAGGCCCTAGAGGCAGGAGCTGATACAGAGGAAATGGAGGAGTGCTGCTTCCTGGCTTGTTGCCCATGGCTTCCTCACCGGCTTTCTTATAGAACAAAGGATCACCATCCCAGGGGTGGAACCACCCACAATGGGCTGGACCCTCCCATATCATTAACTAATTAAGAAAATGTCTTACTAAGAGCTCTAGTAGAGATCATTTTGTCAATTAAAGTACCATTATTTCAGATGACTAACTTGTGTCAAGCTGACAGAACTACAGTATAATGTGTATGTTGGTGAAGTGTTGGTTTGTTCCTTTCACCATATAGGTTCTGGTGACTAATTCAGGCATCAGGCTTGGCAGCAGTCACCTTTACTTGAAAAGTTCCTTAACTGTCCTAGCTATGAATATGTTGTAAGAAGTATAATCTAAAACCTCATGTAGTCAATATGGCAGAAGATGGAGCTGCTAAATAATGTGTATTCAAAGAAAAACAGTAGCTTTTTGATAAAACAATATCTATTTTGGCAATCAATGAAGCCTTCAGAGAATTCACTAGTCCAAGTTCTCTGATGGAATTGGTCACCAAGAAATGCTTGCACCTTTGTACAGACACATACACACACATTCATGAATGTACATGCATAACTATTAGGAACTACACAGTTAAATGGACTAAAAATATTTACTTTGCAAACTCAACTCTGTCCTACTGATAACTTTCATCATCATACTAATATAGTACAAGGGCTTCCATGATACCCAGTCACTTTTGGCAGCAGCTACTGCCTGTCTTCATAGGCTGTCAGATCCCTGGGAGTATAAGGAAAGTGCTGAACTCTTATATAAGACATTCCTCCCAGCCAGAAGGCTTTATATGCAATGTATACACAGAATCTCTATCTTGCTTTCAGAAGGAACAACTGTCCCCTACTCCCCTGTGGAGTGTTGCAAAACTGCCATAATTACATGGACAGTCACAGAAACTCACAGTCAAAATCAAAACAGACAATTCAATTAAATATGTTTTACAAACAGCATTCAGGTGTCTCATCAAACCAAAATGCCTTACTAATTACTTTGGTGTATACATGAGACTTACTCATTTTTATTATTTTAAGGGAATTTATCTCTGTGCTTCTTTAGGTGAAGTGAAGGGACCTTGTTTTAAAGTAATCTGTTAGAGAAACATGCTTACAGCTTAAAATGTGGTATTTGTTCTTTGATTATCACCATTGAAGGCTATTGATAAAAACACATGGGGCAATTATAATATTCTTTAAGTTAGAGTTTACAAATTACCCTTCCTTATTCAATCTTACTTAAACCTTTAATGAAATCACACAAGGAAATGAGGGAGGTTTTCTTTTCAAACTTTCTGCATGTGTGAGACCAAGGGAAGTCTTTGGGGTTGTCAGTTTTGTGAATGGTAAAGCCAGGAAAAGGAAAGTTTGATGATTTCCTCCTAGTCAAGGGTCATGTGTCCTTTGCTGGTGAGTTTGGGATAGATTCAGCTGTGCAAACATAAAACCTAATGATATTACTGAGAGTCTCTACAGAATTTAATCAAGCATGACTGGTTTTTGATAAATTTGTCAATGCAGGAGTAAAATGTGTTAACAAATGTTTAGGAAGAAGATATTTGAAGGTGACTTAGTTTGAAAGTAATAGTCCATGGGATGAACCCTTACTGAGCCTAAGGTTCTTGATAAAGGACAGAAATCTATGAATTATAATTTTGTATACTCATTAAAGGGCTTTCTTCCCCCTTAAAACATTGCTTCACGTTTCCATCCTTCTCTGAACTCTACGTACCATTGTTTAAACATCTTCTTAAAACTGAACCGTGTCATTTATTTTGACAAAATACATGACAGACAATCATATTGGCTGACAATGTGTGAGAGTCCATTCCATCATGGTCATGCCATTGATGGCACATCTTCAGTGCAAGAGGAATAGGGGAAGGGTAGGGATGGAACTCACCTGACTTGCACATTTTATTTATTTTTTTAATTAATCATTCCATTCCTTTACATCTCAAATGATATCCCCCTTCCTGGTTCCTTCTCCACAACCCCCGTAGATGGGATCATCTACCCCCTCTCCCCTCCCCTTAACCTCTATGAGGATGCTCCCGCATTCATCCACCCACTCCAGCTCCACTGCTCCAGCATCCCAATATGCTGGGATCTCAAACCTCCACAAATCCAAGGGCCTCCTCTCCCACTGATATCAGACAAGACCATCCTCTGCTACATATGCTGCTGGAGCCATGAGTCCCTCCATGTGTACTCTACGGTTGGTGATCTAGTCCCTGGGAGCTCTAGGAGGTCCAGCCAGTCGACATTGTTCTTCCGTTGGGGTTGTAAACCTTCTCAACTCCTCCAGTCCTTCCCCTAGCTCACCTACTGGGGCTCCTGAGCTCTGTCTGATGGGTGAATGAGAGCATCCACATCTGCATTGATCAAGTACAGCAGACCCTCCCAAGAAACAGCCACACCAGGTTCTTGTCAGCAAGCGCTTGGGTCCCAGGGATCCGAGTTAGACCAGGTTTTGGGACAGGGATTGAAGTCTTAATTGATTCTAGATGTGTCAGATCACCTGGGAGTCAAGCTGCATGTGGTGTGGGCTGAGTGGGTGGGGATCCAGAGCACAAGCTCTGCTCCAGGTGCAGGTGAAACCCGGAAGGAGCATGTGTCTTTGTCTGGGTGGGGTCACTGTGTTCCCTAGATCCCATGGGTCCCAGTTAGGCCAGGTATTGGGGCAGGGGTTGGGGTCTTACCTGTGATCCTCGATGGGTCAGAACACCTAGTGATCAAGCTGCATCTGGGTGTGCTCTCTTTTTAATTTTTTACTCAGCATTTTTTTTTTTTTACTAAGTCTGCAGCCAATGAAATTGTCTCACCTTTTTATACAGTGGGTTTTCTTTGTCTTTTCTGGGGAAGATCTCACCAACACACCAGAGATATCCACCATAGGTAACTTTTCCTACTCTAGTTGATGTGACAATAAGGATTAACCATCACATCAGTTTAGATACCCACTTCCCAGAAACATTTTGAATGCTTGTACTCACCCACACTTAAATATATATTGCCTGTTAAACACCACTAACTGAAGCTGCATGTCACATCCTGTTCCTTTCATTTTTATGCAAGATCCTTGGCATCAACAGCTCCCAGAATATTGCTTGGTTCATGGAAGGAACTTAATAAATCATTGCTAAATGAATAAACAATATTATTTCACATTTTGTTTTTTATTAGATATTTTCTTTATTTGCATTTCAAATGTCCTCTTTCCCAGTCCCCTCCCCAGGAGCCCCTCCTGCTTCTATGAGGGTGTTCCCCTACCCACCAACCCACTCCTGCTTCCCTGCCCTCAAATTCCCCTATACTAGGGTATCCATTGAGCCTTCACAGGACCAAGGGCCTCTCTTCCCATTGATGTCTGACAAGGTCATCCTCTGCTACATATGTGGCTGGAGCCATGAGTCACTCCATGTGTACTACTTGGTTGGTGGCTTAGTCTCTGGGAGCTGTGGGGTGTGGGTCTGGTTGGTTGGTATTATCGTTCTTCCAATTGGGTTGCAAACCCCTTTAGCTCCTTCAGTCCTTTTTCTAACTCCTCCATTGGGGACTCTGTGCCCAGTCTAATGGTTGTCTGCAAACATCCACCTTGTATTTGTCAGGCACTGGCAGAGCCTCTCAGGAGACAGCTACATCAGGCTCCTTTCCACAAGTACTTCTTGGCATCCACCATAGGGTCTTGGTTTGGTGACTGTATATGGGATGGGTTCCCAGGTGGGGCAGTCTTCTGGATGGCCTTTCCCTCAGTATCTGCTCTACACTTTGTCTCCATATTTGCTCCTGTGAGTATTTTGTTCCTCCTTCTAAGAAGGATTGAAGCACTCACACTTTGGTCTTCCTTCTTCTTGAGCTTCATGTGGTGTGTGAATTTTAGTAGCATTGGGGCTAATAGCCACTTATCAGTGAGTGCATACCATATTCTTTTGTGACTGTTACCTCAGTCAGGATATTTTCTAGTTCCATCCAGTTGCCTAAGAATTTCATGAAGTCATTTTGTTTTAAAGAAAAATCTGCCTATATAGCTCAGATTAATGTTGTTAACTTATTAAATAGTTTATTTTAGCCTCTACATGATGGTTGCCTTGCCATTCCTTTCATATTCTGGCATCACAGTCATGTATCCTTATACACAGATCTTCTGTTTACTTAAGGACTAATATAGCTCTTTTGTAAAGCTTTCCTGCAATGTTTCCAGACTTTTAATGTCATAAGTTTTAAAAGCAACAGATAGGCAGTTTTCTTTGTTTGTTTGTTTTGTCAACCTGACACAAGATAGGTTCATCTGCGAAGAAGTGAAAGAGTGAAATTGTGCTTTTCTCATATCAGCCTGTAGGCAGGTTTGTGGTGGTGTTGTCTTCACTAATAATTGAGGTAAGAAGGACTAAGCCACTGTGGCCACTTCTACTCCTGGGCAGGTGCTCATGAGAGGTATAAGAAAGTAGCTAAGCACTATCCTAGAGAGCACCACTCCCATGGATTCTGCTTCAGTCCTGACTCTGGTTTCCTGCCCTTATTAAGTTTCTCTTGCCTTAACTTTCCTCAGTGATAGATGATTGTCAGAACATTTAAGCCAAATAAATTTTTTCCTCTCCAAGGTTAATTTTGTTTATTTTTTTAATTACAGCAACAAAAACCACCCTAGGGAAGATGTGTATGGGAATTATGTTCAGAATTCTATTTGGTTTCTTTTTTCTAATTACATAATATTGTTAATAATTTGGTCTTCTGTACTGCCACTTCCTTGTGTGAAAAGTAGGGATAGGATACATATGAAGCATGCAGAATGTATTATTTTGGGGGAGTTCAATAAAATGAGTATATATACTGTTAATTTGTGATTAGTCAATAAATAACTGTGACCAAATGGTAACATTCATTAGGGCTGTAATGAACTGTTTTCTTCTTTTAATCATTTTTTTTTGGCAAAAATCAGCATGGTGGTAAATGTAACAGAGAAACAGTCATCAAACTAATTAATTCCCTACCAGTTATAATTCAATTATTGTTCAACTGCATTAAAATTATTTTCCTTTGCAGTAGGAGGCAGTGGAGGAAATGAGAATAGTACTTACTTGTTCCAGGAAAATGAAATCCAGTCAGTCCTCTATGGTATAAGTGCAAGGATCATCCTATCTTGAATTTTCTTTGAGAAGGAAAGATTAGGGGAATTTAGAAAACAGTGTGATGTCCATCCTTGCTATTTTCTTACTGATGGTCGGGTAGCAGGAATCTAGGCCATGTTCACTACAGAAACAAGGAAGATACGGAAGATAGAAATATGAAAATAAGCCAAGGGTTCAAGTGAAGGTGTTTCTAAAGTGCTTAGTCTTGTGAGAATAAGAATAGCAAAGTGATAAACAGAGGCTTTGGGGGAAAGGAAGTAAGTGAGAAAGAAGAAAAGGTGTCGGTCAAGGGTATCAAATACCAGAGATCTATTTTACTGTAAGATGACCATAGTTTGTGGACTCCCTCCCCAAACAACAATATATTGTTTATCACCAAGTTTAAGAAAAAGAGTTTTGATGTTATTATCCAAAAAAATTAGAAGTATGGTAGATATTTTACTTAGCATAATTGAATTTTCAACAGTGTATACATAGAACAAATATAGACTTGTAACCCATACATGAACACAATTATTATGACCAATCAGAAATAACAAAGTAAGTATGGATGAAAAACTTAAAGACACAGACGTTTTAGAATTGAAAAATCTTCTAGTGACATTCTTCTCTTAGAAATTATGAATAGCTTGCAAAATATTTCTAATATATAATTCTTTCTTTTTCTTATTTTGTCGAAATAAAAATATTAAAATATTAATTATACTTAGTGATGTTATTTAGGGTGTGATTTTAATAATTGTTCCTGGTATTAACTGATCAAACCAGAAAAGTTAGCAGTTCCTTGTCTCTATCATCTTTTTACATATTTGGGACCTTTAGGTTCCTATTTTCTCAGTTTTCATAAAACAGAAAATGAGTTTTGGTGAACTATTATTATCCTACTGAGCTGCAGAATAATGGAACACCAAGCTCAGTCTGTGCTTTGGTACCTGTTATTTTATATCTTTTTGGGGGGGAGGGTAGGGGGTTCGATACAGGGTTTCTCTGTGTAGCCTTGGCTGTCCTGGAACTCACCCTGTAG
This sequence comes from Mastomys coucha, assembly GCF_008632895.1. Lineage (NCBI taxonomy): Eukaryota > Metazoa > Chordata > Mammalia > Rodentia > Muridae > Mastomys > Mastomys coucha. The sequence continues at coordinate 67,161,969 of NC_045030.1, read as the reverse complement.
ACCAGTCTGGCCTCGAACTCAGAAATCCGCCTGTCTCTGCCTCCCAAGTGCTGGGATTAAAGGCGTGCGGTGGCAGTACTTGTTATTTTAACACTCATCCCTAGCATCTTCCCCCATTCATTTCTCTGTGTATGTGCTTTGCCATCATGCAAGTCTGTGCCACTTATATGTGGTTCCCATGGAGGTCAGAAGAAATACACAGTCACCCTATTATTTCAAGTCACTTGAAGAGGAGATGACTCAGCAATAATTGTCTTAAAATCCAAGGATCTTCACAGTGCCTAGCTTGTTAGTTTTCAGAACTCCAAATATCAGTGGTACTCATAGAACTTACCAGCATTTTGTGAATTTTTGCTATATGTTGAATACAATTACTCCCTAAATCTCTAAGGAGCATGTAGAATAACATTACCCATACAATTATCACATAAGAGGAAGTAAAATAGCAATAATTGTGTGTGTGTGCTTGGCTTATGATCATCCAATAAGAAGGGTGTATGCTCAAAACAATTTTTCACACAACTCGATATGCAGTAAGGAGGTTGGAAGTAGATTTTTTTTTTTAAAATAAGGTTCTAAAAAGTTATGGGCTTACATATAGCTACAATCAGAAAGAAGTAGAGAGGAGAACTGAACACTGCTCTCTGCCTCTAACAGGTCTGCTTTTCTTGACTGATGTACTTGGCAGTGCCTGGTACAACAATGTACATAATAAAATATCAATAATTTTTCAATGAAACCTTGTTGCTCTGCCTGTATCATTACATTCTGACAATTCTAGAAGGTAGGTCCTTGGATTCTCTGCTGTTTACCCCTCTAGTTCAGTGAGGCAGATGTTACTAGACTTAAAGCATTTGGCAGTGTGGTAAAATTGAATTTCAACTTGGACTCTGGAAATATCATCACAGGGAGCCTTTTCTGTTTGATACTTTTTTCTCCAGCCTTATTCCTTGAATTAAACAAAACTCATATTTTCTTTGTCAGTTGTTTTACCTCTAAGTCCCACCTATCCCCTTTAACTCGAGGTTAATAGCT
>NC_045030.1:67160017-67160924 GCF_008632895.1 Mastomys coucha | reverse complement strand
TCTGTGCTACTTAGTAAAAATAAAATGTCTCCATCTAGTGGTTACAAAAGAAACTGCAGTTACGTGCCCCAAAGGGCATGAGTCAGAGCTAAGGTCAGGGGTATGACTTTATGTAGACTGATGTGGACACAGTTCTAGTGACGGGGGTGAATGAGGCAATTTCCTGAGACATAATACACAATATTAAAACATAAGCCCAACACTGAAGATAAATAATACTTTATTCAAACAATATATGGAAAATACATTTTACAAACTGTGACAAAATTCATGACAGAGTTCACTCAATTTAGTTTTAAACAAAATTTATGATATCTCCATGCTGGAATTGTCTGAATGATAGGAAACTTTTAAGAACTTGAGCTGTAACCATACTGAAGCCAAACTCTTCTGCCCACCATTTAGGTCATAATAGCAAACAGTAATCTTCTGTCTTCCATTTCGGTCATAATATCAAAGGTATTCAGAGATTATTGAAAATGAAGACGAATGTTGGCTAAAAAGCATCACATTCAATGAGGTAAATCGTCATAGTCACAATGACTAATGTGCTTATGTATGAATTCACTTTACAGTGCCCTTTTGTGGACTGAAGAGATGGATCTGCAGGTAGAAAGAGTTCTTGCCTTGCAAGTAGGACAGCCTGTGTTTTACCATAGATGATATCCATCTATGTAAAAATGTCAGATGCCATCTTTTGTGGATACCCCAGAACTAGGGATGTTCGTGTGCAGTCACAGAGTTCACTAGAGCTTCCTGGCTACCAGTCAATCTCCAGACTCTGTGAGAAACATTTGCTCAATTAATAAGACAGACTCTGTTAGAGCAGAATTTCCAGTGTGCACCTCTGGCTTCCATAAACTCACACTAACATACACACACACAAACACACACATACACACACACA
>NC_045030.1:67146593-67160007 GCF_008632895.1 Mastomys coucha | reverse complement strand
CACACACACACACAAGTACACATACTAACACAAAAGAAAACCCTATGTTCTGACTCTTCTGCTTTCATGGAAAATGTAAACAGAGTGTCTATTGAATTGTGCTCAATTTAACCAACAACTGTAGTTTATAATTATTGCATAATTAAAAGTGCTTTTGTACAAATATGTCCACTCTGGAGAACAGTATAAAGGACATTCAATTAGTATCTGAATTTATATTAGACATGAGCCTACAATGTTTTAATGAGTTCTTGTTAAATGGTTATTAGCATGGCATACAAATTATTGTTGAAAATGGCACATAAAAAACACTCTACTGCAATTTGACTGGGCCTAAGTTCCAGAAGTGTTATGCATTAGCCAACACCAGAAAGAAAAGGAGAAGAAAGAAGTTGATCATGTATATATTTTTTTAACCTAACAGCTATTCGGTTTGAAAGAGCACAATATCTAAGTTCTAAATATTGTCTGAAAATCTTGGAGTCCTACTAAATGTTTCTGCATATATACTAGACATGGTTTTAAAACATGTGGGACTAATACCATCTTCCAACTTTGTCCTGAGCAATTTAAAAAAAAAATCAAGTAAACTTTTCCTATGTTGGCATCTATTTGCTACATATGAACAACGTATGATGTGATTTATCTGAGGAGCATAATTAGAGAGTTGATTATTTGAAGCTAATGAACCACTATCAATGATTTTGTCTACTTGTGGATTCTACAAAGATAACTGACCCAAGACAGGCCCTGTAGACTTAACTGAAACCTGGAGATTGTCTCACAAGCAAACTGCAAGGGAGGGTTACCATGGTAACAGTAACAGGCAGACCCAGTCATCTTTATGTAGGCTTTATAGGAGTGGAAATGAGGGAGTAAGGAGAAACAGCTGCATCTTGGTAAACATTACACTTCTACTCAGATTGATTTTGAAGGAAGAAAAACTAAAGGAGCATTCTGCTGCTACTTGATACTCAGCAGACCATATTTATACTGAGCTTCTCAGAGAAGCAATTAAAGAGTCAGTTTTTTTTTTTGTTTGGTTTGGGGTTTTTTGCAGATTCCCAATGAAGAGTTCTGTGGGGTGTAAAAGCATACATGAAGTAATTAAATCCCATTTCTGTTCAGGACACAAGGAATTACTCTTCTCAGTAGCTTATTTGAAGAGGCACATTATTAGAATCTAGACAGTGCTTGGATTTCCTAGGCACTTTTCCTCCCTTCCCTTACTTAAGTAACATAAATAAAATTACATACAGCAAAAGTACACATGCTAGCTACCCAGGGCTACAAATTATTTATACATAATCAGACTACATACAGATGAGTTGTTCCTAACTTCCCTCCTTGTAATGAATCAAGTGCTAGACATTTCCTTTCAGATCCTGAAATAGGGTTCTTAGTACTGATCCCTGCTCCTAGTTAATGCTGCTGTCACTATTCTGCATCACTGAGCTTACATCAGGATTTTCCACTTGAAAATACTGCTATCTTTGTCATTCAGCACTGTGGTGACATTCTCATTGAGAGTAAATGTAATGATTACAGCTGATCACAAGGTCTCTTATAAACAAGATCCATCATACTTTTTGACCTCATATCCTCCATTTCTGCTCTGCCCAAATATCAGTTTGTGCTAGTCATGGAAGCCTAGCAAAAACTTAAGCTTCCTCAAAACTATTTTTTAAAAGATTTATTTATTTATTTTATACATGTGAGCACACTGCAGCTGTACAGATGGTTGTGAGCCTTCTTGTGGTTGTTGGGAATTGAATTTTTAGGACCTCTGCTCACTCTGGTAGGCCCCACTCGCTCAGGCCCAAAGACTTATTTATTTATTATATGTAAGTACACTGTAGCTGTCTTCAGACACACCAGAAGAGGGCATCAGATCTCATTACAGGTGGTTGTGAGCTACCATGTGGTTGCTGGGATTTGAACTCAGGACTTTCGGAAAACTTTAAGAATTTTCGCCTTACTTAGGCTTGTTTACTCTGCCAGATGTCTTCTACCCACTTCGGTAACCTATCCTCTTATTTCCCTTAACATATTTTTCCAGCTGCCACAAGATAAAAAGTTACCTTCCTGAATCCTCCCAAAGGAGACTAAAACCACTTCCTTCTTAGAACTGGGTCATCCCACTTAGAATGTATATACTTTTTATTATTATAATGTTCTAGATTTTCTGTTAGGTTTTATTTAATATATAGTTCACAAGATAGCACGGGAATTTCTCTTTTTACATATTGTGTGTGTGTGAGTGTGTGTGTGTGTGTACAACACAAAAGCCACCTGCCACACAGAAACATTGGGTCTAAAATGCTGGAATGCCAAAGGAGCTTAAACCATGATTTTCATATTTTATAGATAAATAGGATGATGTCCAGAAACGGTTTTACAGATGCAAAGATAGTCTTCTGTCAGGCCCTGACCTCGTAGGAGTTTGAAAAGACTACTTTGAAAGTATAATTCAATAGCATAATCCTAAGTGATGCTAATATCAAAAACTGGCATCCATTTGTGTTTAGTCATGTATTTGACAAAGCAGGAAAGGTAAAAAGAGTGAACTATGCTGAGAAACTTCCCTGGGTCTTCATCGTAGCTCCATCATTTATAAGCTGCACAGTCGAGACTGAATTAATAAAAGAGTAATTTCTGTAGACATAGCATTCTCATGTGTGGGATAGAGCTAATCCTCTAGGTCTCACTGTTCACCACAGCATAGCACAAGAAGATTCAAATGGTGTGACAACTATGCCAAAAAAATTTCACTGGATTTAATTCATCCTTTTTTAAATTTTATTTGCTGTTTATAAGATAAATTTTCATTTCTGGCTTCCTTTTCTTTAGTGCTGGGGTGGCAGGCACATAATACCATGCTCACCTACTTTTTCTTTTCTTTTCTTTCCTTTTTTTTTTTTTTTGTGAGAATTAAGCAAACACTTATCATACAGGAAGTATTTTTTCTAAGCCCTGTGGGTATATGAGTGGCCTTGAGAATTAGGGTGTAATGTCATACAGATGTTCCTCCACATGGAAGAAACAGTAAAAGGCAGTAAGTCACAGGCTACTGAGGTCTATGTAAATGCATAAACAGGAAGTGAAAAGCAGATAAACTGTGTTCCATTTCAAATCCCGTAAATGAATCAGGAAGGTAACTTTTACCCTGTGGCAGTTGGAAAAATATGTTAAGGGAAATAAGAGGACAGGTCACCCAAATGGGTGGAAGACATCTGGGAGAATAAACAAGCCTAAATAAAGCGAATTAAGAACATACATAAAGTTTTGAGGAAGCTTAGATTTTTGCTATGCTTCTATGACTAGCACAAACTGATATTTGGGCAGAGCAGAAACGGAGGACATGAGGTCAAAAAATATGATGGATCTTGTTTATAAGAGCCTTGTGATCAGCTGTGAACATTACATTACTCTCATGAGAATGTCACCAGTGTTGAGTGACAAAGATAGCATGCTTTCTGACATGCCATTGACTCACACTAGACAATACCTAATCACATGGCACATATAAAAGTTGGAGATACTTAGAACTATTTGAAGTAGATAGATCCAAACGAATTGATCAGATACTTGATGGAAGAAGGACAGTTAGAAAGAATGAAAAGTAGTTAACAACCCATTCAAAGAAGTGTGTTGGAATTTTGATGGAGATTACACTGAATCTGTAGAATGCATTTGGTAAAATGGCATTTTCACTATGTTAATCCTTGTAATTCATGAACATGGGAGATCTTCACATCCTTTGAAGTCTTCTTTGATTTCTTCGGGGACTTGAAGTTTTTGTCATATATATCTTTCACTTGCTTGGTTAGAGTCACAACAAGGTATTTCATATTTTTTGTGACTATTGTGAAGGGTGTCATCTCCCTTCTTTCTTTCTTTCTTTGCCTGTTTATCATTTGTGTAAAAAGAGCAAAGGTTTTGTTTTTGTCTTTGTTTTTTTGTTTTTTGTTTTTTGTTTTTTGAGTTTATTTTGCATTCAGCCTCTTGGCTGAAGGTGTTTATCAGCTGTAGGAGTTCTGGGGGTCAATTATATGTACTATCATATAGTCAAATAGCGAAACTTTGATTTCTTCCTTTCCAATTTGTTTCCCCTTGATTGCGTTTAGTTGTATTATTGCTCTGGCTAAGATTTCAAGTACTATATTGAATAGATGAGAAGAAAGTGGGCAGCCTTGTCTTGTTCCTTGTTTTAGTGGAATGGCTTTAATTTTCTCTCCATTTAGATTGATGTTGGCAATTGGCTTGCTATATAGTGCTTTTGTTATGTTTAGGTAAGTGACTTGTATCCTGATCTCTCTAAGACTTTTAGCATAAAGGGGTGTTGCTCAACTTTGTTCATAGCAACTTTATTTCTAGTAGCCAGAAACTGAAGACCTACATGTCCCTCAACTGAAGAATCGATACAGAAAATGTTGTAATCTACACAGTGGAATACTATTTAGCCATTAAAAACAAAGGTATCATGAATTTTGCAGGCAAATGGCTGTATCTTGAAAATATCATCCTGAGTGAGGTAACCCAGACCTAAAAGAATATGCATGGTATGTACTCACTAATAAGTGGATATTAGCCATAAAGTACAGGATATATATAATACACTCTACAAACCCAAAGAAGTTAAACAAGAAGGAAAGTCCAAGCAAGGATGCCTGAATCTCACTTAGCAGGGAAAATGAAATAGTCACAGCGGGCAGATGGCGAGAGGGAACTGTGTAGGAGAGGGGAAAAGGATGGGAATGGGAGTGGTTCAAGATCAGGTGTGGGGAGAGACTGGAGAGAGAGCCAGAGGGCCAGGACAACATTTAATTGGGGCTGGCTTACAGGTTCAGAAATTCAGTCCAGTATCATTAAGGCAGGAACATGACACTATCCACACAGGCATGGTGCAGGAGGAGCTGAGAGTTCTACAACTGTAGTAGACTATGTGGGTGAGGAAATCAAGGACCTATCTGTTGCTGGAAATATTAAAAAGAATTGAACTGGCATGTCCCATGCTTGTGCTTCTGCCCTGGCAGTCTGGCTGGCTATGAACTGGCAGGCAGTGGCTGACCTGTTTTTATCTCAAGGAGATTCTAACTCTGACTGCCTCAACCTCTCTACCCAGATCACTTGATTCCCACTAGTTAGTCTCTACCACACCAATCCCCTGCTTCAAACCCCCATGGCCTTAGTGATACACATCTGGCAAAACCACGCTTGGCAATAGTACCTTTCTCCTTGAATCCAGATGAGTCACCACATGAAGGAAAATGCAACACAAACTTAGTTCAGAATTAATGGTAAATCTATTTCTGGACACAACAACTAAAACTTAGTCTTGTAAGCATTATTAAAATCTGATTCCTCTGGTCAAGAATCCTTGGGCATCTGACATGATACTGGGAAACTCTAGCAGTTACATCTTAACCTCTCTGTTGTCCCCATTTCAAAAAGGACACTAACTCTCTCCTGCTTCTCTGTTCCTCTGTCAAACCTTGAAGTCTCGCCTACTCTTCCAATGATTGGCTCCTTTATACATTAAGGGATTGGTTCCCAGGAAGCAACCCAAGTACGTGAATTATTCCTCATTCCAGACAGCCTCTCCTAGGAGAGCTGAAGTAATAAAGTGAAAAAGAAAAAGCTGTAGAAACTAAGTTCTGGGAATATAGAAACAAAGCTTTTGAGAATATAGAAACAAAGTTCTGGGAATGTGGAAATAAAGTAAAATAAGGGGGCCATGTTTCAGCTCCTGTAAGCAGCAAGTAGTGTGGAAACAAAGTTTTACAGTAGCAAGCAGAAGCTTCAGACACTGAGGAGTTGTGTTCCAGAGATAGCCAAGGATATGTTATAAAAACAAAGTTCTGATGGTCAGGATGTTGAGTCAGAATGACCAAGCTAAGACCAGCCAAAACAAAAATGACTGGTGGTCGCAATGACCTTAAGGTCCATGAAAACAAGGTTAGCAATTTGCCACGCCCACGTCAGTAAAGTCTGTGTGACAGCAGCCCACAGAGGCATAAAGCTTCAAAGGAAGCCAGTCAGTCTCCTAGAATTCATTCCTTGGCATTTCTATCTCAGAGGTAGCCCAGGTTTGTCCTTTCAGTAGTCGATGGAAGGTCTCAAGTGCTAGGTGCTTACCAAGATATAATTTACTAATAGCTAAACAAAATTGGACATTGCTCTCTGATCTTTACCAATGTTCCAACATTTTAGCCAAACTCTGGCTTGGAATTTCTCAGGCAATGTTACCCATTCAGACTAATTGCCTCTGGCATTGTTAGGGAGATAATGAAGGAGGTAGGGTATTGAAGTTTGCTGAATAGTAGTTGATAATCCCAGGGCAAGTTTAACTAAAATCCTCATTTCAGTCACATAGGGCAGACCATATTAGAATTGCAGTTGAATCACTCCCAGGAACTAGATTATTGTTTTGTTCTAAGTATAGTTAGCAAGAATGGGACTCCTTGGGCATACCTCTGCTAGCCCAGAAGATTAGCATAGTTAGGTGTTTACTAAGGATGAGGGGTGGAGGGGACCTTGAGCCAAGTGTGTGTGAGAGCTGTACTGCAGAATATTTGAGCTTCGAGCTTCTACCCTCCTGGCTGGCTCACCAGCAGCACCATGGGACAATGACTGCCCCCCACCCACCCCCCACCCCCCGCACAGGCCTGAGCACTCCTGGGGTGCTGCGTCAGTCCAGAGGAGATGGCTGCTGCTTTAGACCCAGTATGTTTCAGGTGGCTTCAGATGTACCTTGACCAGTGAGCTGCCAGATTTTTCTTTTCTCTTTTGTAATGACTGTAAAAGTCTGATGCCATTTTTGAGAAATACATTCAGATCCTGAATTTCCTTGTGTTGTCTCTGTCAGTCATTTTTTCTTTGCTGATGTTTTGCCAACCTGTAGCGGAACCCTGTTTCTCCTGTATGTTGAGGGAGGCCCAGACTGGCTGGTTTGCAACAGCAATTCTTGGGATAACCCCCAACCCCTTCCTGTGGTGAATTTTGAAAAAGACCACAAACTGTCACCCTGACCTTGCTGATAACAATCCCCCTACCACCTAGTTACTCCGCCTCTTCCCAGGGACTTTTTCAAGGCCAGGTGCAGAGCTGGATAGGGATGTTGGCTGACTGAGCCAAGAACAGCCCCCTGAGCAAGCCAACCAATGCCTGATGAGATCCTTTGTCCTGTGTTCCACCAACCAGAGTAAGCCAGCTAGCCTTATTGCTGAAGACTGCCCTCTGTAAGGTATAAAAGATGTGTACATTCTGAGTTCGGGGTTGTCTGAGCTTGCATGGCTGAGTAACCCCACATGCATTGGCCACACACATTGGATCAGTAAACCTCATGTTATCGCAGTGATCTATCATCAGTCTGTGTTCTGGGGTAGTACACCTAGGGTAAGACCTTGGGGGTCTTACAACAGAGCAAGCAGCACGGAGCCACCCACAATACCTGCCAGACACTTAGCAGGGGAGGCTCCTCAGGAATTAATCAGGAAGACACACAGCAGTGAAGATATGGAACCTGAAAAGGCCACCTCTTATAGCCAGGCAGGAACTCCATTAGAATGAGGGGGCAACAACACACCCACAAAATGTTCAACCCCAAATTTACCCTGTTTACAAAACATGCAGGGACATGGGATAGAGCCGAGACTGAGGGAATGGCCAACCAATAACTGGTCCAGCTTGAGACACATCCCATGGGCAAACATCAATCCTTGACACTGTTAATGATATTCTGCTATGCTTGTAGACAGGAACCTAGAATAACTGCCCTCTGAGAGACTTCACTCAGCAGTTGATTAAAACAGATGCAGAAACCCACAGACAAACATTAGATGGTACTCAGGAACTCTTATGTAAGAGGTGGGAGAGAAATTGAGGGCCACAAAGGGGATAGAAACTGCACAGGAAAACCAACAGTAATAACTAGCCTGGATCCTTGGGGCTCTCAGAGGTTAAGCCACCAACCAAAGAGCACACATGGGCTGGAACTAGGCTCCCTGCACATATGTAGCAGATGTGCAGCTTGGTCTTCATGTGGAGCCCCCAACAACTGGAGCAGGGACTGTCTCTAAAGCTGTTGCCTATTTGTGGAATATGCTCCCTGTCTTAGTTAGTGTTATACTGCTATGAAAAGATACCATGACCAAGGCAGCTCTTATAAGGACAACATTTAATTGAGGCTGGCTTACTGGATCAGGGATTCAGTCCATTATCATCAAGGCAATGTCCAAGCAGGTATAGTGTTGGCTGAGCTGAGAGTTCTACATCTTCATCTGAAGGCTGCTAGCAGAATACTGGCTTCCAGGCAGCGAGGATGAAGGTCTTAAAGCCCTTACCCTGAGTGACACCACACCTACTCCAATAGGGTCACCACACCTTCTGATAGTGCCACTCCCTGGACTGAGCATATACAAACCATCACATACCACTCTTTGACCCTCATAGGCTTGTTCAAACATATGTGTCTATGGGGGCCATACCTAAACATAGCATATTGCAAAATACATTTAGGTCCAACTTCAAAGGTCCCCATAGTGTATAGCAGTCTCCACAATGTTAAAAGTCTGAAGTTCAAAGTCTCTTCTGAGATTCATCCAATCACTTAAATGTAATTCCCAAAGCAAGACAGGAAACCAGATGCATCTCCATGTCTGGTTTCAAGAAGGTCTTCAGAACTGCAACTCTTTTTTCAGCTTTGTTGACTGTAACAGACTTCTGTCTCCTGGGCTGGCTCCACTCCCTGTGAGCAGCTTTCCTCAGCAGAAAGCCCTTGGCTTTAGCATCTTGAATATTCTAGGGTCTCCAAGACAACTTCAGTGTTATAGATTTTTGTTTCAATGTCTGGGATCCATACATGATCTTCTTGGCTTCTCCAGAGGACTGGTGTCACTTCTCCAGCTCTGCCTTCTGTAGCACTCTAAGCTCAGGTTGATCCACTCCACTGCTGCTGCTGTTCTTGGTAGCCATTCATGGTGCCATTCATGGTACTGGCATCTCTAATATTCTGAGATCTTCTGCTGCAACTAGGATTCACCAATAGCCTCTTATAGGCTCTCTTCATGGTACGAAGCTTCCTTGCATGACCCCTTTAGACCTAGGTCATCAACTGTAACTGAGGCTGCACCTTCACCAATGGCCTTCCATGGCTTCTCACAGTGCCAAATCTCAGCTGCTCTTCATGACCCCTTCATGCATTCAAAATCAGTACCTCTCTTACACATTACCCAGAACAGTTGCAGCAAGAGGAACAACTTTGGCTATCTCTAGAACATAGCTTCTTTGTGCTCTCAGAAAATATTTCTCAGAAGATTACACCTCAGTGATACTGGTCTCTAATCACTATTAATTTCTTAGCTCCAGCTAACCAGCATCAGTTGTCCCAGTAGTCCCTTCTATTCTGGACTCTAAAGTCAGAGCCACGTGGCCAAAGCTGTGGAGTTCTGTTGTTTGCTGGGGCTAGAAGCTGCCCCCTTGTTCTATTACATTTTCATCAGATTTCAGTTTTCTGTCTCCTTCACTGCCTAAGCTTGGCTGTCCTTAAACTTGCTCTGTAGACTGACTTTGAACTCAGAGATCCTAAGCACTGAAATTAAAGGTTTGGTACACCAAGTCTGGATTTAAGGTTTTTTTTTCTTTTTATTAGATATTTTCTTTATTTGCATGTGATATGATATCTCATTTCCAGGTTTCCCCTCTGAAAAAAAAAGAAAAGAAAAAAAAAAAAAAACCTGTTCCCTCCCCCCTCCCTCCCTCTGCTCACCAACCAGAATTTGCTGTGTTCTAGGCTGGCCTTGAACTCAGAAATTTACTTGTCTTTGCCTCCTAGGATTAAAGGCTTTTACTACTATGCCTGGACCTAAACTGATCTGGGTGGGACATTGCCCTTAACTCAATTCAATATCCTTGAACATAGAATTCAACTCCATTTTACTTCCTAGTGCCCTTTTAATACCATGTATTTTATATTTTTCCTTTCTAAGCTTTCCAGGCTTGTTCAAAATGCTTTTGATGAGACTTAACCAGAGAACAACATCTATGCTAGGCTTTTTTGAGATTTCCTTTGTCAATGTAATTAATAGAAATCTCTTTAACTTAGCCTCAGCTAGACTTTTCATACAAGGGCAAAAAGCAGCCAAAATCCCACAAAAACTGTCTCTAGGCCACATATTGAAATTGTCCACTGAGGCCGCTTAGGCCAGGTCCTCACAGTTCAAATCACTATCAGTAACAAAGTCTTTTTATAGTCCTACTAGGATAGCCCATTAAGCCTCACTTAAAGCATTCCACTATTTTCCAAATCCAAAGTCCCTAAATCCAAGTTCTTCCAAACAAAAACATGGTCAGTCCTATCACATCAATACCCTACTCCTAGTACCAACTTCTGCCTTAGAGTTTTACTGCTGTGAACAGACCATGACTAAGGCAATTCTTAGAAGGACAACATTTAATTGGGGTTGACTTACAGGTTTAGAGATTCAGTCAATTATCATCAAGGTGGGAGCATGGCAGCATCCAGGCAGCCATGGTGCAGGAAGAGCTGAGAGCTCAACATCTTCATCTGAAAGCTGCTAGTGGAATACTTGCTTCCAGGCAGCTAGGATGAGAGTCTTATAGCCCACACCCACAGTGACACCTACTCCAACAGGGCCACACCCTCTAATAGTGCTACTCCCTGTGCCAAGCATATACAAACCATCACATTCCCCTAACAGGACTGCCTTTTCTGGCCTCAGTGGGAAAGGATGTATCTTGTGCTGCAAATACTTGATGTGCTAAGGAGGGGCACACCCAGAAAGGCCTCAATTGTCTCAGAGGAGAAGAGGAGAAGGATGGTAGAGAGATTGTGGCGGGGGGTTCGGGGGGGAGATAAATTGATTAGTTAAGAGAAAAGAACTTGAAAACTGTAGGTGATGATAATGGAGATTCTCACATTAAGGTATACTAGCTAAATTTTACTAACTTTTATAAAAGAAAACATAATACATTTATAATGGCATGTAAAATATTAAGGATTTTAATTTTGTTCAAATGACCATTCATGATAGTACAAAGCAACACCCTTGTCTTTAGACATTTAATAACTATGTCAGTGCAATACCAAAATAGCCACCCACTCTAACCTAACCACCCTATCATTCCCCTACCATTTGGGCATGGAGTCTCCACAGGACAAAGGGTCTTCCCTTCCATTGATAGCAGATAAGGCTACCCTCTGGAACATAAGCAGCTGGAGCCATGAGTCCCACCATGTGTACTCTTTGGTTGGTGGTTTAGTCCCTGGGAACTCTGAGGGTACTAGTTAGTTCATATTGTTGTTTGTCCTAAGGGGCTGCAAACCCTTCAGCTCCTTCATTCCTTTCTATAACTCCTCTATTGGGGTTCCCATGCTCAGTCTGACGGTTGGCTGGTAATGAAAGATAGGAAAGGTGAGACTCCAGATTTGAGGGGGAGGTGAGCAATCTGTGAAGGTACTGGGAGGAGTGGAAGGAGGAGAAACCATAATCAGACATGAGATATACTGTGTGAAAAAATGTTTTCAATACAAAAAAAAGAAGAAAAACAAAGCTAATAAAATATATTTGGTCCATGATTTGTGTCTTTTAGTTGAAGGAAAATAAAACAAGAAAAGAGAAGTGGTTTTGTTTACTAAATTTATGGAAATAAAAGGAATACCTCTTTCAATAATTGATTGCAAAATTACTTTTAATTAAATTGCTCTTCTATTACATAGTAATATATATTTCTTATAGTATAAACAAGTGAATATTAAAAAAAATTATGGAATTGAGAAAAAATACCTGTACAGACTATATATGACATATTTCCTTCTGGTTTATTATGATTACTGTTATGATTATTGCTATTTTAAATATTTGATATTTCATACTAATATATGAAACAGATGTATTTTATTATACAGATAATATTTTACAAATCATCAGTTAAATATTTTACCTACATCTGGAATTATGTACAGTTTTTACTAAATAGACACACTATTGTGAGTGTATATGTCATGATTTACTTTAATGTGAAATAACTTCAAAGATTATTTTGGAACTTTAAATGATGTCACAATGTTATCATTGTGCATAAAGATTGGTTCATATTCAAGAGTATTATGTTAATATAAGTAGTCATAACTGATATCACTGCAACACAGTGAACTTTTAAGCAGAAATAATGTGTGTTTGAAAATGATGATATATGCTAAAATTACTGAAAAATAATTATGTCACAAAACTAAACTACCTAAGATAGATACTTGTTAATTTTAGGTTAAAGACTCTCCAGAGATGAAATTTAGAGATTAATGTAAGTTTAAAAAGGAGATAACATAAATCCCAAGACAATCTCCAAATCATAAGATTGTAAGTTGGAAAATGTTAATGAACAATTGATTGTTCTTAAATGCTGGGTGCACTAAAATCAAATGATTTCAGGCAGTATGTTTGGTTAGAAATGCTTTTTACACTGTCAGTAAACATCATGTATGATACTGATTAATAAAATTACAAAACCTGGCATTTTCTAATTAAATTAGTTCTGTTAGTCAATGTGAATTAAATCATGAGCCAGGATGTTAAATAAGATTTTCTCTATTGTCTCAAAAATTTGGTTGTAAATCTAAAAGTGAGAACAATGTATACCCACACATTTCAAGAAGACATACTAAACACATTCATGTACATCTCCACAATGGAGTACTACTCAGCTATTAAAAACAATGAATTTATGAAATTCTTAGGGAAATAGATGGATCTGGAGAATATCATCCTGAGTGAGGTAACCCAATCACAAAAGAACACACATGGTATGCATTCCCTGATAAGTGGTTATTAGCTCAGAAGATCAGAATACACAAAGTACAATCCACAAACCACAAGAAATTCAAGAAAAAGGAAGAACAAAGTGTGGATACTTCTTTTCTTCTTAAAAGGTGGAAAAAAATACCCTTGGAAGGAGTTGCAGAGAGTAACTATGGAGCAGAGACTGAAGGAAGGGCAATCCAGAGACTGCTCCACCTGGGAATCCTTCCTATATTCAATCATCAAACCCAGACACTATTGTGGATGCCAGCAAGTACTGGCTGACAGGAGCCTGATATAGCTGTCTCCTGAGAGGCTCTGACAGTACCTCACTAATACAGAAGTAGAGGTTCACAGTCATCCATTGGACTGAGTACAGGGTCCCCAATGAAGGACCTAGAGAAAGGACCCAAGGAGCTTAAGGGTTTGCAGCCCCGTAGGACAAACAACAATATGAACTAACTAGTACCCTTAGAGTTCCCAGGGACTAAACCACCAACCAAAGAGTACACATGGTGGATGTACTGTCTGGTTTTGTGTGTCAACTTGACAGAGGCTGGAGTTATCACAGAGAAGGGAGCTTCAGTTGGGGAAGT
>NC_045030.1:67122538-67146239 GCF_008632895.1 Mastomys coucha | reverse complement strand
TTTCCTCCCCAACTTGCTTCATGGTCATGATGTTTGTGCAGGAATAGAAACCCTGACTAAGACATGGGAGGACTCACGGCTCCAGCAGCATGTGTATAGCAGAGGATGGCCAAGTCAGTCATCAATGTGAGGAGAGGCCCTTGGCCCTGTGAAGGCTCCAGTGTAAGGGAATGCCAGGGCCAGTAAGCAGGAGGAGGAGGGACGGTGAGTGGGTGGGGGAGAAACAGGGTTATTTTATTTTATTTTATTTTATTTTATTTTATTTGGAGAGGAAACCTGGAAAGGAGATATCATATGACATGCAAATAAAGAAAATATCTAATAAAAATTGTACTTAAAGAAATAGCAAATCCAGCTATCACTCTACCCTTCTTTATCAGTTTCAAAGTTGTTAAGAAATTCCCATACTATGTTCTTACAGGGAATTCATAGAAATAGATCAGTCTTTTTCTTCTGAACTTCTTTCCTCAAATGAATGGCGGTATTTACTGAGAGGGAGGTTCATGTAAAACCAAAGATAAACAAACAAATCAGCACATCTCTTCTTATCTGAAACTTAACTTGTTTGTGAAATTGTTGGCAGCTTGC
This sequence comes from Mastomys coucha, assembly GCF_008632895.1. Lineage (NCBI taxonomy): Eukaryota > Metazoa > Chordata > Mammalia > Rodentia > Muridae > Mastomys > Mastomys coucha. Next base: position 67,145,651 of record NC_045030.1, on the reverse strand, counting down.
ACCAGGAAGGTGACAATGACTACAAACATTTAAGGAAATGGTCAGTAGTGGTCCCTTACTTATGTATAGATTAAAATCAGGTTAAAATGTCTGACTGGGAGGACCTAATAATGGGAAGTGAGAGGAAGCTCACTTAGTATTGCACTAGTGAGCAATTAAATATTTTACATGAAGAGTGGCATACAGCATTAGAAATAGATGATGATGCAAAAGACATTGAGTTAGATGGAAGATTGCCAGGCCATGCAAATAAATGTAGTATTACTTAAATTAAACTTAGAAAATAAAAGATCGATTCATTTTGATATATTATACATGGAGGCAATTTAAAGTCCTTTACTAATAATATATTCTACTTACAGCTGCCACATGAAAGAGAAAAATGCTCAATACTTTCAGTTTTGCTTGAAACTTGAGTTTATCTGAGTATTCTTTAACTTTATTTGTTAAATCTGAGTTTAGCGAAATATGTTCAACAATAGCAATATGTGTTGTATAAATATTTGTATATATGTATGTTTGTGTGTATTTGTGTGTTTGTATGTGTTATGCCTTTACTGTTTAGAAAGAAAAAACATTTCTTAATTTTACATAGTTTTACAAATTTATTAAAACATGTATATTATATGAATCTAATGTTTATATAAATTCATTTAAACCTGCTTATTTATATGCACTGTTACTGTTTTACAATCACAGATTGCTTTAAACACCACAATCTTCTATGCTATAGTCCTATTTTTTACATAGGAAGAAATCACGGCTCAAGAAATAATAAAATTTGGACAAGGTCACACAGCCAAGAAGAGTTTAAGGGGGAATTCAGGATTGACCCATGTGACTAAATTGGAATTTATTAACCATTTGTGCTCTACCCTTCTTTCTGCAGTATGAGCCAGAAAAATCTAGAAACTGCCTCATTAAAATGTCCCCCACAGGGATGTTTTAAACAAGAACAAGAGAAAGGAAAGTACTTTTCATAAATAGAAAATCAAGTTTTATTTTAATTTGTTGCAGACACTATCTTGTAGTGAAATGAAAACAGAGTCATATTTCAGAAGTAGAAAAGGAAAACAACAAGCTTTAACATTAATTAGGTATGGTTAACATTTCAAATCATCTGATCTGTGGAAATGTCTTTTGTATAGATACATTTAAATTTCCTTTCTAAAGAGAATTTTTTACCAGAACCTAAGGTAAAAATAGAGTTGCAAGGGACCCTTCTCCAACAACAACAACAATAACAACAAAGAGTTGTGACTTATATCTTAAACTTTATTATATATGATTTCAAAAATTAATTAGAAAATTTGTTTCTCCCACAAATAGATGTATTTGATTATATTGGACTAAAAGGGACATCAAAGAAAAGCTTCTAGTTTCCAAAGAACCACTTTATTCTTTATATTTCTGCCATATACAATGGTATAATTGGTCCTTAATGATATGAGATGAGTATGATAAGTGAGCAGTCAGGTGATATTACCTTTATAATCAAGTTATTCACTCCCCAAAGATGTTAGTTGAATGTAAAAAATTAACCCCCTTTCTATTGGATCTCTAATTTGCCAATCCAAAACAAAACAAAACAAAACAAAACATTAATCTTTGTCTTCTGGGTGAAATGGTAATAATTTTCTCAAGAAATATTGCTATATTTACCTTTGAGGAGTCTTTTCTCACAATTTTGATATATCTATTTATTCCAGATAAATTTTGTCCTAGGGTAGTATTTTTTAAAGTTTCAAAATAATGACACAATTGCTATTGTATTCTTTCTGACTCTATGCAGTATTTTTCAAAATTTCAAGGTCTGCTATTTTATATTATTAAAGTACATACCAAAAGTTTAAAAGTCTACCATTAACCAAATTATTCCTGGAATTATCTCCATTATTCTGGATAGCTCTTCCTGCTTTTTAAAATAGACTACATTTTAAAAAGTGGTTTCATTGTGTTGCTGCCAATCACAGGACATGATTTTCTTTGCAATCACAAACATGATCATGTAGCTACTTTCAATAAAGGAAAGTAAATTGAGAAAATTCTATTATGTATTTTTGATGAAAGAATCAGTTTGTTCAGATAGTCATTGGTATCTAAGGGTAATTTGATCCAGGGCTGATTTTTCTTTTTGTTGTTGTTATTGTTTGTTTGTGTGTTTTGGCTTTTTTAAAGTTGAAAATATATTCTCTGCTCATACAATACATCCATAGTTTCCCCTCCCTCCAGTCTTCCCAGCCCCCTGCTATATCCCCTAGTCTCCCTTAGATCTATTTCCCCCCTAGTCTCCCTTCAGAAAAGAGAAGGCCTCCAGGTGAACATAATAAAATAAACTACCATAAGATAAAGCAAAATTCCTCATCCTGAGGTTGTAAAAGCCAATTCAACAGGATGAAAAGCATCCCAAGAATGGGCAAAGAAGAGTCAAAAGGACACCTGACACAATTTTGCATGTCCTTAAATTTCTCATATAAAATGGCTTATATACATATGGTATCTATATCTTTATCTATATGCTTGAAATCATGTTGAGATTACTTGTGACATCTATTGCAATGTGAATATTATACAAATAATTACTACACTGTTTTCTTTAGGGAATACAGACAAGGGGAAATAGACTGCCATATCAAGTACCAATATAATCATTTGCCGTGATTATTTTTGACCTGTAATATTTTCTTTTTTTGTTGTTGTTGATTTTTTTTGTTGTTGTTGTTTTGTTTTTCAAGACAGGGTTTCTCTATATAGCCCTGGCTGGAGCTCATTTTGTAGAGCAGGCTGGCCTCGAACTCAGAAATCCACCTGCCTCTGCCTCCTAAGTGCTGGAATTAAAGGCATGCGGCCCCACTGCCTGGCATTGACCTGTGATTTTTTTTTTAATCAAAGGAACAGAACCCCTATAAAGTAGAATATAAAAGCTCTGTCTACTTGAAAAAACACTTCCGACAGCAGTATAAAGAACACAATGCGTAGTCACCTATATTGCTTCTGTAAGACTTACCATATGCTTCCATTTAAGTTTGCCAATCTGGACTAAATTTTTAAGCTGTCACAATCAATCAAATATATCCATGCATGTTTTGGTGGTGTGTTGTACTTGTGAAGAATTGGTTGAAGGGAATTTAATTGTATGGAAGGTGAAGAGAGAGAGAAATAAATGTTAAACGGAAATAGAAATATGTGACTTTTTAAAGAATGTTGACTTCCTGCAGGTATCCTGTTATGCATAAGCAATCATATGTATATATATACATATGTATGTATATATACATATACATATACACATATGTGTGTGTATGTATATATATATATATATACATATATATGATTATATAATCTAAGCCTGTAATCAGTCTTATGAAGTAGGGTATGTCATCATCAAGTGGATACACATGTTCACATTTATGTAAACTTAGGTTAGCACTTACTCTGGTTTACAGAATATAAAAAAATATAATCAGGAATAGAGATTTGAGCTCTCTCTTCAAATCAGTGAATTATATTTACTAACTAAGGCTGAGACTATCTGTTAAACCTCAGTAGATTTATTATAAAACTTATGTTCAACTACACACTATTTTATAAGCATGAGAAAATTAGTCTATTCCAGTTTATGTTCATGAGAATCAGCTGCCTGAGGTTTCTTTAAAACTCATGTTTTTATAGTACTAGAGAATACAATGGAAAATAGAAAAGTTAACTTATTAGTTATCCTCGTATAGATAACTAAAAGTTATACTCAGTATGGTGCTCAGAGTCTGTGTACATTAAATATGCCTGGATATAAAGAGTGAATACACCCTGGACAGACAACCAACTTGTCAGGTGCTGGGAGTTTGCTTGCATACATATACTGACAAAATATTTTAGTAAATTCTATGTAAGCATGATATTTTAAATCATGAAACTCTTGATTTCTGAGTATACATATTTTAGGAATTGTCAATCTTAAGGTCTTCGATCTTTGCTACTGTATTCTCAGTTAATATAAATATCTATGTTTCAATGAAGTTGTATTATGAAGAAAAGTGCTTACTGATGATGATTGGACAAAAGTTTCTTTATAAATATGATCTATGTGGATAAACATTGCTAAAATATACACACATTCACACCTCCCATCTTTTTATATAAGCCATCTATTATAGAGATAAACTTTGAATAGATATCTTAGCCTCAGTCTTCTATGAAATTTCTGGTGACTCATATTTGAGCATTATTTAATTCCTCCTTCTGTTAGAAAAGTACTTATGTATAAATTATTGGACACTTAAAGTAAAAGTTGGTTGCATTGTATTTGAGAAAGGAATTGTAGGCAGTAGATCACAGTTCTCTTCAGTTTTAATTGAAAACCACGTTAAATTAGTGCTTCAGTTGCTTGCCTCTAGAAAGGAGTTCGTTATACTCGTTTGTAAAGGTAATGTGTAGTCTGAGGACACTTTTGCACTCATATTATCACCAGAAGACTCTGTCCACATATTATGGATTATTTTAAGCTTAGAAAACATAGCCTTATATGTCCCTTTCACATTAAAACTTAGTGAACATTAATGACCCATTCTGAGGGTGCAAAAATGGAAAGAACCTATAGAAAGTTATGTAGCTCTGACTGGCCTTGAACTTACCATTCCCCTTTCTCAGTCCCTTAAATGCTAGGCCTTGCAGTCTCAACCTGACCAACTACACTGCATAAAGTGGTTTTACAAGGGAATTATCAAAAAATGTTCTCACAGTGTATCTACATTTGAGTAATAGGATGAAATTAATATGCAAACTATATGGAGAACATAGTTTGTAAGCTAGAATGTGTAAAATGCCTGTGGGACATAGTGAAAAGCTTTCAGATAAAGTGGTTGTTTAGTCAGGAGGATACATATATGATGTTTGCCTCCAGTTACACAGCTACCAGTTATAAAGAGGAAAGCATGACCAGAAAGAACCCATTTGCTAATTGAGTAAAAGGAAGTTTGTACTTTAATGGAAAAAGAGCATCAACATCCACAAGAAGACATGGATGGTTATTATCTACTTTTCATTCATAGAAGATTGTATGGCTATATATTATAAAGCATAATAAAAACAAGCATTTCATAGAAGTGTTGCCTCGCAAACAAGCTCAAACTACTTGAATAAATCTCAGTTTACACACTACGGTACTACAAGTCATTACAATCAGTTCCTGCCTCCAGGTTTCTGCCCTGTTTGAGTTTTTGTCATTTTTGAGTTCCTGCACTGACTTCCTTCATTGAACAGTGAGATGAAAGTATAAGCCAAATATACCCTTTACCTCCTCCCCAACTGGCATTTGGTCATGGTGTTTCATCACAGCAATAATAAACTACACTAGGACATGACTATACTGTTTTGTAGTTTAGTATGTGTGGTGGTTTAAATAGGTATGGTGGACATAGACTCCTGTGTTTGAATACTTGGCTCATAGGAAGACGCACTGTTGGGAGGTAAAGCGATGTTGGAATAGCTGTGGTCTTTTTGGTGGGAGTCTGTCACTCTGGGGTTATTCTTTGAGGTCTCATATGCTCAAGCTACATCCAATGTAACAGTCTCCTTATGCTGTCTGTGGATCAAGATGTAAAACTCTCAGCTTGTCCAGCACCATGTCTGCCTGGATGCTTCCATGCTTACTGCTATGATGACAGTGAACTAAATAAACCTCTGAAATTGTAAGCCATCCCCAGTTAAATGCTTTCTTTTATAACAGTTTTTTTTTTTTTTTTTTTTTTTTTTTTGGTCATGGTGTCTCTTCACAGCAATAAAAACCTAAATTAAGACAGTATGTCTTTATTTTTTATTAGAATCATTAAATTTTTGCATTTATTAAGTAGCACTGATTAGTTGTATGTTCATGACCCTGAAATTTGGATTTTATATTTTATTGATCATACTGAATTTGTCATGTCCTGGGATAGGCAAGCAAGATGAAGACCTAGAGCACAGAATGAAGAACCATAGCATTGTATTAGAGACTCTGAAAAAAGGTCCTTGTCTTCTCAGAATTGGCATGTTAGGGCCACATCCCTTGGTCAGAGTGGTAAGGTTCTGAAAGACCAATAGGAGAAGACTTTACCATTGTTTCCCGCTTTATGTTGAAATTTGAAGTTGGTGTCACTTTCCTGGACACATTTATCTTGGCCTCATGAACTGCCTGCCATGTGTATGCTTTATGTGTATCTATTAAAAGTTTACTTTAAATAGATCATTTCTAAACAAAAAGTTGTAAAAAGTATGAATGAAACATTCTTTTTAAAAACAAGGATTGTAGAATTTGATTCATATTTAAACCAGTTAGCATTTATGTCTTTGGATATTAAGAAGCCAATTTCTAAGGCAGTGTTGTTTTCAAGTAATGCAATTGGGGACTTTTTCATCAGTTTCCTAAGGACAGGCCATCTGTTGGCTGTCAGCCATGGGTGTTTGCATTCTGTAGTTACTGTCATTTTATGAACCATGCACTATTTTTATTTGTCATCATATGAATGGCACTGAACACTTGAATGGAGTTTTCTTGTTACTGTCCTAAGGCTCAACAGTTCCTAAACATGAAGGCAAAATTAGCTCAAATAGATGTTGAGAATATCATAATTTTCTCATATGAATTTCAATTAAAAAATAATGTGTGCCTATCTGTCCCATAAACTCTGCCATATTTTTTCAACTCACATATAATTAATTAATGGTTTTCCTCTACTCTAGTAGCATCTGTGCTACTTACAAAAAAGGCAGAATCCTCTGTACTTTGTCAACATGAGGAGCAAAAGTTAAAGTCTTTAAAATCAGCCAAATTACAGCCAATGTAGAGGCAAACACAGACAAGAAACTAGAAATAATAACGATGGTAGAATGACCTGATGGTCAAAGCATGGCTTTTGTATTTTAAGTTTAAAACCTGTATCTGTTATGGTTTCTTAATCATAAACATTTGAGCAGACAGTGACCAATTAAAAAAAGAGACCTAAAGAATGACAGGCAATAAGGTTTCATGGAAAACTGAAGTAAACAAAATGCATCTATATTCTGCCTATCCAAGTCCATGATTCTGTGGGACCTTTTCTTATTTGGTCATTATTTATACTGACAAAGAGATACTATATCATTTACCAGGCAAGGAGTTTAATCTAACTCTAATTTTTAATTCAATATATTTTTAATGAATCTACAGCTTTATTGTTCCCAAACAGGTCCTCTTTTGTTTTACTAAATGGGTTGTGAGCCTCTAGAAAGATGTATCTTAATTTGTTTTTTATTTTGCTTTATATGAATGAAAAGCAGGATACATTTGAAAATTCTCAGAGGTTCTTTTATCTTTGTCAAAACTGTGAGAACTTGCCTAAGTTACTTTTTTCTCTTAGTGGTTTTTGCATTTTTAAACTAAAATTAGATTTTTTCATACAATATATTCTGATTATTGTTGTTCTTCCCTAAACTCTCTTCTTAGATCCTATCAACCTCACCGCCCAGAAGTTCTGTTAAGTGACTTAACCTCTGAAAACTAAAATTTATTTACCTTTAAAGCAAGAGTAAAGCCTCTTGTGATATATTCCCAATGAAACTCATGTGGCATAATGAATTGTTCTAAGTAGGTAGTAACTGGTATGTAGCTCAAAAGATATTATCTTCCATTGCCAAACAATGACTGTAGCTCATTTTACACACAAAACTTGTAAGTTAATTTTATATCATTTCAGATTTTATAGCTTAAATTTTAAAATGATGTTATTTTATTTTATCTAACTGTATAACTGATTGGTTGAAATTTTTATTTTGTCTAACTTTTATTACAGTGTTTTGTTTTTCTCTTTGAATTTCATATAAGCTTGAATGTAGTTGAGAAATCATATTATAATATTGATTCACTGATGATTTATCTCTGCCTTAATAAACTCTCCAAGTGGAAAGATAGACATTATTTTAGCTTTGTGTGTGCAAGTTAATTCAGGTACTGAGCCTTCCCAGGAACTCAAAGTGGTCAGGATGGATGCATATTTCCTTTATTATTTTTATTTTCCTGACTTTTTTCAGATTGGAAGATTTGGAAATAAATGCAGATTTGAAGTATTTTTTGTATATTCTTGATTGGTGAGCTGATGCAATATTTCAATGACTCAGTCTCTAAAAATTAAGTAGTCCCCTATGCCATTTGTTTGTATTGACATAGTCTTCATCTCCCATGTAAGATGAGTCCACCCCAGTCTCATACAAATAGTTAGCAGCTTGGAAGATGCCAAACACTTTGCTTCATGCTTTTGTATCTTCCTTACTGCATAAAATACCTCATCTCCACTGTGTTCTCTTTTTCTCAGTTTTGCCATCAGGAGTTTTGCCGTTTGACACAATGATGCCATAGCATGGAGCACATTAAGTATTATTGTGATGGGCATGCTTTGCTCTGGGCAACATGAAAGAAAGAATAATACTACTGAAATCACATTTACATCAACCAAATATTTTCATAATATTAATAGTCCAATGTACCATATTGAAGATAAAAATAGCTTGACTTCTACAGAGAACTAGAGATTAACTTTCTTCCATACAAAGTCACCTACCCCTGGCTACAAGGAAATTATAAGAGTCATTGGAGGTATGTCACAAGGCTATGTTAAATTGGAAAATATTCAGTGTCTGCTGGACTTCCATATACTATTTTATCATAACTTTATAAAATAAGCAACAAATGATATTTTGCTAAATATTAAACAAATAGCTCAGAATTAAGTATAAAAGTACAATTCTAGTTTCCTTATTTTCATTTTATAGATGTGTACAGTAAAGCCAATTTCAAGCTGTCAGCATGATGCTGAATGTGTGACTAGAAAAAAAATACTGCTCACTAGATCTCATAAAGCAGTTTCATGACTTCAGCAAACAACTGAACAATACATCTCAGCCTCTCTGATTCATGTAAAACAAAACTTCCACACAGGACTAGATTATTATCAAAGCTATCTTCTGTAGCAAATACAAAGTACCAGAATTTAACAAAGGCTTTCTACAACATTCTTCATTAATCTATTATATTACAAATATAAAGTTCAAAAAAGCTTTCAAGGAGGTAAAACAAAAAGGAATACTTACTTTTAAAGTATATTCTATGGAAAAGCTACTTCACAATCTAATTATTGCATGGTTATTGTTACAAACCAGATGATGTTTTATTCCAAATGAGACAGGGTCACTAGGAAATGAAGTGACTTTATTAGGATACTTCCTTATTTAAGAAGACACAAAACTAGTAGGTACTTAAAAGCAAAAAAAAAATGAAAAATGCTCACTTTGGATTTTCATTCTATTTAACATGTGTTGTTAAGTGAATGAAGATCCACATTTTAAATGCATATTTGTGAGTGTGTGACAACTAATATCTCTATATACTTATATTTCAATAAATGTATGTAATATATAATGATCAGTTGATGGTAAAGGTACATCCATAATCTTAAGCACTCTGTTGTTTCATTTTGTTTTTATTAATGTTGGGAACATTCAAAATGACCCTACTAGCTTATTATTGTAAACAATTAATTGTTCTCATCCATAACCCCACTGTGCTAGAAAGCATATGAAGTTTTCCTCCATGGTATTTGTACTCTGCTGCTGTTAAATGTATGTATTCTAAAGCAGTCATTTACATATGAAGACTACTGAAATATCTCTGGACTACTGAGGAAAAAGTTAGTGTAGATACATTTTATTGAAACTGGTAATTGGGACACATGCCTATAATTCCAGGCTAACTTGTGTTACACAGCAAGTTTCCTGTTAGTCTATCTTTAAAACCCAATGCCCACTGCCAAAGCAACAACAGTTTGGATCTGTAGATTAGGAATCCACTGGTTCACTTATATCACATTTGCTGTAATGGTGCTGGTGATGTGCTTTGAGATGTAAGCTATTTCTGCACCCTATCCATACTGTTATGATTTTTATTTCTCTATTGTGAGGGACTCAACTTCCACCAGTGTTGGCAGATATTTCTTTGTAGAGGAGTTAGATACTATCAAGATTCATCAGTGAACTTAACAGGAAATATGATTTGTGTAAAAATCACAGACAGCTAGAACTAAGAAATGAAGAGAGTCTCCTGTAGTGTCTGGTACGCCTTTGAACTCAGTGAGTATTCCATTTTCTACAGAAGAAGACCATATACTATTGGCCACAACAAACTAGACACTTTTCATGAGTTGCTCAATTTGTTTTTGATATGCAGCAGACAATTGGTTTTGGAAGAATTTAGAGTCACCTTAATGTGTTAGCATAAATACAGCATGCCTTCATTTCTACTTGAATAGTTTCTAATACCATTTATTCTGTAAATATCTTTGAATGTTTCATGATATCTTTACACCTAACCACAACACTGCATTTAGGTATTTTAAAGCTCTGGCTTTACTGATAGAACCTTGAAAGATATCTATGTACATATGGCAAAGGAACTCAAAATTTAAATTTAATTATTTATAGCATGAAAGAATGTTATTTTAACCCCTTTAGTCACATATAGTCCTAGTTATACCATCCAGTTCACAGCGATTAAATAGATTCCAAAATAAAGTTGGTTATAGTAGACAATATATTCCAAACAACTTTACTGGCCAAAGTCTAATCTTGAGTGGAAAATATAAATTATGTCAATTTAAAGGCAACCTAAAGATAACTAAGTAACTTCAAGTAGGTTTAGAGAGAAAATGTGAACTTTCTTTAATAGATCAACATAAAAGTTTTTGATAGGTCAAAGTAAATGCCTTCTCTGGATGGATGCCTATTTTCTGGGGAACATATTTATGACTGTAGCTTGTTTATTTTGGGCTGTCCTAGAATGCCATATAACATAGTCACAGAGTTCATTTTAATTTTTTGAAGTCTCTCACTAGGGAAATCATTGATGCCTTCAAGGGTTATAGCAGCAAAAATGATTCTTAGTTGTTCTTTTCCCTTTGATATAAGTACAAATATTATAAATACACTGACATAATAGCTCTTTCCCTGATACATTGCCTTTGAACAAGATGCATAGCTACTCTGGCTGTTCATCACAAGCTTCTTTTAGGAAATACTAGAAGAAATGGGAGGGATGAAGATCAAAATTGTCGGCTTTTGTAAAAAGGATCTTTAGGAAAGTTCATTGAGGTAGAATTATAGGTATGGTAAAGGAGAGCTTTCACAGAATATCTTTCACTATCCTGTATTTGTGATCATTTAATGGCAGTTCTTTTCCTAAGCTAGCACTTACCAACATAAAATTAAACATCAGAAAATATGAAGATTCCTAGCTATAAGGCAGGATTATCTTAACATAAAAAAGTTCAACTCATGCTAGGTAATGATAATTTGTTCTTGATTTTTGAGTAGCCTATTTTTATATGAAATAGATACCAATGGCTGATTATATGGCTGTCCAAATATAATATATATGCATATATAATTTGAATTAATATGGCTTATTAATTATATATAATTAACATTATAAATAATATAACAATATACAAATGTAAGATATACAATAATGTATAAATAATATAGATAATAAAGACAATATATAAAATCAAATTCAAAGATTTTGAATTAAAAATTGCAGCTTGAAAACATAAAATGATTTGTACAGTGCTCATATCAATTGTTTCTGTGTGTTTGAATAAATAAATTGTTTACCCATGATATATTCCCATTTGCATCCCATGTCTCAGTATGTCTACTTTTACCTAGTGAGATAACAAGACCCCAGAATGTGGACTTGCATTTGCGCAGAGCATCCAATAATAAGGAAGGTTTAGTTAGATACATAATCTTAACCTCTCATTTGCTCTCCACTGAATGAATAGGAAAGAAGTTAATTACTTTACAATATTGACCTAGACTCAGGCACAATCATTGGAAATTTACAAATATTTTCTAAGTTTTAAAGTAGCACTAAGAGTTAAAAAAGTCTGCTTTTAATGGATGATAAAATTGTGTTTGGAAAAGTATAAGCAGAGAAGACATAAACATAAAATGTACAGTTTAGAGAACAAGAGGAGCACTAGGAAGCTTATGATTATAGCCAAAGCATATGCTGAAAGAGAGAATATAACTTTCTAAATCTTTAATTAATTAAATAATTTTAAACTCCAGATTTTATCCTTTCCCTGTCCATCCTCCTACTGTTTGTTCCACATCCTATACCTCCTCTCCACTGCCCTGTCTCAACAAGGATGACCCCACCCACCACCCACCATCCCACCAGACCTCTAAACTCCCTGGAGCCTCCAGTCTCTTGAGGGTTACATGCATATTCTCTGACTAAACCCAGACCAGGCAGTCCTCAGCTGTATATGTCTTGGGAGCCTCATATCATCTGGTGTATACTGCCTGGTTAGTGGTCCAGTGATTGAGAGATCTCAGGGGTCCAGATTAATTGGGTCTGCTGGCCCTTCTCCTCAGTGTCTTTCAGGTTTCTCCTAATTCAACCACAGGGGTCAGCAGCTTCTGTCCATTGGTTGGGTGCAAATATCTATTTGCATCTGACTCAGTTGCTTGTTGGGTTTTTCAGAGTATAGTCATGATAGGTTCTTTTTTGTGAGCACTTCATAGCCTCAGTTATAGTGTTAGGTCTTAGGACCTCCCCTTGAGCTGGATTCCACTTTGGGCCTATTGCTGGACATTCTTGTCCTCAGGCTCCTCTCCATTATGATCTTCACAGTTCTTTCAGACATGAACAATTATGGGTCAGAGTTTTTGACTGTGGGATGGCAACACCATCCCTTACCTGATGCCCTCCTTGTCTTTCTGCTGGAGGTGGGCTCTACAAGTTCCCTCTCCCAAATGTTGGGCATTTCATCTAAGGTCCTCCCTTTAAGTCCTGAGTATCTCTCATCTCCTAGATCTCTGGTACATTCTGGAGGGTCCCCCAACCTCCTACCTCCTGAGGTTGTCTGTTTCCATTCTTTCTGCTGGCCCTCAGAGCCTCAGTCCTTTCCCCCACCCAATACCAGATCATGCTCCCCTCTACCCTCCCCCATTGCCTTTCTATCCCAGGTCCCTTCTTCCCTCCCCACTTGTAGTTGATTTCTTCTCCCTCCCAAGTGAGACTGAGGCATCCTCACTTGAGTACTTGAGCTTGTTGACCTTTCTTAGTTCTGTAGACTATATCGTGGGTATTCTGTTCTTTTTTGGCTAATATCCACTTATTAGTGAGTTCATACCATGCATGTCCTTTTGATTCTGAGTTACCTCACTCAGGATGATATTTTCTAGTTCCATCAATTTGCCTGCAAAACTCAGAATGTCCTAATTCCTAATAGCTAAGTAGTATCCTTTGTGTAAATGAACAACATTTTCTGTATCCATTCTTCTGTCATGGGACATCTAGGTTGTTTTCAGCTTCTGGAGTGAGATATGAATGAGGAGATGCCTCCTCCTCTGGACATGAACCCCATCCAGCTAAGTTTTCAACTTGTCAGAGTAGAAAGTCTAAGCATTTCCTTGCTCCTAGAAATCATTTGTTTCTACATATGGAATTTGTTGGTAATATGTTCAAAGGGGTCAAGTTTTCATTCCATGCTGACAGTCTTACTTGGCAATGTTGTTCAAGTGGTACACAGTTTGGAGGCATGGCAGATACAAGAGTGGACGTTGTGAATTCTAGGTTACAGAAATATGCTGAACCCAGACAAATTGCAGCAGTGCTAGAGTTGCTGCAAGAATAAGGTTCTGAAAGGACAAAGGCCCCAAGAATCCATTACATGAAACTGAATGTAAATCCTGGTTTACATGGAGCTATAATAATGTTCCTGGTGTCTTAGCTATAAGAAAACTGCCAAAGAAAGCTTTATTCAGGCAGTGGAACTAGCTCAAGAGAAAGATATACGTTTCAGACTGCAAAGCTGGAGGGACAAAGCCAACTAAACCTTGCTAATCTGAAGTCTAAGACATCAGACATGGAACAGTACTTGATACCTGCTCTAGTAGGATTTGGTCTTGCTTAGTCTAGTATTACTTCACTGTGCTCCAGTTCTTTTCATTTTGAAAGGGAATATATATTCTATATATATGTTATAAGTATAAAATTTACTTTTTTTTTATTCTATAGGGTATCACAGTTAAGAGATTTACTTAAACCTCAGAAGAGGCATTGGACTTTTAAGCACTGTTAAGACTGTAAAAGACTATGGGAACTGTTGATGTTGAACTCTATGTGTTATGCATTATAATGTGCCCATTAGCCTCTGGGAAGCAGAGAGTGGAATATGATGGCCTGAATGAGAATTGACCTTTATAGATTATGGAATTTAAGCATCTGTTTCAGGGTGATTTGGGGAAAAGCAATAGGACTTGCAGACTTGGTGGTAGAAATACATCACTAGGGGTAGGCTTTAAGAGTTTATAGCCTCATATCACTTACAGTTTGCTTTGTAATTTGTGTTTGAAGATTTTTATCTCAGTTTCCTGTTCTGGTTACATCCTACAATGATTATGCCATGATTGTGAACACTGAACATTCCATCTGGAAATCTAAGCCAAGGTAAACCTTTCTACCAAAAGTCATTTTCAACAGTGGTATTTAATAATAGAAACTGAAGAACAAGGCTGCTTCTCTCTTAGGCCTAAAAGCCATCTTACAGTAAAGAGAAACTAGGTTCACTTCTGTTTTTATTAAACATCCATTTCTCAAGGATTGGGATATGCACTACCTGTAATCATATCTACAAATGCTTCTTAACCACCTCATCCAGGAAATGGAAAACATATCTTTGTTTCAAATAGTTATTACAATTACCTTATTATAGCCACCTTGCAATTATGCATTTGTTTCAGGAGGTTGTTCTCCCTAGCTTCTTATGCTTATGTTCTCTTCCTATAACCCTGGCTGTATTGTGCACCAAATCCCACATTTGGAAATTGCCTAACCTGAGCTATAAAAAGCTTGTATTTTTCACATCCAATGCGGATAGTTTAAGCAAGCTTTTAGGAAGTGACAACTTCTGTACACAAAAAATAACCTGCTTTAATTAATTTCTTGCTCTAATTAATTTGACCATGATTATATGGGTCTTTCTCCTCACATCTTTGAGATTAACACAACACCTCATTTATGTGAAACACAGTAATAGACTTATATTTAAGGGAAAAGATTTAAGAATTACTAAAGAGGAACTAATGGTAAGACTGATGCACTTCATTAATAGGGAGACTTTTATTACCCATATTCAGTGTATATTAAATTGTATTTCAACTACAATACTAATAAATGTTAGTTATCCCATTTCTTTTTTTAAAAGATTTTATTTATTTTATGTATATGAGTACACTATAGCTGCCTTCAGACACAATGGGCATTGGATCCCATTACAGATGGTTGTAAGCCACCATGTGGTTGCTAGGATTTGAACTTAGGACCTCTGGAAGAACAGTTGGTGCTCTTAACTGCTGAGCCATCTCTCCAGCCCCAGTTATCCTATTTCTAAATGTATTCTACAATAGAAGCAGAAAAGCAAAATAAGAGAAATATTTAAGGGTTGGAAATCCTAACTCAAGTTATTTAGTGTCAGTTGTTAGAGAATGGATTGCATGAAAATTATAAAAGTAAGCCTCAACTTTCTATGGGACCATATGACCTTACATATGTATCAGTAGCCTTCAAGAACCTATAGTCTATAGTCAGTACCTCAAAGCAGCGGAAATAACTAACTTCCATTCAGATTTATTTTATGAACAGATATGTAAGCAATCTATTTCATGTAATCTGTATCTTAATGTATTTATATATTTTAATGTAATCTGTACATTAAATGATTGTGCCCAAATATATGTGTTTAAAGCAATGTCTTCAACTGCCAATAGTCACTTTCAGCAGTGGTGTTTTATAATGGCAATTGGTGAAGAAGCCTGCCTCTATCTTAGCCTTATCCAGCTATCCAGAAGACCACGTAATTTAGAACAACAAAACAGTCACGACTAATATACTGAGACAATTAACAATGAAAAACAGTAGATTTGGTAGTATATGAATTATTTAACAAGTTTATAAATTATTTATTTACCAAAGTACAATTTTTTAATCAATATATGACCACAGCTTTGCCTTTTACCCAGAGTTATGTTTGGTACAAACTAATAAGGTGTCTGGATTTGGTAAAGCAAATAGGAGACAACTGAGAGATATAGGTCATTAAAGCTGTAAAAACAACAACCAATTGTTGTGTAGGGAATGGAGGCATTTGGCTCTCCTCTGGAGGTTCAACAGCTATTCGCTAAGATGCTT
The DNA here is from genome assembly GCF_008632895.1 of Mastomys coucha. NCBI lineage: Eukaryota > Metazoa > Chordata > Mammalia > Rodentia > Muridae > Mastomys > Mastomys coucha. The sequence continues at coordinate 67,129,390 of NC_045030.1, read as the reverse complement.
TTCAACTTACTGTCCAACCTTTGTCCCTCAGGGCAAAAATTGACTGTTTTCCTACTGGTTTTACTTGATAGGTCTAGAAGCATCATACAACCTTATACTGTCTCTCACAAACCTTATGCCTTTCTCAGTTGCTCTTCACTAATATGGAATTTGCTATGATTTCTAAACTCAGCATGTCCCTGTTTTTTATCTGCTTCAAAGGGAGGTGATATCTATAGTCAAATTATTATTATTATTATTATTAATTATTTGATTTCAAAAGAAGCTAAAGGGCAAGGTCCCTTAGAGAAGCAGTTTCAGTGTGACTGCAAATCACTTTATAAATTGCTAATGGTCTTCAATAGAAGCAAGAGATTGGTTTAAACAAAAGCAACAAAAAAATTGGCCATGTTAATGTGGGAAGCTATAGGTAGTCATGCATCAAAGTGATCCTTTTGAAAGAGGCATATTAGGATATAGAAGGGTTTTAAAAGATTAAAATGAAAAAAAAAACGTGAGTATCAGCATAAACATGTGCTAGGAGGACTGCCAGAGAGAAGTATTGCTATCTCAATCTACACTCAAAGAATGAGTGCACAGGTAACAGCATACTAGGACTTGGGAAGCCTATTGAATCGTATTCATCAAGTAACAGAAGTTGTTCACACAATTGCTACTTCTTAGTTAAAGGTTGCCATACTATAGGGAATCTTATATTACATCCCTGCCTAAAGAAGAGCTAGTCAACATCTGTATGTGCTTTTATTTAGACTAATAATTATATAATTAGCTTTAGAAAACATATCTGCTTTTGGTTTTATTGTTGACTGTACCCATGAAAACATCAGTGATTTTGATATAAAGTCCAATTCTTTTGCTATGAAAACACTGACCATTGATTTAGTTAAGTATTGATTGTCAGGTTTTAAAATATAGGAAATTTAAAGTGAATTAAGTACATGTAATAATGGAACAGAGTTAAAAATGCAAGTCTTGTTCTAAAAATAGGAAAAGGAAAATGCCTCTTTGGTTATAAAATCAAAAAAAGAAAACATTGTAAAATGTTTGAGTTGAGGTTAACTAAAGAAAGATCAGTTTAGAATTTAGCAGGAGACATGATATCTCTACTGCAAAAGAAACCAGACTTTTTCAGTATCCTTAGTTATTCTCAAAATAACTCTTTGCATAAAGTCATCTAACTAAAGAATTACCACATAGAACTGTATACATTCACCAGGGGAACCATACAAGGTAACACTGTGTTTTTCTAATTTAAATTATGGCAAAGACCTAAAAATAACATTCTTCTGTTCTTTTTTAAGTATGGCTCAGAATACTAGTTTTTAAGATATATTACATACCTCCTCAGAGGTTCCATTGAGATCCACTAAAGAAGTGAACAGAAAAGGTGATTTCTAGAACTGACGATTACAAGAGAATTTCATTATTTTCATCTGATCCGGGAGTATGTTGACTATCTAATTTTTCGAAGTTCCCAGTCAAAGTTCTAAGGAGTTTATATTGTGACAAGAGATAATATGTATGGTATGCATGAGCTCTTATACTCGAAGTATACTGATGTCTGCCTCTTCACCTCAGTTGTGGATACTTTAGCCTTGCTGATTCTCTAGCCTTGGAATTTGCTGTTCATTTACTATTCTCAACTTTGAATTTTTCATTACCTCACACTCTAGGTAGACAGGTATATGAGAACTGCTGAAGTGTTTCTACCCTTGTGTTTGTTTAGCTCAATATCTTACCCTTGAAACTACAAAATTAAGAACTGCCTTCCTTGTGGCCTATGATTGAATTTTTTTTTTTACTCTACTTAACAAATGTAAAGTGTATGGGAGTACATCTGTTCAGAACTTTGGGGGACATAAAGACTAAAAATCAGTAATTAATTCAAATTAATTTTTCTACTTAATTTTTGAAGGGCACACAAGAAAAGGATACTTTAAGAAAATTTTGATGGCATATGGGATAGTTAAATATATACATTATAATATATTTTGTAGGGATAAAGAATGCCCACCAATGAGATCATTCTGTGAAACATCAAGTTTCTGCTTATTTTATGATTCAGCTGTCAAGTGAGTTCAGTTTTGATGTATTTCTGAATGCTCCAAGGCACATTTTCTATCCTAATTTGAGCAACAAGAAGCAAAAAAATGTGTTTTTATGAGAATGCAAAAATCAGGAAACTTGACATTTATTATCAAAGTCCTAAAATTTATGCCAAAATTCATTAACATTCAAATTATGAATTAGCCATCATACAGGAACTCCTCAATAAACAAAGCAAAGTCCATTCTGAGTCCTAGATGCCTGGTTTTAATTTTAGAGTTTCTGGCAACACATTAGGTAGAATATAGTGTGGCAATGTTTTCAAATGTGTTCTAGGTAATTTCCAATATATATAAACAACTCATAAATAATATCCTAAAATAAATTGCATGAGCAGCATAACTCTGTAAGGAAGCAAAATAGTAAAAAGAAAATTGAATAAAGTACGAGATGCAGTATTGTAGGATTCAATACATTAAATATAACTTTTCCATTTGTCCTTTGGACTTATTAAAGTGTGCTTTATTCTTTCTATATTTTAATGAATTATTTAGAAACTCATTAAAAAATATAAGATTGAATTTTTAGTGCAGGGGTGATATCATGATATTTGTGTGGAGATCAAATGAAATTTTCAGGAATTGCTTCTCTTTTTCGATCATATAAATCCCAGGGGTCAACTTCAGATTATCTTGCTTAACAACAAGTATTTACTCATTGAGTCACTTTACTCATTTTATTTGTGTTTAACTTGAAGACAGTGGTAGTGTGACACTATTTCTGGTAAGATGATGACAAACATCAACTCTCCTCATGTAAAAAAGTAATAACAAACTAATGTAACGATACAACCATAGTTCAACATGCGAAAAATTAATTGTATTGGGTTATGTGATGGCTAATCTTGATAGTCAACTAGACTATATCTGGAGTCAAGTAAAATCCAATCATTTAGGGATGTCTCTGAAGAATTTTTATGATTGGATGATTTAAAGTGAGCAAACCCATCCTAAATTTGACCTACAAAATTTTGTGATAGCCTACATGAAAAGACAATTGGGGGGAGCCTTTGTTTCTTCCCTGCTTGACACATGGTATATGAGGTATTAGTGGCACATAGGGAAGTTGCTTGGAGCCTTTAACAGGCTCTCCTAGATTCTTCATGTGTTTGTACCTTTCTTTCTGCCTGCAAACCTCATTCCATGTGTATTTAAGATGGATTTTCAGCATTTAAAAAAAAATAAAAAACACCACCACCATGACCACCACCAACAAAAGCAAGCAAACAAAAAACCCAAATAGCAACAACAAAATCTTCATTTTCCTTATTTTTGATATTCTGAGACCTTGTTTTTTCTCTTTTCGTCTTCTTAAAGCTTATTCTAACTGCTTCCACTTCCATTCCTCAAGTATATTATGCAGTTGGAAGTAAACCTTCATCAGTTTCTAATGCTGTTCCCTACAAGGTCACAAACCCTGCTTAATTATACATCTAAGAAAGTTTTCTTGGCTCTCATCATCTTGGACTTCTTTGCTCAAAGTGATCAACAGAGACTACTGAGCAGAAAAGAATTGGCTAGTAACTTGGTTGTTTAAATGCATTAGTAACTTGGTTTTCTTGAGTTCTTTTCTTTTGTCTTTTCAGTGTTTTCTTTGTCCCCCACCCTCACTCCCAAGAGTCAAAGTCTTTGCATTAGGGAGCTGTGTTTCTTAAACAGAGATGCACAAGAACAGTAGCTCTAAGAATTTTCATTTAGATATTCTGAGATGGAATGGGGTACGTGCATTTCCAACATTTTCCCACATATGTATTGCACCAAATATTAGGATTAGCCACTGGGAAAAATAGGCTTTCTTCTTTAATGTCATATGAGGTCATTACTTTCTGTTTTTTCCTTGATAGAAGCACTTTATTTCCTACATCTCTTACTTATGTGAGAAGAGGTTTCAGTATAAAGCCTAGGTTGGCCTCGATCTTGCTGTGGAGTTCATTTCAGTGCCATCCATCAGTGATAGGAATATAGGAATACAGTGAAGCACTTTTCATTTCTTCACTTTCTCTGATTCTTTGTGGTCTTCCTTTTTTTTCTCTCTTTCCTATTTTGATTGATTTTCTTTTAAATTTCATTTAATCTTTTTTTACAGTCCACTTTTTTATCTCCCTCATCGTCTACCCTCTGACTGTTCTATATCCCATCCCTCCTCCTCTCCCCCACAGTCTCCATGAGGATGTTCCCATCCCCACTGTCCCACCTTACCAGGCCTCCCCTCTCCCTGTTGTCCCCAAGCCCTTGAGGGCTAGGTGCATCTTCTCTGACTGAGTCCAGACCCACAGTGCTCTGCTGTATATCTGTTGGTGGCTTCATATTACCTAGTGTCAGCTGCCTGGTTGGTTGTCACATGTCTGGGACAATCAGGGGTCCAGGTTAGTTGAGACTGCTGGTTCTCCTACAGGGTCACCCTCCTCAGTTTCTTCTCGCTTTTCCTTAATTCAACCACAGGGGTAACCAGCTTCTGTTCATTGGTTGGGTGTAAATATCTGCTTCTGAGTCTTTCAGCTGCTTGTTGGGTCTTCCAGAGGGCAGCCATTATAGACCCCTTTTGTGAGCACTCCATAGCCTCAGTAATAGTGTAAGACCCTGGGGCTGCCCCTTGAGCTGGATTGCAATTTGGAGATGTCACTGGACCTCCTTATTCTCAGGCTGTTCTCCATTTTTGTCCCTGCAGTTCTTTTCAGACAGGCAACCCCATCCCTCTCTTAATGCCATGTCTTTCTGTTGGAGGTGAGCTTTAGAAGTTCCCTCTCCCCACTGTAGGGCATTTCATCTAAGGTCCCTCCCTTTGACTTCTGAGAGTCTCTCACTGCCCAGGCCTCTGGTACATTCTGGAGGGTTCCTCCATCTCCTACCTTCCAAGGTTGCCTGTTTCCATTCTTTTTGCTGGCCCTCAGGATTTCAGTTCTGTTTCTCCCACCCAGTACCTGATCATGTTCTCTTCTCCTCTCTCCCATCCAGTTCCCTCCCTACCCCCTCCTGTGATTGCTTTCTTCTCCCTCCCAAGTGGCACTGAGGCATCCTCACTTGGGCTCTTCAACTTCTTTCTGTGGCTTGTATCCTGTTTTTTTTTTTTTTTTTTTTTTGCTAATACCCACTTATTAGTGAGTACATACCATGCATGTCCTTTTGGGTCTAGTTACCTCACTCAGGATGATATTTTCTAGTTCCATCCATTTGCCTGCAAAACACAGTACAGTTTAAAATGTATTTATTTATTGTAGAAAAATCTGTACATCTATGGGCACCTGACATTCCTACTTCAGTGGGCCATCTTGTTGGTCCTCTTTATTTTTAAAGCTTAGTTATTTATTATTTAATTTCCCAGTGATGCTTTAAAGATCCTAGAATTATGACACTGATAAAGACAAATGAAATTTGTAGGTATTTCCTATGTAATGATTGTAGTTTAAAATAGTAAATAGGATAGTATAAATAGAATCTTACTTAGAAGTTTAGTATACCACATCATCATTGAATTTTTCAATGATAGCTTTTTAGAATCACTATGTGATCCAAACATATTTTTTCATAATAGCTTAGTTAGTAAGTAAAAATGAAACTACTTATATATTTTCATTTATAAATGGTTTTCTATATGCCACATTTAATTTTAGAAATTATATGATTATATTTCAGTATAGTAATATAACTGATCTAGTGCTTCATTATAGCCAAAATGGCTATTGAACATATCATATCCTATTTACTGCAGAAAATTAAAAATTTATACACTGCCTCAGGTGATACTTTCTCTAGTAACATAAAGGTAATTTCAAGTGAATTAATATTATGGGTCAAGACTAATTGAGCCAATCTCAGAGAATATGCCTCAGGGTAGTTAGTCATCCTATGAGAACTTGTAGCATTTGAAAGGGTCTATAAAGTAAAAATTATGATTTATTTTTTTATTTATTGCACTTCAAATTGTTGATTTGGAGAAATAATTATAAGTACTGATCTGCATAGATTATTTGTGTAGAATAAAAAACCTATTTACATTTTAAATAAATTCTCATCTAATTAAAAAATGACGAATTTCTTACACATGTACTGTAGCAACATCATTCCTGCCCCTTTCTCTGTTTTCTCAATCTCTAACTAATGACATTTAGTATTGTCATTCATTTAGTATTGTCATGTGTGTATGTGTTCCTGACTGACCACTTGTGATTGGATAGCCCAACAAGTGGATTATCCTTGGAGAAGAGCAATTCTTACCTCTCAGCCGCCATTAGCTGTCTGTACCACTACATCTAGAGGTGAAGCACTGTGAAATTTCCCCCATTTGTGCTCATATTTCAACTGGTGTTGTCAATGTGCAGTTCTTGCATAGGTTAGCATATTTTTAAGATTTCATAAGTACAGCTTCTCTGTTATACATAGAAGATACTATTTCACATTAGAGTTCCTGGGTCTCTGGCTCTTACAATATTTCTACTTCCTCTTCTGTGCTGTTACCTGAACCTTAGGTGCAGAAGTTGTATTGTAAATATATCAGCTGTGTTTAAGCATACCACAGATAGATCTCCTCTACATTTTGACCACTTGCTCCTTTCTGTGGTGCTCACTGTCTGCTGCTACATATGCTTTTTTGAGGAAGAATTCAATCCACACATATCTGTGTGGCCTTTTGTTTAACCACAAGATACAAGTGCTACTATTATGCCTGTGTTCCTTGCCATTTTTGTGGTTCTTAGGCTTTATACCTGGGTTGGTCTATCGAACGCTTCTCTTCTTTGTCAGTTCCTAT
>NC_045030.1:67119063-67122138 GCF_008632895.1 Mastomys coucha | reverse complement strand
ATTTTTCTACATGTTAACCTCCAGTTGAGCCAGCACCATCTGTTGAAAATGCTGTCTTTTTTCCACAGAAATTTTCTTTGTTTGATCATAGATCAAGATGCGAAAGAACTGGTTTGATTCTATTATTGAAAAATTTACAATGACAAATATTTATTATAATTCAGCTGAGCTTATTAAGGGATGAGTTGAATCAATATGGTAACATAGTGACATGTATTTCTAACATAGGCCTTGGAAGGCTGACCCACAAGAATAGTAACTTGGAGCCCACATTAGCAAACTTATAAATACCATATGCAGAAAAAAAAACAAAACCAAAACCAAAACAGAAGGGAGATAGTAAAGGAGGAAGGAAGAGTGAGCAATAGAGTACAGAGAAAAAAAATTTGATGCCAATTAGTTAGAATACTCAATATAAATACAATCAAAATAAATCATATATGTATATATACATGTCATAATAAAATGTCTGTATCCTGACTATATGCCAATAAAATATACCCTTTTGTAGAGGAAACATTTGGGGTTTGTTTTCTGTTCTGTTAATTTAGATTTGTACAGTCAAGGAATAAGAAACATACTTGAGAAATGTGTCTACAAATTCTCAGTGACCACTTAATATTTGTATTCCAAAAAAACAAGATAATTTTATGGTTAATATACTCATTTGAGTTCACCTGGATATCTTCCAATTTTAAAGATGAATAAAAGCAACCATATTCTGGAATACTTTTCATTTAAGAAAACCAAAATAGTGCAACTATTATACATTTCTGTCCACAAGCAAGTCACATTCTAGTAGAAGAGACTTATATAAAATATTACTGCAATAATGTTACATGTAGAGAAAGATAAGAGTCATATATGGTAAGTAAATTATAAGACAAAGAATTATTTTTCTTTTCGTCTCTCGCATATGTTACTTCCTGACCTCGGTTTCTTCTCCCTACTCTCCTCGAAACGTCTCTCCCCACTTCTCTCTCAGATTCCCCCACCCACATCCCACCTCCCCTCAGGAATGTGCATACCTTCTAGGGACATCAACCAAGCATGGCATAAACAAGCTACAAGGAAACAAAGCTGGACAAAGCAACCCTGTAGGAGAAGAAGCCTTCATCAAGTAAACCAGAGAGTCAGGGGATAGCCCCATCTCTCACTGTTAGGATTTCCACAAGAGTACCAAGCTACGTATATGTAATGGACCTAGGTCAGACCCTACAGGTTACCTGATCTCTCAAGTTGCCATGAGTCCCTGTAAGTTGATTATTTGGGCTGCGTTATCATGGTGTATTCCTGACCCTGGTGGTTCCTCCACTCTTTTCCCCAACTCCTCAGCAGGACTCTTAGAGCTCCACCTACTGTTTGGCTGTGGTACTCTACAACTGCTCCCATCAGCGGCTGGATGAAGTCTTTGGTCTCATTGATGATGATTCTATTAGGTTCTGGTCCCAGGCAGTCTATAGGCAGGAAAAATTGTAGGTGGAAGGTTTTGTGGCTCCATTGGTGGCCTTATCTCTCCACTTGAGGTCTTATTTGATTACAGAAGATAGTTGGTTTAGGTCCTGTGTCCAGTGTAAGAAAGGATTTTCTCTGGCTTTAAGTGAATGGAAAAATGTAACCAATGAGAAAAATGAAGGCTGAAAAGTTGAATGAAGACTGGATAATACAATACCTATGAGTCAAGTAGAGTTCAGTTTTTATTACAAGAGGAAAGAAAGTGATTTTCTTTTAGGAGAAGATTTTCATCATTAAAATTTCAAATAGTTATCCTTCTACATCTAAGAACCACTGGAGTGCTAAGAAAAATTATGTTTCTGACAATCCCAAACTAAAATACATAGATGTTGTTTATTATTGCCAGACCAAGTTAGCCCCTTATACTGTGAGGTCACTTCAGAATCGGTGAACCTAAATCTAAGTATATCAGATGTCTGAAAAGAAAGCACTAAGGGGAAAGGGTTGCCTCACCGACTTCTCTTTGTTACAGGACCTCAAAGCTCTGTTCTATTGACCACTTTATTTTAACTGGCATCCTAGAGTAGAAGCTCTATTGCAAACATTGGAGTTAAAAACTGAGAGAAGTGGCAGAAACAACTTTTTATTTACTATCAAATTTGTTTCCATTTCGGAAAGATGTAAGCTACCTTCATTTCTCATCATCACATAATGGTTTCTGTGTGAAAATAAATAACTGATTTTTATTACTGACTAGTCTAAGCTTCATAAATTAACCCTATGTGTGTAAGTAAACCGTTACTACAATTAAATATCTTGAAACAATTGAAGTAGAAATCTTCCATCCCTCTATAATTAAGATACATCATGAAAATAAATGGGTACTGTATCAATATTTACCAGAGTTCCCATATTTTATCCAGAATTTGGTATCACAGACATTGTCCACAATATAGCTCTTTCTGGATGATCTGGGAAGAATTGGTAGTTATTCTTACAACCTATGGCAACTTCTATAGTCATATCAATCTAGCAATAACACCTAGTAATCCTTCAGAAAGAAGGATTCTTTTATTGGCTACACCATATTCTGGTTACTTTAAATCCATCCATCTGTGAAGTAACACAATCACAAAAGAACAAATACGGTATGTACTCTCTGATAAGTGGTTATTAACCCAGAAGTTCGGAATTCAGGAAGAACAACCCACAAACCACAAGAAACTCATTAAAAAGGAAGACCAAAATGTGGACATTTCATTCCTTCTTAAAAGGGGAACCAAATACCCACAGAAGGAGGTGCAGAGATTAACTATGGAGCAGAGACTGAAGGAAGGACAAGCCAGCCTAAATATAGCTCTCTCCTGAGAGGCTCTGACAGTACCTGACTAATACAGATGTAGAGGCTCACAGCCATCCATTGAACTGAGTACAGGGCACCCAGTGAAGGAGTTAGAGAAAGGACCAATGGAGATGAAGGGTTTGCAGCCCCTTAGGACGAACAACAATATGAACTAACTAGTACCCTCAAAGCTCCCAGAGACTCAACCAACAACCAAGGAGTATACATGGTAGGACTGATTGTTCTGGCAGCATGTGTATAGTAGAAGATTGCAAAAT
>NC_045030.1:67109392-67118518 GCF_008632895.1 Mastomys coucha | reverse complement strand
ACTCAGAAATCCGCCTGCCTCTGCCTCCCAAGTGCTGGGATTAAAGGCATGGGCCACCACTGTCCAGCGGTTTATAATTTTTTTCAGTTGTTCTACAAGCAGATATCAAAGTCTAATTAAAACTTTCCATTGCTTCAGTAGTTTCTTAATCATGATAAAGAAATGGGGGAGGGTGTTTTTGTAGTTTAAATACGTAACAAACTGAATGATATTAAAAAGTTTCTATAGACAAAAATAAAATTTCTTATTTTGTGTGTTATTTTCCTAGCATGTGTTATTATCTTAATACAATTTGATTTATAGCTTGAAAACTAATATTACCAATGTATATTCATTTTCATAAAAATACTTCCTTCCTCCTCCCCCCCAAATGCATAAAAGTAGGGGGAGTGGTTGTAAGAGGTAAATTAGTCTAGAATCTGGAAAAGATAATAAATATGTCTACATCTAAGCTAATATTTATTTAGATTCCAGTTTCTCCACCTGAAACACATCATATAGAGTTGCTATAAAATTGGTTGTTTCAAGACCCATTGTATAATGCTTTGCACATAGAAAGGAAGCAAAGTATTCCTTAATTCAAAGTAACATTATATATTCCGCAGGCATGTCTGCAATCTCTGATGATTCTATTTGCTTTCACCAGAACTTATTAAAACTGCCTTCAAAGAACCTTTGGTATCTAGAACTTACGTATTAATCCATATTATAATGTATTGGGTATTTTGTGGATGGCTCTGTGCTTTTTGTATTTTATGTTAATTCTGCTCTCCTGGGAGAGGCTGTCTGGAATGAGGAATGAGTCACCTGCTCAGGTGGCTTCTTGTGAACCAATTCCCTAATGAATAAAGGACCCAATCACTGGGCAAGTAGGCAGGACTTCGGGGTTGGACAGAGGAAGAGAGGAACCAGAGAGAGTATGTAGATGCTAGTTTCCTTGTATCACAGCGAATCCGCAAGGATTTGCCACCAGAGAAAATCAGATTTTAATAAGGTTTATAAGATTAGGTTTTAGTTGTTGTGCCCAGAGATTGAGCTACCATTGTTTCTGAACTAAGTTTGTGTTGCATTCGCGTTCACACAGCAGCTTGCCTAGTTCAAGAGAGAAAGGTACAAAGGCAAAACATGGGTTTGCCAGATGTACCCCACAAAGGCCTTGGGGGATTTGAAGCATGGGGGTTAACATGGTAAAGATCCTCCAGTGGGGACCTAGTGAGCTGGGTGAAGAGATTTTAGAGTACTGAGTCAGAGTCTAAACGAGATAAAAACAGGTCAGCCATTGCGTGCCAGTGCATGGCTGGCCAGGCCACAGAGGCTGAGAATTGCCAGCACAAGCACAGGAACCTGCAAGGTCGATCTTTTAAAATTTCATGCAGCATTGGGGAGATATAATTTGTCATAAATAATAAAAGTAATTTTAGAATTTTCCAAGATCCTTAGAAGTCCAGATTACCTGATCTGGAGCAATAAATAATAAATACTACCTGACATCAGGAGTAGAATTTGTAATATGGTTTTACTTAAAATGAATTGCATACAGTTTCTACTGACATGTCACTCAGTTAAGGTTTATGGATGAATTTTAATTTATAGGGGATTTTATTCTAAATAGTCCATCTAATGTCCTGAAGTTGCTTAAGATGATCTAAATGTTACATGTGTTTCATTCGATCTCTAAGGAAGTATAGAATTTTTTAGATATATAATATTTCTTACTTGCTGTGAACGACTTTTTTTGTAAAACACAGCATCCGTTAATGTTCCTTGTATGTGGAAAAATGAGGTACTATATTATCACACAGAGCATTTTTTCCATCAGAAATATATCTTAGAGATACAAAACCAAGTAATAATTAGAAATTGAAATAATATATTAGTTATATTTTCCTTTTGGAGCTAACATGCAGCAAATTATGGATCTCTGAAAAAGATTTGGCAACACGATTTAAAATCTTTCAAAACAAGTTTTGTAAATTATATACCCCTAGGAACAAGAAAAAAACAGAAGTAGACATTTTTTCTACTTTTTTAACTTATATTTTTCAGAGAGATTAATATTTTCAAGTGTCTGCTGTGTGGAGGCTCCATGGAGACACATGCTTAGTTAAGAGATGGTTTTCAGTTATTTACTATCTTGCAATATTCCATATAATCTTTTATATGTTTGCTTTTAAAGTGTTTCTCACATGCTATTATGAACACTTAGATCTGAGAAGGAATACAAAAAATTGAGAATGCTACTTCCTGAGTTGCACACTAGCTAGAATACTTTGTTTTATATTAGATATATTATGATCATTTCTATTTTATAACAAAACAATAAACAGAACATGACACTTATTGTAATATATTTTCTAGCTGAAAGATATACATATTTAAATGTATATGTTTATACTCAAAATCTGTTTCTAACTTTAACAATGCACACCTGTCTTCAGATTGTCAGCCAAATTAGAGTATAAGAACATGGTTTTGTAACAATTTCCAACAATTTCTGGCATGACCACATATGTGATATTTTCAGCATTGACGGTTATAAAATCAAAGTACCTGTAAACACTGATAGACGTTAAATATGCTCTAGGCCATGCAGTACCAAATGTCTGATTGAGATTTAATTCTCTACAAAGAAATAAGAAGGAATATCTATCATTTGTGTGTGTGTGTGTGTGTGTGTGTGTGTGTGTAGATGTATATGTACCTGGTTGCCACTGTCATGGGATTAAACTTAATAATAGAAATAGGAACATCTTAAATTATTTGTTATGAGACATGGTCTAATTTATCTTGTAATAGTATTGAATTTGTCCTTGATATCCTAATCCTCCCGCTTCTACTTCTGAAGTACTAGAAGTGCTAGGATTACACAAGTGCAACACTACAACTTGTTTATGAAGGGCAGGGTATGGAATCATGGCTTTGTATATGCTAAATAGTACTCCAGAATGTGAGTGACATTCTTTGCCTAAGCAAATCTACCAGTATAGCAGTTGTAGTACAAGTCTCTATTCTAAGACAAAATATAGACAGAATAGCACTTTATGGTTTGATACATTGGAATGAGCTCAGCATAGTGTTTTTCATTTATTTGAACTTTTTCATTAATTGAAAGTCATCTAAGCGTTAGCTATATGAGTCTTCAGTGAAGAGTCACCACCTGCTAGTTTAAATGATGAAGGTATTTAGCCAACTGTTATTCTTTCTTCTAGAGATTTTCCTGGGCTTCTTCATGTAACTAGTGGACAGGATTCTGAGTTAGAAGTACTGTACTCCACCACTTAAGGGCTTTAGAATCTGAGTGAGACATTATATTCTCCGTGTATGCTCTTTCTTGTGTCATAATAGATAAACTTTTACTGAAACATAAGAGCTGTCATTACTCACCTTTTCTGAAATATACAGTACCGGAAATAGAAATCTTACCAATGGCTATGGGAAGATATTTATATTTCAAACATAATCCAAAATCTAAACATAATCTAAACATTGAGCCTGTTGATAAAAATATGTTCATTGTCATTATCTGTACATTATAGACAAAGTAACTTAAAAACCAGTTTAAATTGAAGGATGAATTAATTCTATCACTTGGTTAGGGGAGCTAAAATTCCACATGCCTCATGGAGAATATATTAACAGTTGGGGAAGTATTTCTTTTTGTCAAATATCACAGAATACATAGGATTAGTTATCATCATAGAGTAGAGGTATCCAGTTCATAGTTTCATTGTTCAATGGTGCACATTAGGTGATGCTTGTAGTGGCTATTCCTGGTTGTCAACTTGACTAAATCTGGAATGAACTACAATCCAGAATTGGAAGGCTCACCTGTGCTACTAATCTGGAGGCTGAGAGACACAAGTTTCCGACCTGGATCTTGGCATGGAGATCTTGAGGCATAGTGGCTATGAATCCCAGAAGATAGGGAGTTATCCGAGTTCAAGGTCATCTGGGATGAATGGTGTGCTCTCTCTGCTTTGCCTGCTTGCCTTGTGGGACTGAGCAACTGTTAGATCCTTGGACTTCCATTCACAGCTGCTGCTAACCGTAATTGGGAGTTGGACTACAAACTGTAAGTCACTAACAAATTCCATTACTATATGGAGACTACCCATAAGTTCTGTGGCTCTAGAGAATCCTGACTAATACAATGGTCTTCTTAGTGGTTCATTTTATCACAAGATATCACAGGAAAAAATGGAAAAAGGCGAGGTTCAAATACAACACATCCTTTTTCTCTACTCTATCTCCTTTTGCTTCTTCTATCTCTTTTCCTCCTTTTCCTCTTTTTTCTTTCCCTATCTCCTCTTCTCTTTCTCCCTCATTCTCCTCCATCCATTTTTTTATGTCTCTCTCCACATAGTCACAAGAAGTACATTCCTGACATTCTGTTCTTCTGATTTTCTCTAATCCTATTATCATTCTAAGACCATAATTTCAAATAAATTCTGTACCTTAATTTACTTTTGTTTTGCTATGGTAAAATGCACCAATAAAAAAACTATCAAAAGGGAAGGAGTTTATTTGTGCTCACAGTTCAAAGGACCAATCGACCATGGCAGAGAAGTCAAAGAGGCAGGAACTTAGAGCAGCTGATCACAGTGTATCCACAATTAGAAACTGTGAGCAATGAATTCATGTAAACTCTCTCCATTTTATACAGGCCAGGATCACCATTCAAAGAATGGTCATGACCACAATGAAGATGGTCTTTTTAGATAAATTATGCTAATCAAAGTAATCTTTGATAGGAATGCACAGAGCCCGTGTTCCAGATATCTGTAGATCTTGTCAAGGTAACAACACTAACCATCACAAAGTCAAGGTACACTCCAAACCCTCTTTATTGTCATCTATGAAGATTACTTTTTATAAAAGCCCTTGGGAAACACATTCAAAATATATTCCAACCAGACGTACCTTTATTTGTTCTCCCAAAACTCATACTGTCTTTGGAACCCAATGTTTCCAAAATTCAAAATCAATGTGGTAAAATTAAATACCATTATTTATAGCTATGATGCATTACATCTCAACAGCTTTTTTCATTTATCAAGTTGCTTTAACTTTTAAGGCATATATGTATCTATATTATATTATATTATATTTTGGTATTGAGGGGGGTCCCTGCAGGGAAATGAACAAAGTATAGAGATAACAATGAAAACCCTGTGAAAATTGACTTAGTCAACCAGGGTCAGACATAGAGGAATCTAACACCAGTAGGTTCGTTACCAGCATATTTAAACCTCAGTCTAATTTGGGAAAAGGTAAGGCCAATTCAGTCAAATTTTAGGTGCACAATAAAATTTAAGGGGTGACTATATAAAAACTCTTGTACAAAGTACATGTGACAGTGAGGATTAGTTTGATATCTAAAAGACCTAGAATTCATTGTGGTTGCTGACAGACAGCATAGAGATCAGCAGGCCATAAAGTACTTGTGACATGTCCACTAAGAATGGGTAATGGTCTAGGGACAGAAGACTCTGGAATAATCATTTTGGGGAATATCTTGATGTAATTTACCTGGTGTAGTGTTAGTGGAGTTGTTGTATGTTATGGCTAGATAAGTTATAATCCCAGTCATCAGGATTTCTAAAATCATGTTTTAGAGTCCAACAATTTCTTAAATAAGGCAGTTTGAGAAATCTTAATCTGTACATATTGAATTCATTTGAACATACATTAATTTAGTACAAACAAATAAATTTCTTTTTGTTTTTTAACTTCTATAAGATCAAATTATTTATGAAGCACTGCCATTTCTAAATGAATATTAATTAAGGCTCATTAAATTATTCAATTATTTAAATTTTCTCTGGTTTTGGTTATTTTTAGAGCATGAGACTGGTATATAATTTTCTAAAGTACCAAATGTCTTATACAAATAGAACAAAATACTGTTTTTAATATATTTTTGAGATTTTCTAGCCTCTTTAGAGAGACATTTTAGGAATTTTTCTCTAGAAAGCAATTTTAGTTCAGACATATTGATTATTCTCCTTACAATTTTTTATGAACTTAACATACAATCTACTCCTATAACCATATTGTGCATATGTGTGCATATACATTCTTCTGTGCTTCATGGAACCATGCAGCCTGTTGAGTAAATTGTTTTTTTTTTCTGCATTCATTTTGCTAAGAGAAAGAGGCATAATTAATAATATCATATTTATTTGTTGGCTTCCAGACACAATAATTAATTTTTGGTAAATATCAGCTGCTTTAAAAACTGCTCATCAATACAATTCCAGGAATTATTTCTAAGTCAACTGTTTATATTTTATTTTGAAACTAAAATTTATTTGTGTCATCTGCTGTTGAAATAAAGATATTGGAGGTACTTTAAAAGTTTTGTTATATTTATGAACTTTATTTACTTGTTGGTTTCTCAAAACACTCACCTTTTTTTTCAGGTAGGTAATTTTGTTTTCATGTGTTAACCACAATTAAGAATCACTGCAGGAATCATTAGTCATTTGAGGCCAAACTCCATTGCTTCTTAGCAAAGAATCACCAATAAAATTTTTGAGATATGAAGTAGACATCCAAGATGCTACATGTTGTTAAATAAATGATGATTAAAAAGTAGAAGCTATTCTGGTAAGTCAGTATAAGTAATTTAGAGAATTAAGAATATATATATATACATATATATATTTAGTTATATATATATATATATATATATATATATTTAGTTAATGCTAAGGATTTCTGTAAACCTAATTATTTTGAAGAACTATTTGTAACAAAGTTTTTATAATTTTCTTCAGAGTTCCAAATTATTGTGTTATTAGGTTGTAATTGATTTACCACAACCCATTACCTCTTAGTGAAATTAGAATATCATTCAAATTAGAGATATAGTTGATATAGTCATCACGATGTTAGCACATTTAACAAAATTTATTTTAACAATGTTTGATGCTTGGCTTTAATTGAGCAAAATTTGTGTCAGATTTATCCAGAACGATTATCTCCTAATTATAGTCAGTTTTGTAAATTGTAATTATTAGAGATTTGCATATAGATGTAGAAGGCAAAAAAATGTCACTTTTATGAAGTGTCTTTAAGGGAAGTAATATGATTTCCTAAAAAATATACTCTATCAGAAGTCTGAAGATTCTCTTGTTCATATACCTTCATATTCACAGATTAAAAAGATTTCTCAAACTGCCTTATTTAAGATATTGTTGGATTCCAGAACATTTAGTAGTCATTTTATTTACATATTTTGTAATTACTCATTTGTATTTAATGTGCTATTTTAGGTGTTTATCTTTCAACTGTGACACTAAGTTTTTCAAATAGGTTTACTTATTGTTGAGTACTAAGGGTTTTGGAAAATTTCCCTTGAGTAGATAGGTATTGTGCAAGTATTTTCTTCTATAGTAACTTGTCTTTACTTTCTCTAATAGTATATTTTACAGTGTAGAGGTTCTTAATTTTTAAAAAGGCTACCTTACCATTTTCAAACTACTAATCATGCTCTCTTGAAATATTTCTAAGTATTATATTTTATGTGTATGTGTATTTTATCTGCATGTATGTAGGTATACCCATGTGCATGCCTGGTGCCTACAGAGGCAAGAAGATATCATCCAATCCCCTGTAACTGGAGTTTCAGATGATTGAGAGGCACCATATGGGTACTGAGAATCAAATTTGATTCTATGGATGATCAGCCAGTGCTATTACCTCTGAGACATTTCTCCAGCTAATTAGTCATGTTTATGATACATTGTCTAAAAAGTCTTTACCTGAACCCAAGTTTACTAACATTCTTTTTCTACAATACACTTTCAATGTGTTAAAATTATACAGTGCAAATTTAGGCTACATATATTTTGAAGCAATTATTTGTGTAGATAGCGGTGTGTGTGTGTGTGTGTGTGTGTAAAATGTTGAATAACTGTCAGTAGTTTTTGTATGTTGTAGTTTGTTAGATTTGTGATGGCAAGTAGACACCAATAATGTTTTTTGATAGGTTTCAACACTATCCCTAATCATGTTGCCATTGATTCTTTGTAAAATAATAGTTAAGCATATTGCTGTCTTGCTACACTGGAACTCTGTCTCTTATATTAAAAATTATTCTATCATTTCAAGAGATTTTATATATATATTTCAATTTATTTATGGTTTTATTATTTTTAAAGATTTATTTATTTATTTATTTATTTATTTATTTATTTATTTATGTGGGTACACTGTCACTCTCTTCAGACACACCAAAAGAGGGCATCAGATCCCACTACAGATGGTTGTGAGGCACCATATGGGAACTGAACTCAGGACTTCTGGAAGAGCAGTCAGTGCTCTTAATTGCTGAGCCAACTCTCCAGCTCTGATTTTTATTAATTTTTCAGATAATAATATAATTAATCAGTTATTTCCCCTAGGCTTTCTTTCCTCCAAATCATTCCATATGCCCTTTCTTGCTTTTTTTCAATTTATGGCCTTTTATGATTATATACAGTTATATGCATATATATGTGTATATATGTATGTATGTATGTATGTATGTATTTATCTATCTATGTATCTATCTATTTATCTATAATGTCTTTGTCAGGGTTTCTAATTCTGCACAGAACATCATGACCAACAAGCATGTTGGGGAGGAAAGGGTTTCTTCTTCTTTTTTTTTAATTTATTTTTTATTAGATATTTTCTTTATTTACATGTCATATTATTTCTCCTTTCCCAGCTTCCCCTCCAAAAAAACAACAACAAAAAAACAAAAAAAACAAAAAACCACAAGAACAAACCCCTGTAGCCACCCCTTCCCCTTGCTTGTCACCCCACCTTCTCCCACTTATTGGCCCTGGCATTCCCCTACACTGGGGCACAGAACCTTCACAGGGCCAAGGGCCTCTTCTCCCATTGATGATCAACTTTGCAATCCCCTACTATATACATGTTTCACGCTCTGATAAGTGGTTATTAGCCCAGAAATTCGGAATACAGAAAGAACAACCCTCAAACCACAAGAAACTCAAGAAGAAGGAAGGCCAAAATGTGAACATTTCATTCCTCTTTAAAAGGGGAGCAAAATACCCACGGAAGGAGTTGCAGAGACTATGGAGCAGAGACTGAAGGAAGGACAAGCCAGCCTGA
>NC_045030.1:67107819-67109008 GCF_008632895.1 Mastomys coucha | reverse complement strand
TATGAACTAACTAGTACCCTCAGAGCTCCCAGGGACTCAACCACCAAACAAGGACTATACATGGTGGGTTTATTCTTCTTATACTTCAACATTGCTGTTCATTACTAACGGAAGTCAGGACTAGACCTCACACAAGGGTAAGTACTTGGAGGCAGGAGTTGATGTTGAGGCCATGGAGGGGTGTTGCTTACTGGCTTGTTTCCCCTGGCTTGCTCAGCTTACATTTTTCTAGAACCCAGGACTACCAGTTCAGGGATGCCACAACATACAATGAGCCAGGCCCTTACCCCACCTTGATCACTAATTGAGAAAAGGCCTTACAGCTGGATCTCTTGGAGGCATTTCCTCAAGGGAGGTTCCTTTCTTTGTGATAACTCCCACTAGTGTCATGTTGACACATATAACAGGCCAGTAAATTTTCCATTGTTGTGAAGAGACACCATGACCAAGGCAACCCTTCTAAATGACATTTAATTGGAGCTGGCTTACACTTCAAAGATTTAGTCCATTTTCATTATGGCAGTAAGCATGGTGGCATGCAGTCACACATAGATAGTACAGAAGAACTAGCTGAGAGTTCTTATCTGGATCCATACTCACCTGGAAAAGAAACTGACACTGAGCCTGGCTTGAGCATCTGAAACCTCAAAGTCTGCCCCCAGTGACACACTTCCTCCAAGAAGGAGACACCTTTTCCAGCAAGGCTACACCTTCAATAATGCAATTCCCTCTGAGCCTATTGGGGGCTATTTTTTTCAAAAATATACATATACACACACACATATATGTGTATACATATATATATATATGTATGCATTATAGTCAGAACTGACCATTTAACATTTGGCATATCCATATATATGAATAGATAGATAGATGATAGACAGATAGATAGATGGTAGATAGATAGATAGATAGATAGATAGGTAGATAGATAGATAGATAGATAGATAGATAGATAGATAGATAGAAGTTGATAAATAGTCTGGTATAATCCTACTTGTATGCATGTTTTCAGGACTGACCATTTGGCCTTGATTTTCCCCTGTCCATGTCAATATATTTATTAGTATTGTCCAGCTTATGTTAGGCAGTTGTACTAGTGAAATTTTATATGTGCAGCTTCTGACATTATTTAGAAAGATAATGTCAATGTGAACTCTCTGACATTATTTAGAAAGATAATGTC
>NC_045030.1:67104832-67107809 GCF_008632895.1 Mastomys coucha | reverse complement strand
AACTCTCTGACATTATTTAGAAAGATAATGTCAATGTGAACTCTCTGACATTATTTAGAAAGATAGTGTCAATGTGAACTCTCTGATCCTCTGACTCTTAAAATCTTTTTGCCACATTTTCCACAGATAAACTGGAAACATATGTCCTGGAGTATCTTTGCAGATTCAGCATTTTGATTAGTTGTATTTTTCTATAATGTCTCTATTGTTGTAAAGTGAATTTTCCTTGATGTGAGGTGAGGACTACAGTTATCTGAGAGTATATCAGGACATGTATTTAGAATATAAACAGAGATCATTTCACTAGCCTTAGTTTGTTGAGTAAGACGTAATAAGGCCTGGCCTGGCAAGAAATGCCCTCTGGAGAAATAATGGCAATAACATCATCAGTAACTAACCCCTCCTGGTTAGAATAAAGTCATGCTCCACAAGATGAAATCCATCCATGGTATCATAATTAACACCAGGAGTCGATGGTTAGACGGATCAGAGGTCCTAAAAGAGCATCAACTACTATTATTCTGCTAAATGGATGTATAATTAAAATACTATATTCTAATGACTTCTTTCTGTCTCTCTCCATAGAGAAGATTTATCTTGCAGTAGGTGACCAATAACACAAAGACTTACAAATGCTCAAGGTACTGAGAAATAAAGCAGAGGACTTACCCCTAAATGAAGCATCTATACCAGAACCCACTTACAAGGCCCAGAGATCATTGAGGAAGAAATAATGAGAAGACTATACTGCCAGTGGCAGTGAGTGATTAAAAGGAGGCAGTGTCTTGCCCATAAAAGCCAGCAGCAGTAGTAGTATGGACTCTGTTTTCTTTAATGTGTGTTTCCTGGCAGTGTGACCATGCTCCAGCGGATACCTACATAAGCAAGAATATGCTGGAACCACAAACTGAATTCCATGAGTTTCAGAAATTGAGGACACAGAGAGGAGCATGTTTAGAAACTGGGTGTGTGTTCTGGAACCAACAGTGGAAGAGGAAGTGTATCAGCAGAAGGTAAGACTTTTTCTTAAATGATACTGGGTTAAGACTTTGTCTTAGGGGATATTTAGGGTTGCTGCATAATGATAAAAAAGTTTACTTATCTAAGTATAAGGTACTAAGTTACAGTAGTAGCTGACCTGCCTTTTGTGTTGCTCTGAGGCCAGAAATTGCAGTCTCTGGTACTTAGCACCTCATCCTAAAACAGCAGGAGATTAAATAAAGGATTAATTACTAGAGCCTTTTCTCTTTTGTCCAGATGGGCTAGGGGGAAGTTTAGCTCAATAGACTTCTATTGAACCAGGAATGCAGAAGGAAAACTTTTACATAAGCAAATATTCATAAACTCACATTAAGTTCATATATAGATTCATGCATTTGGATTTATACATTTCCATTCAAACCAGTTGGGTCCAACTTGCATGCATTCTTAACAATTACATACTTACACACACACACACACACACACACACACACACACACACACACACATCCATACTTACATATGCATATGAAGCAAAAGAACAAGCATTGGTGCAGAGAGAACTCATTCTGGATGAAAAAATGTGCTCCAATATTTATTGCATAGAGAAAGAAAAAGCTTCTACCATTTTAATGCTAAATGAATTAAACCCAAATTTGTAAGAAGAAAACTCTGTTCCTTTAATAAGACGAAGTCTGCCTTGTTTTTAAGAAAAGGCCTGTTCTGTCCCATGGTAAGGAGAAGACTGCCTGCTCCTACTGCTCTCTTGGAAGCTTCTTCAATTTTCCCCTTTCTCTGCATTCTGCAATGGCTCTCTTAGTGTTCATGTTACCTATACTTTCTAAGCACTCTGCATTCTCCTTTTAATCTTGCTCTCACCTGTTCTGATGTCACAATAATGCCTTTTCTCCCAACGCTATGTCTATACTTCTACGTTCGTCTTGAGTTCAGTTCTGTCTAAAAAATGTTTTGTCTAAAAAGTACTCCTCAGCTCAGCTCCTCTCAGCTCAGTTCTTCTCAGCTCAGTTCTGACTTTGTCCTCAGTTCTTATACATCTTTCAGAAAACATGGTCTCAAGTTAAAAAGTTCATCACAGGTTCACAGAAAAATCATAAACTGAAATAGAAGTTTAAAGTAGGGAATATTTACATTCCATCCATTAGGAGTAATTAACTGGTTAAACATCTATCACCTGTCACAGCTCCACAGGTTTATAGAAGGTTGAAAACCATACCTAAGTTATAAGTGAAGTTTTGTATAGATAAATGTAGTCAATATTTTATCTTTTGTCCGAGCACCTATAATAAATTGTTAGTTCCCTTTTTATGGCCTTTTGTTAATTGTTTTACAACCTCTTGGAATGTGCTCTGAGTAGGAGAGGTTACTATCTGGTAAAGAGGTTAAAGTCTGGTTACTATCTTTAAGCAATTAAATGGTAATATATTGGAGACTGACAGAGTTCTCATTGTAGTTTTGACTATCAGAAAAAGACCTAATAGCAGTCCCATTATAAAAGAGCATAATAATCACTGATATAATTTTAGGAATTCTTTAAGATTTTATTTTGTTTTATATATGTGAATACACTGTCATTGTCTACAGACACACCGGAAGAAGGCATCTGATCCCAATGCAGACAGTTATGAGCTACCATCTGGTTGCTGGGAATTGAACTCAGGACCTCCTGAAGAGCAGTCAGTGCTCTTAACCACTGAGACATCTCTCCAGCCCAATTTTAGGAATTTTTATAGGATCATCATTAAGACTTAAGAACTCATCTATTAAAAGTATTTATATACCCAAAAGAAACATAGACGATTAACTAGGGAGGTGGCTTGTAAGAGAACAACAAAGAGTGAGACTGAATGCTTTGCTTAACTTTTGTAACTCTTGTATCAAGTTTGAAGAAGAGGACTTTATAAGTTACCCTTTCTCTGACATGAATGCTTTTCCAAATTATCACAGCTAATAAACCAAATTCTTACCCTCACCTAAT
>NC_045030.1:67102567-67104070 GCF_008632895.1 Mastomys coucha | reverse complement strand
TTAACAAATTCAGATAAATTGAAATCATGTAACTTTTCTCATCATAATGCAATAAAAGTTTAAAAAACTAAAAAAAAGAAGTCATCTATTTGACTAGATAGATAGCATTACTACAAGATAGTACATCTTTGTATATTGCAGAAATCTTCTCAAAAAGGGTTGGCTAATTCCTAGTGATTGTTATATATGTTTAATAATAACAGGAAACACATTAATATCAAGAATCTTTCATAATATGAATTCTCTTAGGCCTTGTCTATAAGAGCTAATATTTCTTTGATTAATCCATGGCAGACCATCTCAGGAAGGTCAATAGTTATTAGTTTGCCCTATTATGGCTTCTGACAGGGGTGAAATTCAAAAATGAATTATATAAAATACTCAAAGAATTAAAAACATAATTTGAAAATGTTAAAAAATGTTGGCACAGAAGCTTCCTTCATGGATAAGTAATATTGTTTCTAGAAACTGCATGCTTTTTAAAAAGAACTCAGTATACTCACCTGTGAGTTGGTGGCTAGAAAAGTCTAAAAGGCCCCCCAAACATATACACTAATTATACTATTCTTAGTTGCTGATCAGGATGAGCAGGCAATGCCCTCTTGCTAAGGACATCACATACTTTGAGCATAGTACACAGACATCAAAATGTGACTGAATGGGAAATCCATCCCTGCTGGCTGGCATTAATTAAGCAAGGATGTTTAAAGTAATTTGTGGAGGGGATTATCTCATCAACTGACATACAATGTAGACCATATATACTACTATAATGGCATACCAAGAAAGATACACCCACTTGTCAAATAGTGCTATGAGTGTTCTGAGGACAGGTACACAGTCTGTGATACAATTTGGGTATCATTACAAATGAACAAATTACCCCCTTGATTCTTGATTCTTTAAACCCAGTGAAAAGTCATGTCTAAGAAAGAAATTGTCCCAAATGGAAATACACTACCATTGTTTCTCTAATTGAATCTGTATCAAACTGCTTACTAAATACTTATTCTTATGCCCATAGACAAGTGATACTCTCATCCATAGACAGAGAAGCTGTATTTACAGAGGATTTCTGAAAGTTGACCTGGCTATCATTTTACTCTATGTGTATCCTTGGCATTGAACTTGAGATTCTCCTACCTCATCCTACCAAGTAGCTGGGATAGCAGATCATTCTACTACCCTAGATTTATCTGTATATAGTCTTGCCTATTTTATTTCTCTACTTTTCCCCATTGCCTAGTAGTGCAATATTGCTTTTGATCTCATTTTATTAAAATGAAAACCAATGTCCAGGTAGTCTGAAAAACCCTCCTCATGTTTTATAGGTTATTGACAATTATTTTTCTGTCACAGTACCATGTTTCTGTAATTACCAATTATTAAGAAAAATCAAAGTCTGTTATTAATGCAAACACTATATTAATGGCAATAAATCAGTTTGTTAAAAGGAAAAAGGCAAGCCAGAGACCCGGGCAGGATCCCCTGTTGTCTCTCGGG
>NC_045030.1:67084987-67094215 GCF_008632895.1 Mastomys coucha | reverse complement strand
GCATAACTACCTTCTATGTTTCTCCTGGGTCACACGTTTGAGATCTTTCCCAGAATTAATTCTTATAAAACTGCACTGTTGGACTCAGTGAGATGGTTCAGGCTTATTGC
Organism: Mastomys coucha; assembly: GCF_008632895.1. Taxonomy (NCBI): domain Eukaryota; kingdom Metazoa; phylum Chordata; class Mammalia; order Rodentia; family Muridae; genus Mastomys; species Mastomys coucha. Next base: position 67,094,105 of record NC_045030.1, on the reverse strand, counting down.
TAAGACTGCTAGCCTGAGTTCAATACGAACCTATGTGGTGGAAGGGGAGAAATAATTCCTGGATGTAGTCCTCTGTTTTCTACATGCAGCTTCCAACATGCCTTCATGCTTGCATTCTTGTGCATGGATGCTTGCACATGCACTTGTGAACATACACATACCCACAAGCACAATAAACAAATGTTAAATGATATATCACGTAAACTAAGTGATATGTAAACCAGGCTGGCCTTGAATTCACTGATATCTGCTTGTTTCTCCTTCTTGTATAATGGAAACTTAATTTTTATTCAGTAATTGTTCATATAACACACATCCACCATTTCTCCATAAAAGAGCTGGAACAGGGGCTGGAGGGATTGCTCAGTGATTAAACTCAATGACATCTCTGTCAGAGTACCTGGGATCAAACCCAGCATTCACATGGTAGTTCAAAATTATTTATAATTCCAGTTCCAAGGGGATGCAAAGCCATTTACATGTTGGCAAAATATCCATACAAATAAAACAAAATAAATCTCAAAAATAATCAAGGAAGTTGGAACAATTATATAAATATTCATATATTGATTTTAAAAGGATAAAATACCATAGATATAAATATTAAAAACAACTCAAGATTGAACACTCCTCTCTGTGTATATTCAACTATAATCAATTAGCAATTAAAATATCTAAAGTAAGGCCTTCAGTTGCTAAGGCTACTGTGTATATTCTTGACACATATCTCTTATCTTTTTTTTTTCCTGTCAAATGAGTCAAGATGTCTTTGGTTACTGGTTTAGGGTCAAAATAATTTTAAAAAATAGATGTTAATTAGCTATGCACATATTGAATGAGACTCACTGAGAAAATTACCTTACAAAATGAGGAATAGAATTTTTGCTCAATCCAAAAGTTATAATGGCATCGAAGAAGCTATAGACAATGGAACTATGGATGCAATAGTTAACATACAAAAGCAGTCACTGTTTCAGTGCTTTTGGGATCTCCATTTCTTTTAGATTGAGTTCCAGATATATTATATTTGATGATACACATTCCTCAAATTTCCTTGATTTAGATGTTAATCTAGCCTGTAATTTCATAGTGGTATTTGGAATAATATTTGAACATTTCTGAGTACCTTTGCCTTACAATCAGGATGTATTTAATTTCTCATTACAATAAGATTGAAGGATTAAATAGTTTAACCTGAGATTATTTGTTTATTGAATATCTTATAGGTAACTGCTTTTACCTCACACAAAGTGAATTTATTTTATGTATATCTTCACTTGGACTGTAACAGGACATCTCCCATCATGGAGAGGCAGAGGAAATTGGACAAAAGTTGAGATCTCCTTGAGTTGAAATCTGATGTGGAACTAATCAACTCTACATACATGAATACATACAGACACCTCTTTCCCGGGCTTCATATTTTTTTACCTGTTACTCATTCTGCACAAGGCTCAACTAGTTTCCAGTCATATGTGTTTGAAGTTACACTTCAACACTCCTAAAATTCTCTAACAGCTATCAGTCCAAATCATCACCAAGCTTTGAAACTCAGGACTTGTGTTTTTTTCTTCTCCATCAGTGTCCTTATTCATTTAAAGCCTTTTCTAGTATTTATACATAGGGAAGCAACATAATTTTGAAGTAACATGAAAATATCCCTACTAACTTTTTTTTCTCCAGTATAAAGAAGGACCGTGATAGCACATTATGACCCATAATGTCTGTTCAAACTTACATTCTTGCCAACAGTGTACAAATATATATGTATGAAAACAAAAGACTATCTTTATTAGTTTGATACTAATGAATATCAATATGTTATACACTTCTTCCAAGTAATACTTCTCTATGATTTTGACATTTCACATCTTTTTATATATTTATCAACCATATTTCTATTTTTGTTTTGAAAATTTGTCAATTCCATTTCTCTGGTTATTTTTCATTATTTGTAAAGAGTGTTTTTACTATAGCATTAAAAGACCTTTCAAAGGCTTGCTTGCATATTATATCATATATATCCTCTCCCAGTATGTAGAAAAAATTTAATTTGTTGACTTGTTTCTTTTGAAGTTTCAGAGGACTGATGCATGGTACTATATTATTTGTTACAAGAGAACAGAATACTCTTTGTCCAATGAGCTCTATTCTACTCAGAAGAGACGACATTTACATTCAAATAAATACACCAATAAATATATCAAATATAATATAAATGATAAACTAATTATAGAGGAAGGGCAGATTGATTATGAGAATGAGGTTGGCTCACTGCAACACAAATTTAGGAAAAGTAACAAAGACTGAGTCTTGGGCATAGACTGAAATTTATTCTAGAAAAAAGGATATAGAAAATAATTCCGGTAAGAAGAGACTTTCCCAGGAAGGAAGCAGTGTGTCATATAGGCTAGATGACATACTGCTGAATGAGTGGATATTTATTAACTTATAAAGTCATAGAATGAGCATGATTTTTAATCATTAGAGCATCTTGGTCAACCAGTTTTGAGCACTACAAATTGTCACATACCTACAGTGTTCTTTCTCAGAGAAACTTTACCACAAAGAGATTGCTTTTTTATAAAAGAGTAATGGAAAGGAGGTAGGCATATTTGAAAAGAAAGATATCACAAGGTATTATGACATATACAGTGAGGAATGTAGAATCTATTACATAGGTGAGGAAAAGTGAAAAAAGAAAGATTGTGAATATAAAGTTGACAAAAGTCAAGTATGATTTCCTGAGTATGAATTTTTAATGTTATGTGAACTAGATGTAAAAAGAGTTCCAGTATAGTCCATCTGGGCAGAGGTTTATCTGAGCCATCAAAAAGTTATCAAGCAAAAACTACAGACCAACTTAAAAGAATATTGTGTTAATTGATATAATTATTCTAACAAGCATCATTCCAGATATGAATTTGAATTCACTTTATATGTTTGTTTAATTTTGCCCATCTGAAATCTAGTCTCCAGGTGAGATTGCATTTCACCATGGAAGCAGCTAATTATCAACAGCTTACTATACAATTCATATCCAACACAAAAAATTCCAGCTGTTCTTGAAAGACAATTTCTTTGGGTGGAAATTTGTAAAAACTAAGCCAATATTTTTTATATTCATAAGGAGGTGAATAGTTTTAATGTCACTTCTTTTTTTATTAATTGAATTAGTTACATAATAATTTTATCCATGTGAAAAGGACATTGTATATACTTCCTCATATCCCTCCCACCTTCATCATCCATGTCTTCTTTCAAAGTCCTTTTTTGGTTGTTTTGTTTTGCTTTGTTTTGTAATCTTCTAGCTTTGTCTATAGACATAAATATAAATATTTTTATTATAGTTTGGTGCCATGACAATTTAGCTAAATCACAGTAGTGGGGCCCCCCTTGTGTCTCTCTCTATTTATGTTTTTTTAAACTGGGTTTACAATACCAGACATTTATTCAATCCCAAGGAGTGTACCTCAAATCACATAAAAGGCTAGTTGGTTGTATTCTAACAATTATGCGATTATTGTACCAGAGGACATATCTTTCTAGCAGGTTAACACTGTAGTGAGTAGGATTCAAAGCTGGGTAAAATTATTGATGTTTTATCTTTCATAATAGCAAAATAGTAAACTCTTATATTTTATTTAGATACATGATTGCTTCGCTGAACCTAATAAAAAGGAAAGTATGGGGCTGGAGAGATGATTCAGTGGTTAAAAAGCATTGGCAACCACCAACCAAGGAGAGTACACATGGTGGAACTGATTGCTCTGGCAGCATGTGTATAGTAGAGGATTGCAAAGTCGATCATCAATAGGAGGAGAGGTCCTTGGCCCTGTGAAGTTTCTGTGCCCCAGTGTAGGGGAATGCCAGGGCCAATAAGTGGGAGAGGGTGGGGTAGCAAGTAGGGGGAGGGGGGAGACAACAGGGATTTGTTGGTGTTTTTTGTTTTTGTTTTTGTTTTTTAGAGGGGAAACTGGGAAAGGAGAAATCATGTAAATAAAGAAAATATCTAATAAAAAAAAACAAAAAACAAAAAAAGAAAAACAAAACAAAAAAAGCATTGGCTACTTTTGCAAAGAATCCATGTTCAATCCCCAACACCCACATTGGGCACATTACAATTGTGAGAAATTCCAGATTAGGAGACCCTCTTCTAGCTTTAGGAGGCACCAGGAACACATGTGGTATACATAAATAAATGCAAGACAACACCCATATACTGGAAATAAAAAAAAAATTGTTTTCAATATAGGAAAAAGATTTTGATAGGTTTCTGTGTCTTGATGAGTTAATCTAAAAGTCTCAGGTCTATTATGAAGGTGCATGCATATGATTCTAAAACTTTCAATTTCCCCTTCTTGTCATTTAGGACCTCAAACTTTTATTAAAAGAATTTTGTCATTTTCCTCTATTGTCCATGTTTCATTAGGCCCCTTCTTAGAAAGCTTTTCTCACTTACTGCAGAAATGAACAAATAGCCCATACAGAAGACTGGATATGGAGAGGTACCCAACTTACAAAAATCCTACATATAGTTTCATTAAACTATGACCCAAAGAGAATTAATTACACATATAACAAACACCAATATTAAGACAGCATACTTTAAAATGTATCATGCTTCCCTGCTGTTTTATAAGAAGAATGTGCTGAGGAGTGTGGCCTGGAAAACAACTTGGATTTCTATATGACTAGAATAAATTATTTCATCTGTGTAAAATCAAATTCTATCTCTATTACATTAGATTCAGTTACAAGAAAGGTTTAGGCATGGCTCTATGCCAAAGTTTTGTTTTGTTTGCTTTGGTGTTTTTCTGAACTTTAAATAGCAGCTGTGCATGTTTGTGCAATTTCAAAGTCAGGATTTATATATGTAATTTTTTAACTGAGGCAAAAAGTTAAAAATATCTCTAATGAATCACATGAAAAGCCAATGTAAGAATTATAATACTGAAGAAGGCTCTTTTCCCCCTTTTGTCAGCCTACATATTTATAAGATTTTTAATGGAATTGCTATCATCCTCCCTTGGAACAAATCCTGCCTTTCTAAATACAAACTGAGTTAATTTTTAAAGAAGTAATTCAGAAATCAGTTTCTGAATGTTAGATATGGGAAAAGGGCAGATTTGGCTCGTTTTCTTTTTATAAACAGTGCCTTTCAATCCCTCTCTTCAAGTATCCTCTTATCTTACTCAATTTCCCACAAATCCAATGCAGGATGCAAAGTGAAATGATCTTTCTTTCTGTGATAACTAATTTTAGAAAAATATACCTGTTTTTCCAGAACAGCCACTTCAACAGCACCCATAGCATACAAGATCAACATCACTTTCCTTCAAGAATTGTTTCTAGTTGGAAAGGAAGTAAAATATAGGATTGAATATAAGTTGTTATATTTTCTTACATCTACATTTGATCATTTTACTATGCTGAGTTGACCAAAGATGGCTTTCTTGGGCTTACAATAAGCTTACATGTTATTCTATGCATCTTTGAATCATTCATCTTTCTTTGCCTTCTGCTCATACCCAAGTATACAAAAGGAACCCTTTCCTACATGATCTGCAAATAACACTTTCTCTCTTTATTCTCACACTTGCAAATTGCTCCAAAGCATATACTATCACCTGGAATGCAAACCAAATTCTGCAGAAATTCAATTCTGCATTACTTGAAAGGGATGATATGAGAGATTGACTTAGTCCTAGGAAGACATTTAGCTCCATGGGATGCACTTGATAAAGCAGTTTATATAGTTGTCTTGCTGTATTAATTCAAGGCTCATACCATCTAAATCTTGAGATGTGGCTATAGCTTTGAGGATTTCTCACCTTCTTCCTTCTAAAAATAAGCTTTTGCTAGTCACCTAGGGAAGGTGTTTTTCTCCTCCTTTGAGATCTACCCAGGAAATCTGGCAGAGGGCCATGGATTGTGCTCAGTAAATATTACCTTTGCTCAGAGATTAGACATACAAAGGAAGTTTTAGCTTCAACCGTCCAGATGAAAGACAAAATAAAATTAATAGAAACTGGCATTCTCCTGCCATATTAACTATTTTAGTGAATTTCATTTCATTGATTCATAAAGCAAAAGAAGATGAGGTTTACCTTCAAGGACATATTTTGGAAGACTCAAATTCTGATTGCCTTACACTTTTACATAAGCAAATGAATAGACTAGAGACTAAGCAAGTTCCCCTCATTGAACTCTATATCTGAATACATACAACTGTGGCCAGGCTGTGCTGTGAAGAGAAGATACACAGTGACTAAGAAGTGGCAACAGATAATTGTTCAATGTTACTTGTCAAATATGATATGTCATTATGATTAAATCCAATATTCAGACAGAGTCTCAAGTAGCAGAGTTTGGTCTTAAACTCACTATTTAGCCAAGTGGCCAAAGATGATGTTACAGTTCTGATCCTCCTACCTTTATATCCCAAGTGTTGTAGTTATATGCAGGCATGTACCACCATGCATAGACATGCCTTCTTTTATGTGATGATGGAGAGTGCACCCATGAGTTAATGTGTGCTACACAAATCTTCTACCAATTAAGATATATCACATCCCTGATCAAATCTTTGTAGTAAACTATGATGACAAAATTTGTCTACTTATTTGGATCTAGAATCAATTATGAGAAAAAAATCTGGGGGAGATATGTGTATTTTTTGAAAGGATTAACAAAAGTGGGAAGATTCCGGCCAAGAGTGAGAATGATCTCTTTTGCTGTTATCCCAGAGGAGGTGCAAGGAGAAAACTGTGCCTATTTCCCTGCCATATTGCTCTCCTTCTGCTGAGCATATCTCTCTTGTGCTGCTATTGCTGCTTCCAACTTTTATTTTCATTGGAAACTAACTTCTTCAGTTTTCTAATGTAATCTGATGTCCGACTACACTCTAGGAATTCTTCAAACATTTGGATTTATTGCCAGACTATGATAGTTAAAGTATCCAGCCTCACAACATGAGCAAATATGGTATTCTTTGCTCATGAGCATGATGATTTCATTGTTTGGTTACCCAGCTACCCAGACCAGACCAACTAGTATAAGCTAATCTAAAAAAAATCTTTTTAATATGTAAATAACTCTATCAATAAATATATATATTCATTCAATTGATGCTATAGGTCTACATAATTATGAATACTTACATTATGTTTTTCAGATGAAAATTTAAAAATCTAAGCTCAAATAGTAAAATGTGTACACAATACAAAATTGTAGTTTAACACAAGCAGCTTTTTAACATAAAGGCCAAAACACATGGCACAAAACAATATTTACCTGTAAAGCCATGTTCCTACTTGAACTAACAATTTCAGTTTACAAAAGAAACTTTTCACATAATTTATTCTTTATAATAATAATTACTTTCAAAGATAAGAGAATGACTATCTGTAGAAATATGTGGAGCTAATAACTGTTTGAAAATTAAAGTATATTGAGTCAATTCTTATAGATTCACAAGCAGCCACTCTCAATCACAGATTAACTAAGGTTCACAGGATGTCAATTTTCCCTAGACTCTAACAATTAATGTTGGTTCCTATTTTTACTATTCAGATGCTGACATAGATTTACACAGTCATGCTGAACCCTCCTTTTACCTACAAAATGCACATTGATTTGATGCAAAATTTCTCCCAAAAAGTTAATGTTGCATTTCATTCCTAAAACGTTTAGGTTCAAACTATTGGCAGATCACTTTCTATTGTAAGGAAATCAGAACTTAAAACTCAATTATGCAGTGAAATTTACCCATATTTCATAACACCAGGCTAATCCTTAGCTTTCCTGATATGCACAGTTGGATTTATGATAGTTTCGATCTGTGCACAAAGACATAACTCCCAAAGCAGGGTTGATAAATTATCAAATCTGTCAAGCATGTTACAGCAGGAATTTTAACGTATTTTGTTCAAATAAACCTATCTGTTAAATCTTGCCTTTTAATAGACATTACACAAAAGTTTACTTTTCCCTATGGATGATATGAGAGAATTTCTAGGCTAGATTCAAGTTTAGTTCCAACTCCAGTTAGTATTTTGGACAGGTCACTTTAATTGTTCAGTACTTGATAACTTCTATATCAGGATGGTATTCTGGAGAGCTTGATATATGGCTCAGAAGTTAAGAGGATGTGTTTCTCCTATGGAATACCCAGGTTAAGTTCTTGGAACTCACATGTTGGCTCACAACTATCTCCAGTTTTAGGAACTCAGATGTTCTTCTGACATCCATAGGTACCAGACATACATATGGTGTGCAGAGAAATATAGAGTCAGAAGATTTAAACAACTAAAATAAATAAATCCAAAAGTTTAAAAAGAAAATTATAAAATGATTTAAAACACTTATATGCAAAAGTATTGAATTCACTTGAAGAAAAATGTCAGAGATAGTACCTTTAGTTTCATTATGTCTAGTCATGGATGTCAGTTGGCATTTAAGACATGTATTTTCCCTAGTTGCCTACTGATCTGATTTTCATTCAACTTTCTGGACTCTCACAGTAAATGTGTCTATTCTTGTGACTTTTCCATTCTTATATTCAATTGTCTATTAAGACATTTAGTGGATATTTACAACTTACCAGGCTTGGATCCTTACTCTAAACAAGTATGTTCCTTGCTATTATATATATTTTATGGTCAATTTTAGTAAATAAAAGTAAGTAATAGACAATAAATATTCAATTTAAGGTGAGAACTACACATACTTCTTTTTTTGGTGTAGAATAATGGTGATAGATGGAGTAAAAGGAAGAGAAAAGAATCTGATTATAAAGAATAGCAGTGAAATTTTTATCTAAAATCTGAAAAAGCTGCATAGTAAAAAGATGAAGCATTGGACAAATTATTAGAACCCATTGCATAAACTTACAACGAGTTTCTAAATTAAAAATAAATTGGAATGCCCTTTTTACAAATAAGGAAGAAAAAATGCAAATTGTGAGTAACTTTCAAAATTCTACATGACTGATTCAAAGTCAATCTGAGACTATAGCTTACACAGTCTACATTTGAAATGCATGCTTTATGGCATAATATATTTATTTAGTTGGAAACAGTTATTTCTACATACTACAAAAATATTTGCTAGATGA
>NC_045030.1:67083489-67084976 GCF_008632895.1 Mastomys coucha | reverse complement strand
TGGGCCAAGTATTCTGTTTTCAGTTCTATAGCACAGAACACTGATTAGAAATGTAAAGAGATACCCACGTCAATGTTCTGTTTTTGTTTTTCCAACTGATTCAGGTGTCCATTGAGTGATGTATTTCTTAAATGTTGGGGGGAGTGACGTGTCAGAACCAGTTATCTGGCTTCTGTTTTGTCCATAGCTTAGATTTGTTCCGTTGTCAAAACTGTCCCCCGCCTCCCCCAAATGGTGTGACACATACTCATGCATAAACTGTTAAAATGAGCATCTTTGTATCTGTATTGTTTTCAACATTGCCAAGGTGCTATGGGAAATTAAAATTACAAAATTAGAAAAAAATAAAATTATTGAAAAACAAGAAAAAAAAAGAAATGCATGCTTTAAACAACAGGCTCATGGATGACTGGCAGAAAATACAAGGATTTATAAGCCATGAGTCATTCCTTGAATTGAAGGATGATGTAAATAGTAGCCATTAAAATATGATCAGTTACAAAATCTAAACTAGGTTTAGTAACAGTATTTCTAGCAGACACATGGAGAACAAGAACAAGGGTAGAGATAGAATAAGGACAATGATCCTTAGAAGAAAATGGAAATATCTTAAATATAATAGATGCAGACATGATTAATTTCTTATACAAGGGTTCTTATTTCCCTTCTTACTGAGCAATAAGGATCTACACACATATATTTTGGTGAAGTGCTTATCAGTTAATTCATGTAAATCCATACATTTAGTTCCTCTTTATCTATAAACAATATATTCGATTTTTCCCAGAAGACGGTGAGACTTATATGATTGAATAATAGCTACAGCTCTGTTTTATAGTCTCCTAAAGAATGATACTTTTGAATTTTTCAATTAAATTAGATATATTAAAGGTCAAGAAGAATAGAACTGATAAAATGAACACATACTAAAAGGGAATTAACTAGATGAACTTGTATGCTACATACTGGGTAGACAAAGGCATGACTGTTTTCACAGTGAACAGACTGAAAACCTGCTCAATCCATGAAGCTGGATATGTCATCATTCTCAACCAGGTAGTGAAGGTTGGGTAAAGGGTGATGGATTGGCAGTCCACTTTAGAAAGTTGGGGAAGCTAGGTTCTGATGGTAGTGGAGGGTGGCAATAACAGTAACAGCATCATCAAGATAAATCCAATCACCACTAAGCAGTGAAGGAAACTAGGTAAAACAACAAAACCTTTTCACTCATATGTCCTTATATCTGGAGCAATGATGGAAAGTGGAGTCTACATTTAGAATAAATCTTCATACTTCATTTCACCTAATCAAGAAATTCTCTTACAAATATGTCTATGGGAAAATCTAGTAGAAAGAAACTTTCCCATATGTGCCACAAGGCTTGTCTCATGTGTGGTTCTAAAACAACCCCTTAGAACAAAGAACAATATGAACTAACTAGTACCCTCAGAGCTCCCAGGGACTAAACCACCAACCAAAGAGTACAC
>NC_045030.1:67082586-67083478 GCF_008632895.1 Mastomys coucha | reverse complement strand
TGGCTCCAGCAGCATGTGTATAGTAGAGGATGGCCTAGTCAGTCATCAATGGGAGGAGAGGCCTTTGGCCCTGTGAAGGATCTATGCCCCAGTGTAGGAGAATGCCAGGGCCAGGAAGTGGGAGAGGGTGGGTTGGTGAGCAGGGGGAGGGGGGAGGGAACAGGGTTTATTATTTTTTCTTTTTTTCAGAGGAGAAACCAGGAAAGGAGATATCATTTGACATATAAATAAATAAAATATTGAATAAAAAAAAGCCTGTTAAGTTCACAATCATAATCAGATACCACATGATTAACAATAACAACTAATAATAAAATGAACAAATATAACAATATTGTGTAGTAAACTTTTGAGCATTTCTGTTTTTAGGTTTGCAAACTTTATTAAATAAAGTAAGTGTTACTTGAAAGAGTTTAATATTGTCACACTTGCTTTGAAAATTAAGATGACTACTAAGCGGCAGGGTAAAAAAACAGTGTGGTCAGACTGGACAAAGAGTCAGTTCATGTGACAGGCAAGGTGAAATATCATTGTACATTTTAGAAATATACACAAATTAAAATATAAGATATATATTTTTTGGAGCTTTCCATTTACTACTTTCAAACCAAAACTGACAAAAACCAAAACCATGGACAAATCAGACACTACTGGCATTTCCAAATTCAAACTCTTTGCTACCATGACTACTTTCCCTGCTTAATTAGCAAAGATCAAATAACTTTGGTCTGTGTTTTTTTTTCTTCATTTATATTTCTATACTAGAAACTAAGTTTAGAAATTTTCAACATTTACAAATTTGTTTTACATTATCAATAATGAATAGCATGAGGGGGCTGGAGAGATGGCTCAGGCGTTAAGAGCACTGACTGATCTTCTGAAGGTCCTGAGT
>NC_045030.1:67080228-67082576 GCF_008632895.1 Mastomys coucha | reverse complement strand
GGCCTCGAACTCAGAAATCCACCTGCCTCTACCTCCCAAGTACTGAAATTAAAGGCATGTGCCACCACTGCCCGGCAATAAATAACTCTTTTAAAAAAATAATGAATAGCATGTGATGTGTACATAAATAACATATTACAGTAAAAACAGCTATCTTTTACAAAGAAAATACTTGGTAATGACATCCTACTGTACCAATACTTCCTTTTTCCTACATTGCTGTTCTGTTCACAATAGCTAAGAAATGGAAACAACCTAAATGTCTTTCATTTGATGAGCAGCTAAGGAAAACATGGCATATATAAATCATAGAAAACTGCTCAGTTGTAAAGAAAAAGAAATGATGAACACAAAAGGTACATGGATAAAACTAGAAAAGATCATATAAAGAGAGGTAACCCAGAACCAGAAAGAATCAAATTTTCTCTCATACTATCACAATTCTCTAAAGATGAGTTGAACAATGACTATGGTAGTAGGCATCCTCAAGTAGACAGAAGCCTCATTTACACAAAGAACTACAAACAAGGAAAGAATGACAAGTGAAAGAAATAGTCTTCTCCAGATAAGAGCACATCAATTGCTTATCTAATATTTAATAGTCAGCCTTGAAAATAAACATATAAGTTACATTATACAGACTGAACAGGATATAGTTAGTATATGTATACATCTACATATATGTATATAACAATAATTAATGAAAAAATGGGTTGTAAATTAGAAAGAGAGCAAAGAGGAGTCTACAGAAAGGTTTGGAAAAGGAAAGGAGGAAATTTATAAAATTATATTATAATCTCAAAAATAAAAGATATACTAAAACAAAGATTAAATAAAAAGACTGGCTTTGTTTTATAATTTTCTAGATACATTCAGATCACAGATTTATAGAATATAACTACATTTGTTCATATTCAGGGTGCATTAGTCAGGGTTTGTATAATTCAGGCTTCTCTAGAGTCACAGAACTTATGATAGTCCCTATATAGTAAAGGAATTCACTGATTACTTACAGTCTATAGTCCAACTCCCAACAAAGGTGAATGGCAGCAGTTGCTCAGTCCCACAAAGCCATCAGGCAAAGCAGAGAGAGCCTTCCTTCTTTCAATGTCCTGATGTAGGTCTCCAGCAAAAGGTGTGGTCCAGATTAAAGGTGTGTGCCACCACACATTTAATGGAAACTTTATCTCTCAGCCTCCAGATTAGGGCCATAAGTGAGCCTTCCAATTCTGGATTGTAGTTCATTCCAGATATAGACAAGTTGACAACCAGGAATAGCCATTACAATCCACCCCTTGTCAACTCAACACAAACAATATCTCATGTCCACATGAAACAATAACAAGATCATGAATACGCCTAACATGATATAACTATTCCTAGTACAGTCGAAAACACATTTGTAAATTTACAATGGGGCAATGCCCCTTGGAAACATTCTTTCAGTGTATCCACTTAAATTCCAATTGATGTTAAAGAAATTGGAAGAAAGACAAATGCATTCTTAACAGTATTCATAACAAAATAAGACAGAAGCATTCATATCAGTTTATAATCCTTGTTTCTGCAACTGATTACGTGGCCTTAGCTGGTATTTATAACTACCTTCCTCTACTACCCATTCTGAATTTCCTTCCCCCTCTACAAGCACCTCAGCAGGTCTTGTCTCTTTTCCTAGAGGATTGACCCATACCTTCATTCCTGATGGGTCTGCGTCCTTTGTCATCCTGCTTGGATTAGATTGTTGTAATTTCCCATTGACTTTAATCACAGGACCTGGTAGTGCTAAGAGATACTCTAAGGGATCTCCTGCACTTCCGACATAATCCTGCTTACCTCCATTGTAAAGAGGCAATCCAATTTCTCCATGGTAATCTGGATCTATCACTCCTCCTAACACTGTTATTACTTTCTTATCCTGTTGGTTTAAGGACATTAGAAGCCCAAAATGACCAGGAGGAAGTCTGAGCTTCAATTCAATGGAATGTTTTTTGTAGCTCCTGGTAGGAGAACTCCCCCCTCTAGAACCAAAACTTTTAGGCCAGCAGAACCTAGAGTTGTGGGGACAGGAAGCAAAAAATTTTCCTAGAGGGTCACTTGGAGTGATAGTGAGTGGAACTATTCCCTGTTCCACCCATTCCCTTGATTCCTGGACACATGGATCCTGGCTATGGGGGAAACTGTTCCATATATTGGATGCTGATTCAAAGCACATAATACTGCCTTCTAAAGAACTCTGCCCCAGCCCTTCATGCTGTTGCCACCTAATTGGTGCTGTAACTGTGTCTTCAAAAGACCATTCCATCTTTCTATCAGACCAGCAGCTTCAGGATGATGGGGAACATGGT
>NC_045030.1:67054576-67075803 GCF_008632895.1 Mastomys coucha | reverse complement strand
CTGGCTGTGAAGTGAGTTCCTTGGTCAGAAGCAATACTGTGTGGAATACCATGATGATAGATAAGGCACTCTCTGAGTCCATGAATGGTGGTTTTGGCAGAAGCATTTCATGCAGGAAAGGCAAATCCATAACCAGAATAAGTGTCTACTCCACCAAGAACAAAATGTTGTCCTTTCCACAGAGGAGGTGGTCCAATGTAGTCAACCTGCCACCAGGTTGCTGGCTGGTCACCTTGAGGAATGGTGCCATATCTGGGGCTCAGTGTTGGTTTTTGCTCTTGGCAGATCTGGCAATCAGCAGCAGCTGTAGCCAGGTCAGCTTTGGTGAGTGGAATTCCATGTTGTTTGGCCCACTTTGTTCATGTGCCCATTGAGCAATGACAGGGATGGCTGGGGAAAGAGGCTGACTATCCACGGAACGGGTCATCTTATCTACTTGATTATTGAACTCCTCCTCAGATGAAGTCACCTTTTGGTGAGCATTTACATGGGACACAAATATCTTCACATCCTCTGCCCATTTGGAGAGATCTATCCACATACTTCTTCCCCAGATGTCTTTCTCACCAATTTTCCAATCATGATCTTTCCAGGTCCCTGACCATCCAGCCAATACCTTGGCTACAGCCCATGAGTCACTGAACAATCGTACATCTGGCCATTTCTTCTTCCAAACAAACTATAATACCATATGTACTGCCTGAAGTTCTGCCCACTGTGAAGATTTTCCTTCACCTGTATGTTTCAGGTTTGTCCTGGAAAGGAGTTGTAATGTTGCAGCTGTCCACTTCTGGGTGGTGCCTGCATAACGTGCAGAGCCATTGGTAAACCAGGTCCTAGTCTTCTCTTCTTCAGTCAGACAATCATAGGGAACACCCCATGAGGCTATAGGCCCATGCTTGGCAGCAGATGGCATTGTAACAGGAGTGGAAACCATAGGCATTTAAGCAACTTCTTCATGTAACTTGCCTGTGCCCTCAGGACCTGCTCTGTCCTCATCACATATATACCACTTCCATTTGATAGACTGCTTTTATGCACATCCTACTTTATGACTTGAAGGGTCTGATAGCACCCAGCTCAGGATGGGTAGTTCAGGTCACATAATAACTTGGTGTCCTATTGTCAAACGTTCAGTTTCCACTAAGGCCCAATTGCAGGCCAAGAGCTGTTTTTCAAAGGGAGAATAGTTGTCTGCAGATGATGGTAGAGCTTTGCTCCAAAGTCCTAAGGGTCTGAGATTCACCTACAGGGGCCTTCCATAGGCTCCAAACAGAATCTTTATCTGCCACAGACACCTTAAGTACCATCAGGTCTATTGGATCATATGGTCCAAGTGGTAGAGCAGCCTGCCCAGCAGCCTGGACCTGTTGAAGAGCCTTCTCCTGTTCCAGGCCCCACACAAAGCTAGCAGCTTTCCAAGTCACTTGGTAAATGGGCCTGAGTAGCACACCCAGGTGAGGAATGTGCTGTCTCCAGAACCCAAATAGACCCACTAAACATTGTGCTTCTCTCTTGGTGGTGTGAGGGGCCAGGTGCAATAACTTATCTTTCACCTTAGAAGGAATATCTCTGCATGCCGCACACCACTGAACTCCTAAAAATTTCACTGAGGTAGATGGTCCTTGAATTTTGGTTGGATTTATTTCCCATCCTTTGATATGCATATGTGTTACCAATGAGTCCAAGGTGGTTGCTACTTCCTGCTCACTTTGTCCAATCAGCATAATGTCATCAATATAGTGCACCAATGTGATATTTTGTGGAATGGACAAATGACCAAGATCCCTTCTAACTAAGTTATGACCCAGGGCAGGAGAGTTAATATATCCTTGAGGCAAAACTATAAAGATATACTGTTGGCCTTGCTAATTGAAAGCAAATTGCTTTTGGTGGTCCTTATGGAAAGGTACTGAGAAGACGACATTTGCCAGATCAATGGCTGCATACAGGTACCAGGAGATGAGTTAATTTGCTCAAGTAAAGAAACTACATCTGATACAGCAACTGCAATTGGAGTTACTACTTGATTTAGTTTTCAGTAATCAACTGTCATTCTCCATGATCCATCTGTCTTCTGCACTGGCCAGATAGGAGAGTTAAAGGGAGATGTGGTGGGAACCACCACCCTTGCATCTTTCAAGTCCTTGATAGGAATTCCTCTGCAATTCCTTCAAGAATACGATACTGTTTTTGATTCACTATTTTCTTTGGCAGATGCAACTCTAAAGGCTTCCATTTAGCCTTTTCAACCATAATAGCCCTCACTCCACAGGTCAGGGAATCAATGTGAGAATTCTGCCAATTTCTGAGTATATCTATCCCAATTATACTTTCTGGTATGTTTTCAGGGACCTACTGGACCTACTGTGAATCAGATATCAGTCAAAACTCCATTAATCACCTGTCCTCAATAAGCCCCTACTTTTACTGGAGGGCCACAATATTTCTTGGGATCTCCTGAGATCAGTGTCAATTCAGATCCAATATCCAATAGACTCTGGAAAGTCTGATTATTTCCTTTCCCTCAGTGTACAGTTACCCTTGTAAAAGGCTGAAGGTCCCTCTGGGGAAGAACTGGAGAAAGGCTAACAGTAAAACTTTTAGGTGTTTTATCAAGATCTTCCCTAAGGGAAACCTGGCCACCCCTTCATTCAAGGGGTTCTGGATCTGTAAACTGGCTCAAGTCTGAAAATTGATTCACTGGCCAAGATTGCCTTTTGCCACAACCCAATGTAGCCTTTCTTTCATCTGATTGAGAATTTTTTTTTGCTTATACAGATCAAACAGATATGCAGTGGGCTTCCTATCTATTTCTATTTCATGCCTGGAAACACCATGATTGATTAGCCAGTACCAAAGGTCCAAACGTGTCATGCCATTATAAATTTCACCTCTCCTGTGCTGACCATTACGGGTTATATCATTATAAACATTGTTTTGTCTACGCTGTTCATTATAATAACTATGATCACCTTGTCTCTGGTGATTCAGTGCTGCCACCTGGCCCTTGTTACCTCCGGGCCCAATTAAACCCATTGCATTTAATTCATCTAATTGAGTAGCAGCATATCCAACCCTAAGGTCTGGCACAAAAAAAGGGGCAAGAATAAAACTCTTCAAATGTGCTGGTGCCCCTCTCACCAGTTTCCATCTTATAGGACTGGTGAAAGGCATATCTTCTGGACCTTCCCATTGTGGAGGATTAGGTTTTATACAATGTATCCATTCTAGCATTGCAATTTCCCTAAGTCTTAAAATCCCTTCATCAACACTAAGCCAAGGGATATCAGGTATCTCCAACTCCTTTTCAGTAGTCCATCTTTTGATAAATCCTTCAGCCAACCATTCAAACAAACTTCTGACACCTTTTTTAACTGTGTGAGCTTCCATGTTAAACCTAGAATCTCCACTCAGAGGGCCCTTGTCAATAAACTCAGCCTTTTCTAGTTTTATGTTCCTTCCACCATTATCCCACAGCCTTAAAATCCATTCCCACACATATTCCCCAGACTTCTGCTTGAATGAATTAGCAAACTTATTAAGCTCCTTAGTAGTATAGCAAATTTCCTCATGGACTACACATTCTACCTCCCCTCTAGGGGCCTGTTTTGTCTTGAGTCTGGCTATAGATCTAGAAGAAACTATTGATGGGCCTTGAGAAACATTATTTTCTTGTCTGGCATTTCCTTCAGTGAAAGTCACTGCTGGTTTATCAGACTCTGGGGGATTAACTTCCTTGTGTGAGAAAGGCATTATTTCAAGGGGTGGGGCTGAGGGTACTACTTCCTCAGGTGGGGTAACCCTTGAGAATCTGAATATTCAAAATTCTCAGCTTCAACAGGGTCTTCCCACACATCTCCATCCCAAGTTATAGGATCCCATTCTTTGCCAACTAATGCCCTTACTTTAACAACTGACACACTCTGAGGCTGAGACTTGAATTTTTGCTATAATTGAGGCAACCTTATAATGAGGGCTTCAGTTTGATTTTCTGCAACTTGAGCTCTATGGCTGCTGGAGAGAAGATTCTCTTCAAGGATACACTTAGCAACTTTTAGATTGTTTACTTGTGTCTGTGAAGTAATAAAGTGAAAAAACAAAGATGTAGAAACAAATTCCTGGGAATGTAGAAATAAAGTAAAATAAGAGAGCCATATTCCAGCTCTTGTAAGCAGCAAGCAATGTGGAAACAAAGTTTTACAGTAGCAAGCAGCAGCTTCAGACACTGAGAAGTTGTGTTCCAGGGATACCCAAGGACATTCTGTAAAAACAAATTTTGGTTGTCAGACTGTTGAGACAGAATGACCAGGCCATTCTGGCTAAACTAAATAAGACCAAAACAAAAATAACTGGTGGTCACAATGACATTAAGGTCCACAAAAACAAGATTAGCAATTCTTGAAATAACCCCTCAACCCCTTCCTGTGGTGAATTTCAAAAAAGACCACAAACTGTCACCCTGACATTGCTGATGACATTCCCCCCTACCACCTAGTTACTCAGCCCCTTCCCAGGAACTTTTCAGGGACAGGTGCAGAACTGGATAGGGAAGTTGGCCAACTAAGCCAAGAACAGCCCCCTGAGCAAGCCAACCAATGCCTGATGAGACCCTTTGTCCTGTGTTCCACCAACCAGAATAAGCCAGCTAGCCTTGTAATCTGCCCTCTGTAAAATATAAAATATGTGTGCTTTCTGTGTTCGAGGTTGACTCCCCCTGTGAGGGTGGGGGACCCCACATACATGGATCAATAAACCTCATGTTATTGCAACGATCTGTTGTCAATCTCTGTTCTCTGGGTTGAGCCAAGTTTACTACATCTGGAGCTGTGCAATTTTATCACACAACTCCTTTTCCTTCATCATTTTTTCCCGAGATGCTAAGAGCAACCAGCCAACAAAATCATTTTCCAATTTCTTCCCCATCTTACAGAAAGCTTTGTACACTGAATCTCCTAATTCATCAAGATAATCAAGGGCATTAGCTTCTTTGAGCTTGAAATATAGTTGTGACCATGGGTCTTCAGTATTCTCTGAGCTCCCAGGAGGGAGAGAATTTGGAGAGGTTTCAGTGGGAGCTGATGGATACTCAAACCAACTCCAATTTTTTTGTTTGTTTGTTTTGTTTTTCAAGACAGTGTTTCTCTGTGTAGCCCTCGCTGTCCTGGAACTCACTCTGGAGACCAGGATGGCCTCAAACTCAGAAATCCACCTGCCTCTGCCTCCCAAGTGCTAGGATTAAAGGTGTGCGCCACCACTGCCCTGTCCAACTCCAGATTTTTAAAAGATCCATCCTTATACTTCTGCTCCTCTAGAACCAGTCCAGGTAGCAACTTTGTATTAGTCAGGGTTCTCTAGGGTCACAGAACTTATGGTAGTCTCTGTATAGTAAAGGAATTTATTGATGACATACTGTCTGTAGTCCAACTCCAACAATGGTCATCAGCAGCTGTGAATGGAAGTTCAAGGATCTAGCAGTTGCCCAGTCTCACAAGGCAAGCAAGGGAAGCAGAGAGAGCCTTCCTTCTTCCAATGTCCTCATGTAGGTCTCCAGCAAAAGGTGTGGTCCAGATTAAAGGTGTGTGCTACCGCACTTTTAATCCCAAATGAACTTGAACTTGGAGATCTTCCTGTCTTAATCTTCTGGGATTCATAGCCACTATGCCTCAAGATCTCCATGCCAAGATTCAGGTCTGAAACTTGTATCTCTCAGACTCCAGATTAGGGCCACAGGTGAGCCTTCCAATTCTGGACTGCAATTCATTCCAGATACAATCAAGTTGACAACCAGGGATAGCCACTACACAGGGTAATATCTGATTAGGTATTTAGATTGAGTAGCCATAGCTTTTTTCTGTCAGGAGAAATAGTTTGCAGAGGAAATAATTTTTCATTCCAAATTCACTAGTTCAGTTGTGTAAGTGCTGTTCCTCAATTGAATCATTACTCTTCAGAAGGCATGACATAGGCTTCATATTTATTTCTATTTTAGAGAAAATATTAAGAATGTATGTACTCAACAGTAAAAGGCAAAAGAAATAAATTTAATGTTACATTAAAGATATTTTCAAGTAACATTGTCTCTTGAAAAAGACAATGTTGACTTGTGTAAATGTCAACACTATAAAGTATATAGAAAATCTTTCCATTACTACATGAATTGTTTTGACCCATCAAATCTCCTGTAAAAGTCTGAATGACCTCTAGAGGGCATTGCACTTTAAAAACTCCTCCAATAAATCAACTTTCTTAATGTCAGAGGAATTTTTATATAGTAGGTTAAGAAACAGCAAGTAACTCCTACTTTACTATACACATGGCCTTAAATAATTTTTTATTGTTATATTTTGTGGCCATTCTTCAATGTGTTGATAGCTTAATGATAATGTTCCAGTAAAAGAAATTGAAGTCAGAGCATATGTTTGATGGAAGACAAGTGGCCATGAATTAAAAATGTATTTCTTTATCTAGTTGCATCTGGTTTTGTGATAGATTGTCTCATTCACTCTTCTATTACTGTGAAAGTACTTCATGACTATGGCAACTCTGATAAAGGAGAAAATTTAATTGGGGCTAGTTTACAATTTCAGAAATTTAGTCTACTATCACAGCAGGGTAGTGACATTTAGGCAGATGGTAGAGCAGAAGATGGGAGATATATCCTGAGCCCTAGGCAGAGAGAGGGAAAACCTGGGCCTAGCATGGATGTTTTTACAGTAAAGCCAATCCATGGTTTTATATTTTCTCCAAGACCACATCTATTCTAACAAAGACATGTTTTCTAGTCCTTCTCTGCCAAGGACCAGCGTTAGCATGGAGAAGTGTGGAGAAGTTTTCTTTTCTCAGGAAAGGGCGTTTAGGAGCAGTGAAAGAACAACTCAAAGCCAATCATGGGTACAAGCTGACATCCTGTTTTTCTCAAGACAGCTCTCCAGAGAATCCATACAGCTCAACTCCTGCTAAAAACAAACAAATAAACAAACAAATAAATAAAAGCTCTCTAAATAGCTCATGGGTTTTCCAACAAAAATCAGAAAAACTGCTAGAAAACATTTTTAAAGTGCTGTGTTAAGCTCTCTAAGTAATTCTTGGGTTTTCCTACCAAGGTCAGAAATCCTGTTAGAAAAATTCTAAGAAGTGTGTTTGCTTTGCAAGCTGTTCTCCCTGGGTAGCTCTCTCTTACAGACCAAAGCCCAGTCTTTTATTTACATATCAATTTGGTTATTTAATCCAGGTCCTCTTTTCATTATCATGGGAATCAGCATTTTATGGCTTTAACCCCTTGATTTTTAGGAAAAGACAGCAAGTATACTCATTATTTAACATGCCAAATATATTCAGAGATCTGCCTGCCTTTGTAAGCACAAACAATAAACTTACCTGGGTGGGATCTTGCTCTACTATCATCACTCCCCAAATCTCTTTATCGCCTTCATTAATATATTTCTGAGAAGCTAGCTCATAGTGCAGCTTCCTGTTGCTTTAGATCTGTGAAATTCCTTATACAATTCATGTTGTATCCTTACATTTTGCATAGTTGAGAAATTATACATTCTTGAACTCATGTTTTTAGAGTTCATCCCAATAGCCTTAAGAGTTTTGCTGAAGGTCATAGCACTTACCATTTTCCTAAAAACATTAAACACACCTTTGTCTCATGGACTCCTGCTACTTCTAAGTATCATGACGTTATTAACCTTGGCAGGGAGAATATCTCCCAAAGAAGGAACATACAGTAAATTATGCACATTATTATACAAACAAGCTTTATACCTAGCAAATATCAATACTTGTGAAGGGCCATGCCCTGTTAGCTCTGCTCCAGGGGTGGGAAATGTGTCATACTGCCTCTTCTGCAGGAGCCACACAGGACTTAACACTTCTCAAACAGTGTCACTCCCTCCCTAATTACTATGCATTTAAATATATGAGTCTATGGAGGCAATTCTTATTAAAACCATCACATGGATATAAAATTACTGTTATTTTTCCATTTGAGATGAAAGCAAATATATTTCTACATAAATTGCATATCTGTATGCCAGAAAATTTTAAATAGAACAAGGATAGTAGGCTAACTCAAGGTTTATTTAAGTTAATGAACATTATATATAGAACTCTTAAAACTCTGGATTATTGACCAATCAATGTGTTATGTAAAGAAAGGGGGATGCCTCCTTCTGTTTTATGGTCCATGGAAAGATATATTACATTTATTCTAGTATTCTATTCTAGAGGAATTAACATAGCTTTACCTTGCTGAAGATTTCAGCTAATAAGTGGTGGGGATATCATCTTGGAGACAGAGGTGGGGAGGAGATATGTGATTAGGAACAGTCAGAGGGTTGTCCAGGACAGGTATAAAGACTAGACTGTTAAAAAAAAAAAAGATTAAAGGAGAAAAAGGAATCTAGTAGAACAATATTTAAATGAATTTAAGTTATTATGATACCTTAATTTTAGACTCATTGTGCCAAGTGAATACTCTACTATAAAGTCAAATCACAAAAACAAAACAAAATGAAATGAAAATCAACCACAGAAGCCCCTGTGAAAATTTAATAAGACAATTTAAAGAATTGGCTAATATGTCATCTCAAAAATATGCCTAATGACATTTTAAAATGTTTCCTCCTCAGTAGAAAAATAAACTGAAGGTTGTTACAGACTACTTAACTTAATCCATTGAATACTGCTTGGATTACACTTGCTTAAATTTTGTGTTTCCCAATTATTTGAAAACTAAGAAAGACAATTTAGCCTGTGTTTTTTTATAGTTGTTTTTGTTGTTTATTTTATGTTTTGAGAATATCATTTCGACCATTTTTCTCTCCCCCCAATGCCTTTACTGTCCCTTACTCCATTTCCTTTCAAATTAATGACTTCTTCTTTAATTATTATGTAATATGTGTATGTGTATATATGTGTATGTATGTATTTGCATATGTACATGTACATATACCTGTGCATGTGTATACATATATATGCATGTATCTTAGAGAGTCCCTATAGTGTGGTTCATATGTACAAGCATTTAGATTTGGTTGAATTTTGGAGGGCTTAGGTCATTTTAATATATAAGTTTTTTCAGTTTTAGCTTGTATAAAATGCTCTCTTCTGTGGGACAACATAGTCTTCCTAAATAATTCACAGTTAAAAGAAAACAAGGAGTTTCTGGTGGTAACCATTATTTTAATTTATTTGAGTATGGAGGGAAGAAATTGTAGAAGAACTACATAATTATATGTTAAACAGTCAGTTTTCCATTTATATTACCAATAGCACCATCCTTAAAGATATATAATCTCTTCCTGATGATAGTTTTGACATTAGAATGCTTTTGTAAGGAACATATAGCAAAGACCTAAGGATGTCCCAAGAGCTGAGGAAAATCACTAGCTTAGAGACAGCAAGAATACTGGTATGTCAGTGTTACAACGATTTGGAAATGAGTTCTGCCAACCATTTTATGGATCTTAGAAATATATTTTCCCAGAAATAAGGATTGTGAGGGTCTGTGTGGCAGACTAACCTAAAAATTTCTAGACTCATGAATCATAAATCAGAAATAATATGTATTCTTTTATTCCTCAACATTAGTTATACCAAATTATAAAATGCTACACTTATGACTCTCTTGTAAATCCATTCTGTTCCTTTCTGGGGAACAACAACAACAAAAAACAAAACAAAACAAAACAAAAAAAAACATGAGGTTTTGAGGACTGCAGTCATCTTAAACAAATCTAGCCAATCTCTTCTAAATCCTTTCTACATACATGTTGGTATCTGCCCTCTCGACTCTGTATCACACAGTAATAGCAAAAACTGTGATATGTTGATTTAGTACAAATTCGTTCACTCTACAACGGATCATTTACTTTTTAAAAATTTTATTTAATCTTTTTTCACAATCTAGAATTTATCCACCTCCTGGTCCACACTCTGACTCTTCTACATCCCCTACTTTCTCCCCTGTCTCCAAGAATATGTCATTATCCCCCACCACAGCAGACCTCCCCACTCTATGGGGCCTCCCCAGTCACTTGAGGGTTAAGTGTATCTTATATGACTAAGTGCAGACCAAGGAGTCCTCTTCTGTATATGTGTTGGGGGGCCTCATATCAGTTGGTATATGATGCCTGGATGGTGGTCCAGTATCTGAGAGATTTCAGGGGTCTAGCTTAATTGAGATGCTGGCCTTCCTACAGGGTCACTCTCTACCTCAGCTTCTTCCAGCTTTTCCATAATCCAGAAGTTGCCTATTTCCATTCTTTCTGCTGGCCCTGGGGGCTCCAATCCTGTTTCCCCTCCCAATACCTGATCATGTTCACCTCTTCTACTTCCTGTCTTCTTTCCCACAGGGTCCTTCCCTCTCTCCCCTCTCCTGTGATTGCTTTCTTCTCCTTCCCAAGTGGGATTGAGGTGTCCTCACTTGGACCCTCTGGCTTGTTCACCTTTTTGAGTTCTGTAGATTTTATCCTGGCGTATTCTGTACTTCTTTGCTAATATCCAATTTTTAGTGAGTATATACCATGAATGTCCTTTTGGGTCTGAGGTACCTCACCCAGGATGATATTTTCTAGTTCTATCCATTTGCCTGCAAAACCCAGGATGTCCTTATCCTTAATAGCTGAGAAGTATTCCACTGTATAAATGAACCACATTTTCTGTATCCATTCTTCTGTTGTGAAACATCTGGGTAGTTTCCAGCTTCTGGATATCACAAACAGGGCTTTTATGAATATAATGGAACATGTGCCCCTGTGTTAAGGTGAGGGGCATCTTTGGTTATAAGCCTAAGAGTGGTATAGCTGGATCTTCAGGTAGATCTATTTCCAATTTTCTGAGGAATCTCCAGATTGATTTCCAGAATGGTTGTACCAGTTTGCAATCTCAACAGCAATAGAAGACTGTTCCTCTTTCTCCAAATCCTCACCAATATATGTTGTGATCTGAGGTTTTAATCTTAGCCATTCTGATTGTTGTAAGGTGGTATCTCAGGGTCATTTTGATTTGCATTTCCCTGATCAATAAGAACTTTGAACATTTCTGTAAATCCTTCTCAGTCATTTGGGATTACTCTGTTGTTAATTCTCTGTTTATTTCTGTATCCCATTTTTTGATTGGGTTGTTTGGGTTTTTTTGGTTTTATTTTCTTGAGCTCTTTTTATATTTTGAATATTAGTCCTGAATCAGATGTGGGGTTAGTAAAGTTAGTTAGTTTGTTTGTTAGTTTTTTTGTTTCCCAAATCTTTAGGTTGTCGATTTGTCATATTGTCCTTTGCTTTAGAGAAGCTTTCCAATTTCATGAGGTCTCATTTATCAATAATTTTCTACATGTGATCAAGTATATATTCAAACTTTGTCAACTCCTAAGTAAGTCCTGATTCCCCTACAGTGCTGTTTATGGTAAAATTAGCTTTGTCTATCAAGACACTTACTTCTCCAACTTGAATCTTATGTCTATAATTCTCCATTTAGACATACACCTTCAGTTTCACCTCAAAATAAAAATCTCTGTGTCTCTCATTCAGTATTTGAGTCTCATTCTGAACTATAACATCTTCATCCATTTGGATTATATATATACTGCTACAAACCATATGTATATGTGTGTATACACATATATAATATATATATACATACACATATATACACACACACACACAGACATATATATATATATATAATCTTAACATATAACTATTGTCAAGTTCTGGTTTTCTTTTGATAGTTTGTAAAAGGAGATTATGGGAGAGTCTATTCTTTTACAATGCATGTTTCAATTTTATAAAACTTTAAATATTTTTATTCATTACAAATATGGCATAAATTGGATTCTAATTATAATTTACAGTTTCTTTCTATTTCTAAATGAGTGCATTGTTACAGACAATATGGAAAATATAGATAAGCAAAAATGTGAAAATTTACCTACAACTACTTTTAGCACAAAGAAATTATTTATGTTAGCATCTTAGTATATAAACGTTTTTTCTCTTAGTTTTATGATGTATCTATATATACATATATGTAAGAAATGTGTATATATTTATTCCCTCAACTATGAAGGTCTTTGATCTTTATAGATTACTTCTTATTAGTCATGGGAATAGACAGAAAAAGCTAAATACATTAAATACATTCTAAGATGGATGGCAATATACGCTACTTAGAATAGGGAAATAAAATAGCAAAGACTGCTATTTTATTTAATGCAGTTGAGGAAGATTTCTCTAGTTAGATAATATTTAACAGAGAAATAAGGGAAATTTAGAAATAAGCCAGGCAGATTTATAAAGGAATGAATTTCCAAAGACTGAGAACAAATGAAAATATTCTTAAACAACAGGATGGCTGTTGTGTTTCAGAAATAAAAGGGTTCTGAAATCTAAATGATATTAGGAAGGGAAAAGAGCTTAAACATAGAATCTGAGATGTAGATTACCTGGGAGCCAACCCAGTAGGACCTTACAAGCCATGTTAAGAACCTTGGGTTTGCCGGGTGGTGGTGGCGCATGCCTTTAATCCCAGCACTTGGGAGGCAAAGGCAGGCAGATTTCTGAGTTCAAGGCCAGACTGGTCTATAGAGTGAGTTCCAGATCAGCCAAGGCTACACAGAGAAACCCTGTCTCAAAAAACAAACAAACAAACAAACAAAAGAACCTTGGGTTTGGGGTTTTGTTGTGTTTGTGATTGAATATACCGAAATAGTTCAAACATGGGCTATCACAATCAGGGCTATGGTCTAAATAAACACTGCCAGCAATTGAGAAAGAATATTTACAGAAGTTAAAGCCATAATCAGAGTGGAAAGAATGGTGGTGGTCTCTAATCCATCTCTTTTCGAATGCAGGTGGAGCCGCTGCCATGATGCAGATTTTTGTGAAGACCCTTACATGGAAGACCATCATGCTTGAAGTTGAACCCTTAGGCAGTATAGAAAATGTAAAGGTCAAGATCCAGGATAAGGAAGGAATTCCTCCTGATCAGCAGAGGTTGATCTTTGCTGGTAAGCAGCTAGAAGATGGCTGTACTTTGTCTGACTACAACATTCAAAAGGAGTCCACCCTTCATCTTGTGTTGAGACTTCGTGGTGGTACTAAGAAGAGGAAGAAGTCTTACACCACTCCTAAGAAGAATAAGCATAAGAGGAAGAAGGTTAAGTTGGCTGTGCTAAAATACTATAAGGTAGATGAAAATGGCAAAATTAGCCAACTTCATCGAGAGTGTCCTTCTGATGAATGTGATGCTGGGGTTTTCATGGGTAACCACTTTGAGAGGCATTACTGCAGCAAGTGTTGTCTGACTTACTGCTTTAACAAACCAGAAGACAAGTAGTTGTGTATTTAGTCTAAATCATGAAGAATCAATGCAAAAGTCTTTGAAAATTTTCTTTGCATGAAATGTAGAATAGATTGTGAGGGATGAAAATAAAAAAGAATCACATTAGAAGAAAAGCTTTTCCACTACAAAGTTGAACCATATTGGTAACAACTTAAGGTTAAGTAGAGATGAAATTGTAAAAGATAAAATCGAGATTTTCTCAGAATCTCACTGGTTAATGTAAAAGAAAGAGATTTCCAAAGAATGGTCTCAAGTTATGGTGACATTTCAACAGGAAACATTCAGTTTTTCATTGTGGACGTTATGCAAATAAGCAGAATAATACATATTTCTTTCCAGATGATAAAATAATGCCTCAATAAATTCATCCTCTAGCTACATCTCTTGACCTTACTTCTTAGACATTTTCTCTTCCCTCTTATTCAACATCGTTATGACTTTTTGTACATACAGAAAGAAAAAAATTCGTGAAGACTGATTTCTGTATCTCTCCTACATCAAGAGGTCAGGAAAACAAGAAGAGTAGACAATGAAAATCAAGAAGTAAATTCAGTTATGTGAACATTCCTGTAGTCAAGAGGCAACATACATCATCATAGATATTTGCAAGCACCAGGGCTCATCACACATAACAAACTAATGCCATCATGGTTAGATGATTAATTATAATTTTCCAGATTAATCATTATATATATTTGTTTAATGAGGATTTTGGAGTCAGTAAATTTTTAGGTGTTATCTAGATGAACAAAGCTGACAGAAAAATAAATATGTATATGAATATATATGTATATGTATATATGTGTATATATATGTGTATATGAAAGACCCTCAGAGCTAGGGAGACCCTTACTCAAATCTCGGGATGACAGGACCACCCAATAACTCATGAGAGACCGATCTTGCTGCAAGCCCACAAGGTTTATTTGGGATAGGCCGGTACTGGGGTTGATCTCGTAACCTTGCAGGCCAGAGGAGTTTGACCTATAGCACAAGGAGTAAGGGGTATTTAAAGGGAAAAACCACAAACCAGGGGGAGTGAGGGGGGATTCCAACCCAAGGTATTCAGTCAGTTAGGGAGGGGAACATATTCCTTCTAGGAATGTAATCTTCATCTATCAGTCGGCGGGGTGGAGAGCCTCAGCAAGGTGGAAAGCCTCGTGAACCAGTAGACCTTCATTCCTAGTTCCGCCCTCATTGTGGATCAGTCAGGATGGGCAGGTATTGGGAAACAGAGCCCTGAGGGTCTGAGTTAGCCAAGTTCCTGGAACTGGCTAGTTTACATTCTTGGCTTGTTACAGAGGTTTTCCATGCCCTTTTAGGTAAAGGTTATACATTATACACTCCTACTGACACATTTCTATTAAATGCTCTTATTTTAAAATTCTAAAATTCTCCAGCCCTTCATCCTTCATTCATATATATATATATATATATATATATATATATATATATATATACACACACACACACACACACACACACACACATATATATACATATACATATGTATATGTTATATATATAACTTATACGTATACGTTATGGAGTAGCTTACAGGACATGGTTCAGCTAGTCCAGCAATGACTGCCTCCAGAGGAAATGGCCAAGAATCTGATAATTGTTCAGGCTATGAGATAAGATTTCTCAGCTGGTCTCCAGTCTATGTTGGAATCCCAAAGAAGTAAATTCTAATCCCAGTGAAGGAATACCTCAGGAACAGGATAGATGAACTTGTCAATGAGATTAAGGGCAAACATGCAAAGACAACAGCTTCCTCCTCTTGTATTATTTTACATTGGCTGCTCCTAGAAAGTGTGGCTCATATCTAGAGTCAGCCTGCTGACCAAGATTAGCCATCACAATAAGCAAATGTGCATTAATATACTTATTGGTATATTGATATGCAAAAGAGAAATACTAACTTATAGCTGCACCAGTTGTATGTTTAGACCTTCATTCTATCATAGCTCACAAAGCACTATTATTCATTTAAATGTCCTGTAAAATATCTATAAAATATCTCAGTAGAGAAGAGTTTTTGCTATATAAACTTGAGGACTTGAGTGCAACCTCCAGAACCAGAATAAAAGCTCATTGTGGTTGCATGTACTTTTAACTCAAGCTCCGTTTAGGACTTACTAATAAGGACTGATGGCTGACAGTCCAGTGAAATGGCAAATTTCAGCTTCTCTGAATGCCGCAAGTTCAAGGGATAAGAAAGAGATTGAAGGAGGAAGATACTAGGGCTTTCCCTTTGCTGCTGCATGAGCATAAAATAAAACAAAGCTTTGTCAGAGCAGAAGATACAGTCAGTATCAAATACTTTACAATCATGCTTGCATTTCTGAGTTTAATACATAGGTAGAATAGAATATAATAATAATACTTTCTGATTTTATTGTTGAAAAGAATCTCATTGATGTTCTCTTAATTAATTTTGAACCAACATGTCATTTAGATAAAAATTAAACATTATATATGTGTATATATACATATAAAACAGTGAGTTATCTAATTTTTCATTTGTCCATTTAATTTTTGTTCTGTATTTTAATTTTATCTTTTCACAAGTAATTGAAGATCATTAGATAAAATATAGATTATCAAAAAAGGAACTATAATCATTAGTACGAAACCATAAGAATGTTTAGAGTTTCATTCTTGTACTGAAAGACCCCCAGAACTGGGGAGATCCTTACTCAAGTCTCGGGGTGACGCGACCACCCAATGATTCACGAGAGACCGAACTTGCTGTAATCACATGAGGTTTATTGGGAATACTGGTACCGGGGTCGATCTCGTGACCTTGTCGGCCAGAGGAGTTCGACCCCAAACACAAGAAGTGAGGGGTATTTAAGGGAAAAAACACAAGCTGGGGGCGGGGAGAGGGTTACCAATGAAACAGAACATAAAAACAGTGGAAAATTTTAGAGGGACCCAGCCCAAGGTATTCATTTAGGGAGGGGAACATATTCCTTCTAGGAATGTAATCTTCATCTACAGGTCGACAGGGTGGAAAGTTTCATAAACCAGTAGACCTTCATTCCTAGTTCCGCCCTCATTGTGGATCATTCAGGAGGGGCATGTTTCTGGAACCAGAGCCCTGAGGCTCTGAGTTAGCCAAGTTCCTGGAACTACCTACTTCTCGTTTTTGGCTTGATACAGAGGTTTTCCATGCCCCCTTTTAGGTAAAGGCTACACATTATACATATATTTCTATTAAATGCCCTCATTTTAAATTCTAAGATTCTCCAGCCTTTCAGTACAATGTCTTCCTCAATATTCCTTGTCTCCAATCTTTCTGTAGATTCTGTCTGTCCTTAAATGGGATCGTCCCCAAAGTGCTCTTTTTGCATTTTTTCCCTTGCTGCCGCAGGCTGGCCACCCTTGGCCCATCAACCCTGGGGGGAAACAGGGTCCTGGGCAGGTTGGCAAGATGTTGGCGATTGAAAAAAATGGCAGACACAACACAAAGAAGTGTGGAATCTGAGTGTATTTTCTTAAAATTAAACATCTGACCATAATGGTCATTACAAATAAAAAAGAAAAGTCAGGTAGCTCAGGGGTCAAGGTACATCTGAAGCTATCTGAAACACACTAGGTCCAAAACAGCAGCCATCTCCTCTGGACAGGTGTAGCACCCCTGGGTTCCGAACATGATTAGGGGGGCTCTGAGCACGCTTGGGGGGGCTGCGAGCCAGCCAGGAGGCTAGACACTCAAATCTCTGCAGTACAGCTTTCACTCAAACACAGACACACTCTGCTCAAGGTAACTCTGCTCAGTAAATGCCCACTATGCTAATCTTCTGGGCTAGCAGAGACATGTCCCAAGGGTCCTATTCTTCTAATCCCTGGGAGTGGCTTAGTTGCAATTCTAATGTGGTCTGTCCTATGTGACTGAAATGAGGATTTTAGTTAAATTTGCCCTGGGATTATCAACTACCATTCTGTAAGCTTCAATGCCCTACCTCCTCATTAATCTCCCTAACAATGCTGGAGGCAATTAGTCTGAATATGTAACACTCCCTATGAAATTCCAAACCAGGGTTTGGCTAAGATGTTGGAAAGTTGGTGGAGGTCATAGAGCAACATTTAATTTTGTTTAGCTATTATAGTAAATCATATCTTGGGGGACACCTAGCATGCGAGACCCTCCATCGACTATCGCAAGGACAAATCTCGGATACCTCTGAGTTAGATACCAACAAATGAATTCCAAGAGATTGGCTTCCTTTGAAGCTTTTTGCAGCAGGTCTGTGGCCAAGCTTTTGGGCTTGTCACAAGACTTGTCATTGGAGTGGGTCTGGCACCTTGCTGAAAAGAAACAATGTATACATAATAATGTATATCTGTAAATAAGTCATCTCAATCAGGAAGCGTAGAATTCACAGTAAAGGACATAGAAAGCACACACAAGGGAATTCAGTTTTATAATATCTTTATTTCAACATTTTAAAGATTTTATTTGTTGTTATAGTGTATGTGTGAATATTTGTCTGCATGTATGCTGATAAGCCATATTCATACAGTTTTACATAGAGTCAAGAAGAAGGCATTGGATTTTCTGGAACTAGAGTTATACATATGTATGAGGTACCATGTAGGAGCTGGGAATTGAACCCAAGCACTCTGGAAAAGTAGCCATTGCAATGAACTACTCAAACATATCTCTAGTCCCTTTAATACAGTCTTAAAATTTTAATTTTCTCTGTTTGAATTTTCATGACTTAAACTGAAAGCCCAGTTTATAGTTAAGAATTACTTGTTTTCCTATCTGTAAATATAGTGTCATCTATTTTTTTGCATGTAGATAAAATCCAAGGCCACACAATACATAAACAGATGCTGTAAAACTTGACTGTATTACTAACCCTCTTGCTTATAATAGAGCAGAATATTACACCTCATTGATGAATTATAGGGATTTTAGGGATTAGTATTTAGTTTGACTATTTAACAAAACACTTTTCTATCATGTGTTTATTATTTTGTGAATTATCTCTTAATTTTATCTTTCTTTTCTAATGATCTAGCTCTTTTCTTCAAAATCAGGTTCTAATTTTTTAAATAAATATTATATAAGTGTTAAAATTCATTTATTATATTTATAGTGTACTGGATAGTTTTATGTCAACTTTACACATTGATGAGGAAACTTCAATTAAGAAAATATATCCAGAAGATTGTATCCAGGAAAGCCTGTAGGGCATTTTCATAATTAGTAATTGATGGAGGATTGCCCAACCCATTGTGGATTGTCTTGTCCCTGGGCTGGTGGTCCTGAATTCTACAAGAAAGCAGACTGAGCATGCCATGAGAAGCAAGTCAGTAAGTAGCACCACTACCAATTGAGAGTTCCTGTCCTGATTTCCTGCAATAATGAATAATTACATGGAAGTTTAAAACTGAACAACCTCTTTCCTCCCAAACTTGCTTATCATACAGCATTCCATTATAACAACAATAAACATAACTAAGAAGTGTAGCATGTAATAGAAAACTACATCTGTTAAATATTCATAAAAGGCAACAAGAAATGTGTTAGATATATGATATATTACATGTTTAATGCATAAGTATATAAAGTGTGATATACCATATGTTCAGAATATACATTGTAAATATAAATGTAACTTTTATTATGATTTTTATCTTCTTGCTTCATTATGGGACAATATCAGTAATTTCATGCATTCAACTTTATTTTCCCTACTATAATATTTTAGTACATATGGATACCTGCTCGTTTCTGATGGGAAGTGGAATTGCAGTTGATACTGGGAAGAATGGAGGTAGGAGGAGGTTAGAAGGAGTGGTGGGAGGGTGGATTGTGGTTGGAATGTATTGTTTGAGAGAAGAATAAATACAAAGACAAGAAAGTCATCAGTGATTTAAAGTTTTTCCAGCATTCCTTCATAGCTTGATTAAAGCATAAATATATGACAAATGATTGCATATTTTGTCTAATTTATGATGTTTTAAAAGTTTAATAATATGCATATATTTCTAACATCATTATCACATCCAAGAAAATAAACATATTGATCATTCTTCCAAATTTATACATGATCCTTACAATACCTACTTTCTCTACACTATTCCTCCCAAAGCTCCTAGTCCCTGTGCTCAAGTACCCACTGATCTGCTTTTGTCACTATATATTCTAGGATTAAATAGTTTTTTAATATAAGTACCTACCTATCTAATTTCATATAGCATAAATCAATGGTTTCTATTTATGGCTTGATGTAGTTGTACCACTCAACAGTTTATATTGTCAATCAGTTTAGAGATGTTTCATTTTTCAATTTTCATTAAGTATGCAGTGATAGAATAATATTGTTTTCATTTTGATTTTCCTGAACCCAAATGGTAAGGTTTTACAAAGTATTTCCTAGCTTTCTATTTATATTCTTTGGTGAAATACCTGTTAAAATCTTATACCCATTTTAAAATTTGCCTACTTTAATTCTTGTTGCACTTTAATTTAATTTTATCAAATATATAACTTTCTTTCTTTTTACTTTATATGGTACTGGGTATTGAACTGAAGGAAGGTCTGATTCATGATAGGTAAACAGTGCACCACTGAAGTATCTCTTCAACATTTAGGATACACGATTTTAACATTTTGTTCTTTTCACTTTTTAGATTCTTCTTTTGGGCTACATGCTTCGCAGAAGCAAAGAGGGTCATCTCTACAAGTCTTAAACTAGTTGTGCCAATTGTTTTCTCCCAACTAGATATTTAGCTAGGCACAGATATTTTATCATATTATAGCAGATAAGACTTGAACAAATATACTCCAAAAGAAACAAGCTTTGGAAAACTATTTATCACTAAGAAAACATTGTTGTCATATATACAACTGTAATTGTAGGATACTAAACTGAGTTCAGGCTGGTAAACTGAGAATGAGATGGTAATTATTGGTTCATTTATAATGTAAAGTGATTATGTGGGAGTCTGCTATTTGTAAATTTCTTAATCTTGTGAAGAAATATTCTGAAATAATAAATTGTGTCCTTAATTGTAGATGTACATATCTTTAGTAATTCACATTCCTTATATTTTACTTTTTATGCTTTGTAATAATTATGGCATAGAGGATGAGGGATTAAGGAATAACAAGTAAGTTTATTATTGGACAACCAGAGAGAAAATTTAAAAATGAAGTCATAATGTCAGAGGTCAAATTCAAGTGTCAAAAGTTTAAAAACTCTTTAGAAAAAATTGTGAATATTGTCTTCTTAATCTTCAGATTTGTAGAATTATTAGTTTTAGATTTCTACTGCCTCAGCTTTCATTGTATCTGTGTTCATTATAGAATAGCAATTATTAGCATCCTTAGTACTTCCAACATTTATAATATTTTGCATATTAAATATTCATAGTAGTCTTCTGCCATAATAAATGTAGTTATTCCAGTTTTAGAGAATTAATGTCTGAGGCATAGGAATGTTACATGTCCAAGGTACAGAATCTCAAAGAGAACAATATTATAATTCATTTCCAGGATTTTCAACATGTACAGGAGGCATCTGAAACCTTGAAGCATATTTTTCTTTTTGTTAAGAACGGTCTTCATTTAATTTGCTTTTCAAGGCCTTTTCACTCTCTGTATCCTTGTAACAGTGACCTGCAAAGGAATAGTAAGAAAGTGTCTCCAAATTTGGTTATATAAATCACTCAAAAATATTCTAAGATAGGCATTGAGCATTATGGCCCTCTTTGATCAGCACTTATAAACATACATTTATGAGACTCTCATGGATATTAAAATCTACACTTCAGCAACTAACCTTCATTGTGTATTTGGCCCTGATCCTTGCCAGTCAGAGTTCTTTTTTTTTTTTATTTTAGATATTTTCTTT
>NC_045030.1:67048995-67053827 GCF_008632895.1 Mastomys coucha | reverse complement strand
GTTCCTCTTTTTCCACAACCTCTCCAGCATCTGCTCTCACCTGAGTTTTTTATCCTAGCCATTCTGACCAGTCAGAGTTCTAAGACATTGATAGATAAGTTTTCTGTCTATTATTTTTAAAATTTTTTCTTAATTATTTTATTTATTTATTTATTTATATCTCAAATGGTGCCCCCTTCCTGGTCTTCCCCCCACTAATCTCCTATGCCTCTTCCCCTCTTGCCTCTAGGGGGGTGCTGCTCCGCCCACGGATCCACCCTTCCCAACTCACCCCTTTAGCATCCCCTTGCTCTGGGGCATCAAGCCTCCACAGGACCAAGTGCCTCCTCTTCCATTGATACCAGATGAGGCAGTCCTCTGCTACATATGTAGCAGGAGCCATGTACTGACCCATGTATACTCTTTGGTTGGTGGTTAGTTCCTGGGAGCTTCAGTTGGGGTGAGTGTCCAGTTAGTTGATACTGGAAGAGTTAGGTGAAAGACTGAATGAGCTGAAGGGGATTGTAACCACATAGGAAGAACAACACTATCAACTAACCAGACTCAATATTCTAAGCAAACTCTTGCTTTCAATACACCCCTTCCTTCAATCCAATGGCAACTTCACAACACCTTGGAGATAGGATACACATTATTTTGTCAGTATGATAGTCTCTTCTTTGTAGAAAGGATGTTTTGTCAGTAGGGAAATGAAATCAGTACATATATGATACTATAGTAACATAGAGGATTCTTACTTCCTATTGAAATGAACAGATTTATTCAGTATCAAATATTATAGAAGTAGATTATATAACATCAGGTCATTTTTACATTAAATATACTGTACTGAAGATAGATTTTTCCCCATGAAAGTCTTGAGGGAAGATAATGATCCTCTAACCACTGGCTTTAGTAGTAACTACATAAGTTCAAAGGGTTGAATGAAGCTTAGTAGATGCTACCATGGAGAAAATAAACTAATTATTTTGGATGAAATCAAGGAGCAATATACATCTAGGGATTAAAAAAAAATGGAATAATGTTAACCAATATAAAGTTAGTCTGAAAATATGTGCTAATTCTTTTCAACTTTGTTGTTTTAAGTAAAATAAACTCTTTGACAGTATTATATTGCACACAAAAATTTAGAGTTAGATAGTCAAATAAGTTTATTTGGCCTAATGCTTTAGTATAAAAAGATACATTGTTCCTTCTCTAGGAAAACCTCACCAGAGAAATTACTTCTTTGCACTGAGGAAATATTTGTAAATTGGTGAATTCTAAGTGGAATTTGTAAACTTAGAACTTATTGACAATCTAGAATTCAATAGCTTTTAAGCCTCTTTATCTGTTTATACACAGATCCAATGACATTTTAACTCTGTCATTTTTTCTTTGAAAAAGTTTCTGTGTGTATATCAATCATGAGTGAACAAATTATTTTTGTTTAATTATCTAATTAGATACATATTAAAAATATTATTTTCACATTTGTGTTTTTATTTTTTCACTTGAACAAAGATATTATAGGGGAAAGTTGGCATAATTAATGTTATTTGCAAGAAACTATATTGACAACTTTGGGATTAGCAGCTGTGGACTTCATGTGGCATTTCACTTATTTGTGTTTTCCCAAGGTATACCAAGAAAGAATTACCTGAAAATCAGTTGAGTTTAGTGATTTCAAGTTACATCATTGGTACAGGTACATTTTCAGGACAAATAGTTCACTGCTTCTTACTTGTGATTCTTTGTTGGGACATCATAAGAACAAATACTACTTGATAGAAATTATTTGTCCACAGCTTCAAGGACCCTCAATGGCAAATGACACCTTTTCTTGGGGCACTGTATCCAATAAGGTAAGAGCTGTTACTACAGAAATATATCTTCAATAAAAGTATACATATCCAGAAACCTAACGAATGAGCAACCACTTATTCCATGTTATCCTTCAACTATGTAGAGATAATTCAGTGAAAGAGAACATTCATAGTGGGTAATTATCCTAACATGGAAAATTGACAATAGGGAACTTATACACTTTCATCTAAGTCCCCAAGTTAAAACAGGATCCTTGCAAGTTAGGAGGAGGAATCCTTGCATCTGGTGAGGTTTTTGCACACAATTTTGGAATGGCAAATGATTCTTGTGGTTTTGGTTTTGTGAAAAGCAATATTATTTTGTCAAATCTCTCACTTTCTTTTCCAAAGCTTGTAGAGATAGCATTTGACTAAAGATAAAGCAATTAACAGTGCCTAATCAGAAAAGCCTAAAATATGAACCAAATTCAAGTTTGAATAAATTATATAGGCACATCTGCGAAAGAAACTTCCTTAAGCATGGACTAAAATATTGCATAGAACACTTACATTCTCTTAAGTAAAATATCTCTAATGAATTTTGTGGAATACAGACTCTGGGGCATAGTGCATGTTACATGTAATATATATTTATTTCTTTTAATGTCAAGATCAGCTATAGAAGGCAGGCTGTTACTATGTTTCTTTACTAATGAGAAAATTTTCTTAAACTAAATTAAATTAAAATTCAGAGTACACAAAGCATCTCTACTGTTAAGGTATAATTGTCATTTAATATAAAAAATATTGACATATGGTACCTCTCAATTTGTAAATGCCGTATTTACCACAAAGAAAAAAAATTTTATACTCAGGTAAATTCAGCTTTTCTGAGATTAATGTAATTAAAAAGTAAAAGAATTATTACCTGGCTCCACATAAATTATACTTGTGTAGTTGAAGCAACATTTCTTTCCTCTGTTTTGATAGGAGAAATATCATTAAGTAATATTCCTACTCACTCCAAGTTTTTGCCTACAATTTTCATTTGAGATTTTGATAGTAGTTGATCCAATCCATTTTTCAATGTACTACCTAGATTATCTTTGGTCCTTATGTTCAACAATAACTGATGATTCCCAAATCAGAGGGTTGCTTAGTAAATATTTACAACCACAATTTATAAGTATATCATTACAACAAATTATTTGTCCCCCAAAGAAAACGTTTATAAAAAACAATTCTGTGTTTGCAATCCCCATTTGAAGCCTATGGCACCATAGTATGTCAACATTTTATCCGCTTGTATTTGTTCCTGCCTCTGATTTATGCTTTCTATTGTTCCTAAGAAACAACTGAGTTCATATCTTTAATATAGAATAAGTTTGTTCACTGGACAAAATTATTCAATGTTTCTAAACCTCAATAGTCCCAAACAGAATATCATTGAAAGGATTTCAATATCTCTAAATGGAGATTAATTACTGCATATATGGCCCCACATATATTTAAGCAGTAACACACTTTATCCTCAGCAAATCTCTAAAGAGTTTTCCCATTACATAAACCTAAAATATTTTTGAAAAGAATGCTTTTATTTTCAGACTGCCCCAATATCAACTGCACTCAAAATAGCTTTTACAACATCACTAAGCATTTTTGGTTTTTGCTTTTCTTTTAAATTGATCTGCTGGTCATTAACAGTTTAATATATACTTTATAAGGATTAAATTTTATTCAGTACATCTTTTGAAATTTTAATATTAATATTATAGGTAATATTAGGAAATATATATATAGGAAATAATAATATAAGGGTAGATGCTTTACCTTTATTATCTCAGTTAATCCACCCAGCAGTCCAGCCTATGAAATATTAATACTTTAATTTTATTCATGGTGAAGGTGAGTTTTAGAAAGGTTAAGTAACTTGCCTGAGATTATATAGCTGTTAAATGGCAGTATTATGGCTTCATCCTAAATATATTAGAAAACAGAGCTACTTATTACACACTCTATTTTCCCAATATGAATCTTAAAAGTCATGTAAAATTATAGGACACTATCATTATTGTTCCTACTATTTAACAGACAACAGAGAAGTAAACTAGAAGATTTAAATACTCTGCAAGAAAGACTACATCCCACTGTGCATTCAACAGCTCCTGCGAAATATTTGAACATTAACCAAAAGCACTAGGACCCATAACATTTTAAAGACATATTTGTGAGAGGTATAGCTACCATAATCTACTAGTCTAAAGATAAAGAAATGTATATGGCATTACAGAATCAAATCACACAATGAGATACATGAAATGGTTACAGGAAAAAATACAATGATAACTAGGTGTCTGAAATATTTTTGTAATATACACTAGATTTGATTGAAACCTTCTTGGCAGATTTTTAAAAGATTATAACAAGTTAAATTCCCCCAAATAAATAACTTTCTAAAAGTCTGTATACCAAAAGCTGTTAATTTAATAGTTGGCTACTGACTACCTATCTCCATGCAAGAAGGTAAGACAAAATCACTGATGTCAAGAGTTTTATTTTCCTACATGAGCCTCTTGGATTTTTGACAAGATGCATATAATTATTCTGAAGAAATTCATGTATCTTTTCAAGCATCTGTAAAAGTATAATAACTTGGAAAGAAGGAATTTGACTCTCAGCTTCTCATTTCTTCTCAGTAGCACCTCCTGGAAGCTCAGGTCAATGTGGTGGCCTGTAGCCATCTAAGGGTTTGCAGCCCCTTAGAACAAACAACAATATGAACTAACTAGTACCCTCAGATCTCCCAGAGACTAAACCACCAACCAAAGATTACACATGGTGGGACTCATGGCTCCAGCAGCATCTGTAGTAGAGGATGGCCAAGTCAGTCACAAGTGGGAGGAGAGGCCCTTGGCCCTGTAAAGGTTCTATGCCCCGTGTAGGGGAATCCCAAGGCCAGTAAGCAGGAGAGGGTGGGGTAGTGAGCGGGAATGGGAGGGGGTGCGAGGTGGAGGGAACAGGGGTTTGTTCTTGTTCTTGTTTTTTTGG
>NC_045030.1:67046255-67047484 GCF_008632895.1 Mastomys coucha | reverse complement strand
TTAAATACCCTACACTTCTTGTGCTCTGCATCGAACTCCTCTGCCCATGTAAGGGTTATGAACTCATCCCCAGTATACTGATTCTCCTCCCCCCAATGAACCTCATGCTGTTTGCATCAAGATTGGTCGCTTGTGAGTCTTTGGATGGCTGTATTCTCCCGTGTCTTGAGGGAGGGTCTCCCCTTGTGGGGGTCTTTCACACCTAGTCACACAACATCCAGAGGAAGCTCAACTCCCAGGTGCTATAACACACCCAGGAGCACTGGAGAGGCCACAGTATGGGACCCATCACGCAGAGTAACTGAGTTATCCAGGACCCAGGGACACAGGAATCCCTGCCCAGCCAGTGTCACTGATTCCTTCAGGTCTGAAACTGCACTTGGAGTAGACCTGGATTGCTGGCTCTGCAAGTGCACTTAAAATACCTAGAAGGACCCTAATTCCCAGGTGTTCTGAAACACCCAGAGTCACAGGATCACAGAGGAAGCTCGACTCCCAGGAGATCAAAAACAGCAAGGAGCACAAGATCTCTGACACACTCAAGATCACAACTGAGGTCATAGCATATTTACCAACACCCAGTATAACTGTGACCCCACAGGGACCAGGGAAACCCAAATCCCTGCCTAGCCAGAGGTCCAACTTCCTTCCAACTTTCACCAGGTGTTCCTGGAGCAAACTCAGAGCTCTGGTTCCCTACCAACCCATGCAACGCCCAGAAAAAGTTTGACTCCCAGGAACTCTGATACAGTAGGTTTTCAGAAGCTTGCTCTCACTAGGATTTCAGGAACTCAGAGGCAGCTTGACTCACAGGAGCTCTGACACACCCAGGATTTCAGGATCACAGGATCTCAGAATCAGAGGATCACAGAGACAGCTGGACTCTGAAGAGAGATAGGCTCCAGTCAGAGACAGCAAGGTCAGTAAGCACGAAAGATAACCTGATTGTGATAGGCAAGCACAAGAACATAAGCAACAGAACCCAAGGGTACTTGGTATCATCAGAGCCCAGTTTTCCCACCACAGCAAGTCCTGGATACCCCATCAAGCCAAAAAAGCAAGATTGAGACTGAAAATCACTTATCATGATGATTATAGAAGACTTTAAGAAGGACAGAAATAAATCCCTTAAAGAAATACAGGAGAACCCAGGTAAACAGATAGAAGCCCTTAAAGAGGAAACACAAAAATCCCTTAAAGAATTACAGGAAAACACAATCAAACAGGTG
>NC_045030.1:67041409-67045941 GCF_008632895.1 Mastomys coucha | reverse complement strand
ATTGAAAATGAAAGGCTGGAGAATCTTAGAATTTAAAATGGGGGCATTTAATAGAAATGTATGTATAATGTGTAGCCTTTACTTAAAGAAGGCATAGGAAGTCTCTGTGAGCCAGGAATGTGGACTGGTCAGTTCCAGGAACAAGATAGCAGTCAGCTATTAAAAAGATAACATTGTCCAGAATAAGGAGCAGGATATCGGTCAGTCATTAAGAAGATAGCATTGACCAAACCACAGGTTATTGGTCATCTAATTAGTCCTAGGAGTGGTGAGCCATTAAGAAGATAGCATTGACCAAACCACATTCCTCTAGACAATGAGTGTGCAGGATGACTTCCTTGTGACCTGACTCAGCTAGGTAGTGGGTCCCTTTAGAATTTTTCATTTGTTCTCTTGTTATGTTTCCCTGGTAACCCTTTCACCCCCCTAGTTTGTGGTTTTTTCCTTTAAATACCCCTTACTCCTCGTGCTTGTGGTCGAACCCCTCTGGCCTGCCAGGCTATGAGTTCGACCCCAGATCTGGAATAAACCTCATGTGATTAGAACAAGTTCGGTCTCTCCTGAGTCATTGGGTAGTTGCGTCATCCCGAGACATGAATAAGGATCTCCCCAGTTCTGGGGGTCTTTCAAAACAACAATCAAAGAAATGCAAAATGCAAAAAGATCCTAACCCAAAACATCCAGGAAATCCAACATGCAATGAGAAGACCAAATCTAAGGATAATAGGTATAGAAGAGAGTGAAGACCTCCAACTTAAAGGGCCAGTAAATATCTTCAACAAAATTATAAAAGAAAACTTCCCTAACCTAAAGAAAGAGATGCCTACAAATATACAAGAAGCCTACAGAACTCCAAATAGACTAGACCAGAAAAGAAATTCCTCTGTCATTTAATAATCAAAACACCAAATGCACAAGACAAAGAAAGAATATTAAAAGCAATAAAGGAATATGGTTAATTAATATATAAAGTCAGAAAGACCAATCCGAATTATACCAGAATACTCAAAAGAGACTATGAAAGCTAGAAAATCCTGGGCAGATGTCATACAGACACTAAGAGAACACAAATGGGAGCCCAAGCTACTCTACCCAGCAAAACTCTCAATTACCAAAGTTGGAGAAACCAAGGTATTCCACAACAAAAACAAATTTACACAATATCTTTCCACAAATCCAGCCATACAAAAGATAACAGATGCAAAATTCTAATACAAGGTGGGAAACTACATCATTTAAAAAGCAAGTAATTAATTTTCTTTCAACAACCCCTCCCCAAAAGATAGCCAGACACATAATTCCTCCTCTAAAAAAAAAAAATAAATAACAGGGAGCAACAATTACTTTTCCTTAATATCTCATAATATCAATGGACTCTATTCCCCAATAAAAAGACATAGACTAACAGACTGAATAAGTAAAACAGACCCAAAATTTTTCTGGATACAGGAAATGCACCTAAGTGAAAAAGATAGACACTACCTCAGAGTAAAAGGTTGGAAAAACTGTTTCCAAACAAATGGTCCCAAGAAACAACTTCAACTAACAGTTTAATATCAAATAAAATTGACTTTCAACAACAACAAAAATAATTTCTAAAATATAAGGAAGGGCACTTCATACTTGTAAAAGGAAAAATCTACCAAGATGAAATCTCAATTCTGAACACTTATGCTCCAAATGCAAGGGCACCCATATTCATAAAAGAAACTTTACTAAAGCTCAAAGCACACATTGCATCTCACATAGTAATAGTCAGAGACTCACTCTGACTAATACCTCAGTTTTATCAATGGATAGATCATGGAAACACTAACAGACATACATTGAAACTAACAGAAGTTATGTACCAAATGGATTTAACAGATATGTATATGAATTTATCCTAAAACAAAAGAATATACCTTCTTCTCAGCACCTCATGGTACCTTCTCTAAAACTGACCATATAAATGGTCACAAAAAAAGGCCTCAACAGATAAAAGAAGATTGAAAAAAAATCCCATGCATCCTATCAGATCACCATGGAGTAAGGCTGGTTTTCAATAATAGGAAAAGTAACAGAAAGCCCACATACACATGGAAGCTGAACAACTCTCTACTCAATAATAATTTGGTCAAGAAAGAAAGAAATTCAAGAACTTCAAGTCTTTTTAGAATTTAATTAAGATGAATGCATAACATACCAAAACTTATAGGATACAATGAAAGCAGTGCTAAGAGGAGTGCCTATAAAAAGAAAATGAGAACATACCCTACTAGCTTGACAGTACACCTGAAAGCTCTTTTGTTTAAAAGAAGCAAATACACACAAGTGGAGGAATGGCAGGAAATAATCAAAAATCAGCTGAAATCAACCGAGTAGAAACAAAAAGAACTATACAAAGAATCAGCAAAACCAGGAGCTGGTTCTTTGGGAAAATCAACAAGATAGATAAACCCTTAGCCAGACTAGCCGGAGGGCACAGAAACAGTATACAACTTAACAATATCAGAAATTAAAATGTAGACATAACAACAAAAACTGAAGATATTCAAAAAATCATCAGATCCTACTAAAAAAAAAAAAAACCCTATACTCAACAAAACTGGAAAATCTGGATGAAATGGATAATTTTATAGACAAATACCAGGTACCAGCATTAAATCAGTATCAGATAAATGATCTAAACAATCCCATAACCCCTAAAGAAATAATAAATAGAAACAGTCATTAAAAGTCTCGCAACAACAACAAAAAAAAAGAACTCAGAACCAGATGGGTTTAGTGTAGAATTCAGTCAGACCTTCAAAGAAGACCTAATACCAATACTCCTCAAAGTATTCCACAAAATAGAAACAGAAGGAGCACTACCCAATTTTTTCTATGAAGCCACTATTATGCTTATACAGAAACCACACAAAGACCCAAAAAAGAAAAAAGAACTTCAGACAAATTTCCCTTAGGAGTATCAATGCAAAAATACTCAGTAAAACTCTTGCAAAATGAATCCAAGAACACATCAAAACAATCATCCATAATGATCAAGTAGGCTTTATCCCAGGAATGGAGGGATGATTCAATATATGGAGATCTATTAGTGTAATACACTATATAAACAAACTGAAAGAAAAAAACCTACGTGATCATCTCATTAGATGCTGAGAGAGCATTTTGCAAAATTCAACACCCCTTCATTGTAAAAGCCTTGAAAAGATCAAGAATTCAAGGCCCATACCTAAACATAATAAAAACAATATACAGCAAACCAGTAGACAACATCAAATTAAATGGAGAGAAACTTGAAACAATTCCACTAAAATCACAGACTAGACAAAGCTGCCCACTCTTTCCCTACCTATTCAATACAGCACTCAAAGTCCTAGTCAGAGCAATTAGAAAACAAAAGGAAAAAAAATGTCCGCAAAAATCAAAAAAAAAAAAAAGAAAGAAAACAAAAGGAGGTCAAATGGATACAAATTGGAAAGGAAGAAGTTAAAATATCACTATTTGCAGATGATATGATAGTATACTTAAGTGACCCCAAAAATTAACTCATACAAATTAGTAGCCTTCCTCTATTCAAC
This sequence comes from Mastomys coucha, assembly GCF_008632895.1. NCBI lineage: Eukaryota > Metazoa > Chordata > Mammalia > Rodentia > Muridae > Mastomys > Mastomys coucha. The sequence continues at coordinate 67,042,375 of NC_045030.1, read as the reverse complement.
AAATTTACAGTCTGAGAAAGAAATTAGGGAAACAACACCCTTCACAATATTCACAAATAATATAAAATATTTCGGTGTGACTCTCACCAAGCAAGTGAAAAATCTGTACGACAAGAACTTCAAGTCTCTGAAGAATGAAATTTAAGATCTCAGAAGATTGAAAGATCTCTCATGCTCTTGGATTGGCAAAATTAATATAGTAAAAAATTCCCATCTTGCCAAAAGCAATCTACAGATTCAATTCAATCCCTGTCAAAATTCCAACTTAATTCTTCATAGAGTTTTAAAGAAAAATTTTCAAATTCATTTGGAATAACAAAAAACCCAGGATAGCGAAAACTATTGTCAACAATAAAAGAACCTCTGGGAGAATCACCATCCCTGACCTCAAGCTGTGCTCCAGAGCAATGTTGATAAAGCCTGTATATTGCCAGGCAATGGTAGCACACACCTTTAATACCAGCACTTGGAAGGCAGATGCAGGCAGATTTCTGAGTTCGAGCCCAGCCCAGCCCAGCCCAGTCTATAGAATGAGTTCCAAGACAGCCAGGGCAATACAGAGAAACTCTGTCTCGAAAAACCAAAAAGAAACAAACAAACAAACAAAACAAAACAAAGCAAAAAACCAAAAACAAAACCTGAATGTTATTGGTACAGAGACAGACAGAAAAATCAATGAAATAGAATTGAAGACCCAGAAATGAATACAAACATTTATGGTCACTTGATATTTGACAATGGAGCTACTACCATCCAATGGTGAAAAGACAGCATTTTCAACAAATGGTGCTGGCTCGATTGTTGGTTAGCATGTAGAAATGTCCTTCAAGTCCTTCAACAGAGGAATGGATACAGAAAATGTGGTGCATTTATACAATGGAGTACTTTACTACTCAGCTATTAAAAACTATGACTTCATGAAATTCTTAGCAAATGGATGGAAATAGAAAATATCATCCTGAGTGA
>NC_045030.1:67039087-67041399 GCF_008632895.1 Mastomys coucha | reverse complement strand
ACACACACACACACACACACACACACAAAACAAAAACAAAAACAAAAACAAAAACATATGGTATGCACTCACATAGCCCAAAAGCTTAGAATACCCAAAATACAATTCACAGACTACATGAAGCTCAAGAAGAAGGAAGATCAAAATGTGGATGCTAGGTCCTTCTTTGAAGGGGAAACAAAATACTCAAGGGAGGAAATATGGAGACAAAGTGTGGAGTAGAGACTTAAGGAAAGGGCATCCAGAGTCTGCTCTACCTGGGGATCCATCCCATATGCCACAACAGCAAACCCAGATACTATTGTGCATGCCAGCAAGTACTTGCTGACAGGAGCCTGATAGAGTTGTCTCCTGAGAGGCCCTGCCAGATCCTGACCAATACAGAGGCAGATGCTTACAGCCAACCATTGAACTGAGCATGGGGTCCCCAATGGAAGAGTTGGAAAAAGGACTGAAGGAACTGAAGGGGTTTACAACCCCATAGGAAGAACAATATGAACCAACCAGACACACCCCTAGAGCTCCCAGAGACTAAACCACCAACCAAAGAGTACGCATGGAGGGACCCATGGCTCCAGCTACATATATAGCAGAAGATGGCCTTGTTGAGCATCAGTGGCAGGAGAGACATTTGGTCCTGTGAAGGCTCAATGCCCCTGTGTAGGGGAATGTGAGGGTGGAGAGGTGGGAGTGGGTGGGTGGTTGGATGGGGGAAACACCCTTATAAAAGCAGGGGAAGGGGGGATGGGATACCAGATTTCCATGGGGGGTGACTGGGAAAGTGGATAACATTTGATATGTAAATAAAGAAAATATCCAATAAAAAATTAGTGATATATGTGTATTCTTGGTTTTTAGACAGCAGAATAAAGGGCTCCTTTCCATTTTCATGTCACCTGAATGATTTTTCTCTATTTCTTTCTTGGCTCACTCTTCATCATGAATCATCCATCAAATTAATTTTCTCTAAAATAGCTTCGAGAGTACCAATGTTGAGATAAGGATATCCCCTGCCTTGAGTTACCCCTTATTGTGAAATCTACTGTTTTCACATTATGCCTTGCTCTTAGAGATCCCATTCCATAAGTAGCATTTTAGTGTATTTGGAGAACAAAAAATGGAAGTATGATAGCATACCTCATTGAGCATGTGATTGGCATACCTCTTTGCGCCACCCACACAGTACAGACAATGCCTTATTCCTGAGAATAGAAAAGGTAACACCCTGTAAATTTATTGAGATCAATTGGAACTTACATAAATGCACTAAAATCATATCAGAAAAACAAGGCCTAATAGTTTATCAGAGAGACAGAACTGGTTTCAGTTCATCTCTATCCACATTGTTGACATGGTCTACCAAACTTCTGCCTCCTTTGCTCCTGTTCTAGCATTTATACCTGTCATTCATCTGACTGTTCATTTGTTTATCTGGACATAGGTTTTCCTTTCACCCCTATAGCTAGACTTAATTCTGCAGCTCATTTTTGATGCCGTAGTCTAACTCTATGGTCATCAGCTACATATTCTCCAGTCTCTTCCTTGAAGCTGGGTTTTGGGAGGCATCTTTTCAGTAAGTATTCTACTTATATTTCTATTAGTGTCCCCACTTCTCCGGATTTCTGAAACCTCTTGAACTATGCTGCAGTATCTTAAAATGTATTAGTCTCTTGGTAATCTATAGATAGATAGACAGAGATATACATTTATAGATTTTGTTGTTTGATATGTGTCATCTGAATATTAACAACAGTATCTAAGAATTATTCAATTTACTTATTCAAATAAATGTTAACTTATTTTGACATCAACTAATATTATGGAGAAATGTAGTAAATTGCTGCCCTTTGAACTGCTCTATCTTATGAATTTAATGCTATGCAAAAATTGTAAAACTCTGGCAAGACAAGAAAATGTCCATCTATGTTTCTGACATGGTGTGCTCAAGGTTGCCTGTTTACCTCTCTAGATGGCACCATGAACATAGGAGACAGGGGCCTAAAATGAGGTGGACTAAAGTCTCATGAAACAGCCAACATTATTCAAACATTAGGTAATTTATACTTGGAGGGTTAAGGAGAATCACCTGCACAAAGTGTCCAATCACAAGGATAGGCTGCTTATGGCAAAAAATAATGTTTATCCATAACAGCATAGGAATAACACCTGTGGGAACAAACTCACTCTTATCCAGTACACCTGGAAGGAGCATGAAAATGCACTCCAAAACCAATTCTGTGGGGTTTTTTAAATCTTTTTTATTAGATATTTTCTTATTTACAATATCTCCTTTCCTAGGTTTCCCATCAAAA
>NC_045030.1:67027369-67038873 GCF_008632895.1 Mastomys coucha | reverse complement strand
GGGCAGAGAACCTTCACAGGGCCAAGGTCCTCTCATCCCATTGATGACCGGCTTGGCCATCCTCTGCTGTACTCTTTGGTTGGTGGTTTAGTCCCTGGGAGCTCTGAGAGTACTTAGTTCCTTCTTAAAAGGGGGAACAAAATACCCATGGAAGGAGTTGTAGAGGCTAACTGTGGAGCAGAGACTGAAGGAAGGACAATTCAGAGACAGCTCCACCTGGGAATCCTTACCATATTCAGTCATCAAATCCAGACACTATTGTGGATGCCAACAAGTGCTGGCTGACAGTAGCCTGAGATAGCTGTCTCCTGAGAGGCTCTGATAGTGCCCGACTCATACAGAAGTAGAGGCTCACAGCCATCCATTGGACTGAGTACAGGGTCCCCAATGAAGGAGCTATAGAAAGGACCCAAGGAGCTGAAAGGTTTGCAGCCCCTTAGGAGGAACACCAATTCTGTGTTTTTAAAAAACTGATGTCACAGGATCCTTGTTTTCTTGGAGTTTACTCAGACACTCAGAATTCTCACAACTCTGTTCTCGAACATTGTTCCAACATCCCAATACTAGTATAAAGGTAAAATTAGAGTGTATATATAAAAAAGTGTAACCATATACAATAGAGGTCCTTAGAAACTGTTAGGAGTTTTACTATAACATGTTATCATTACATTCCAAGAAATGTCCCCATTCTGGGGCTGGCACCAAGCATTCAAAAACTGTAGTCTCTCATCCTGGATTTGATTCTTTTCCTTTCCACTCATAAACTGTATTCATTATGACCAATTAATGGTGAACCTTTTTTTTAAACCAGTTCCTTAGTGTTACACAGAATAAAGCATATTTGTGCATCTTTTATTTAAATTAGCTGTTTGTATCATGTGGCTGTACTGAGACTATAAAGCACCTGGAAGATGTGGTAATTTATTCCTTTCCTATCAAAGACCAACTAAATTTCAATGGAATAAAATTATATCTTGCCTAAATTTCTTCTTACATTTCAAAATATCACATTTACCTTCATCTCCAAGGAATAGAGAATATGATTTCACAAGTAGAATACATGCCTCTTCTTGAAAGCTGATACTGAATTTTTAAGAGAGCTATGTTTATCTAAATTATGTAAGCCCCCATTTGCTTTTTTCTCATTAATCTTGTTTACATGGTGTGTTATTAATGGAGCTATAACAATCTTAACAGAAATTTTTCTATATGCCATGTAAATCAATGCATTTACTATTTCTAAGAGATCTCAAAAGTGTTTTGACCATTAATATCAAAGATAATAAAAAATCTCACTAGGTATACTCACTAGACTACTATACCCCCAAAGGGCATAAGATTGGAATATATCAGATTAGACTTTCTTTCAATAATGGAAATAGATCTGTAGTCTTCCCATAGTGTCTAATTAAGTCAATGCAACAGAATGATAAATTGATTCACCTGACTGGTAACTTCTCATTTATGAGAAATAAGATGTCTGAAAACAATATCCTCTTCCTGTAGGTACACTGGTATGTTAAAACTTAAAAAAAAACTTCACCAAGAGCCAGGAAGCACTGCAATGAGATACAAATCAAATCAATTAAGTTCTCTTGCAGCAAAGGCTAATGTGGTAATCTTTAGGCACCCTCCTTCTTTGATAGATGAGAATAGAATGCTTGCAGCACAGCCAAGCAGTTCTTAAAATGACTTCTTGAATTGTTCATGATCAGCTCCTTTCCTGTGCTTTCAAGTGGCTAGTGTCATGCTCACTATTCTTAGAATTTAACCACATACACTTGAACTATGGCATTTTGAAAGATCCATCTTCCTTCTTGTACTAAACACATTAAGGCAAAACTCATAATAATTTTTGATAATTTATGGGCTCTTGCTTCCTTCCTAATATTCACAGCGAATGCTTCACTCTCAAGATAATTGGTTTTACAGACAGAAACGAATGAAGGTTATTAAAAATCACTGCTCCAGGTAAGGGTAGACTATAAGGCATTATTGGATACCTAGCTATCTACTAACGAGCGTGTAGACCATTGACTATGGATGTCCTCCCTCATAATTTGCAGTTTATAAAATCAGAAAGTGAAATTGCAGGATATGGATTGCTAAACAGAAGAAATCAATCTAAGTATTTTTGGACTTAGATTGTGATATCAGATTCTGAACTGCATAGAAGGTCTTAACACTAGTATTTAGTCAAATGCTTCCTGGTTAAGAATAAATAAATACCACTGTTGCTTTTCTGAAATAACAAGAACAATTTTCAGATTGCAAAAGAATCCACCATTTATTTTTCCTTCCAGATGCAGATTGCGAATGTTGGTCTTGCTTTTTAATATCAGTGTCCTTTAGTTCAGTAGAAATAAGGCGTGATTGGTCATTAAATACATTTATCTTATTAATCAACTTAGTGATGTTTAAAAAAAAATTGTTATGGGAGAGTGGTACTATAACCTGAAAATTTTTCCTTTTTCTTTTGTTTAAAACTGTTCCAAATCACTGGGCAGTAGTGGCACACACCTTTAATCCCAACACTTGGGAGGCAGAGACAGGTGGATTTCTGAATTCAAGGCCAGCGTGGTCTACAGTGTGAGTTCCAGGACAGCCAGGTTTATAAAGAGAAACCCTGTCTCAGGGTTATACAGAGAAACTGTGTCTCGAAAAACAAAACAAATCAACAACAACAACAACAACAAGAAAACATAAAAACAAACAACAATAACAAAAAAAAAACTGTTCCAAATCATTCTAATATAATATTATTTAATATGACACCCGTATGGCTATATATACAATACAGTTTAAGATACAAAAATTAACCTACATTTGCTTTAAATTACCTATACAGGAAGATATCATTCACGAAGTTGTCTCAGAAACTTCAATATATAATGTGAAGCCTACCTATTAAACATATTGTGACAATAGTTTCATTAGTCATTGCCCATGCTCACCCATCATGTTATGCTTCACATTATTTTTAATAAACTGTATCTATGTGTTTTCTGCAATTTACTCTGTGTAGTGGCTATTCCTGGTTGTCAACTTGACAATATTTGGAATGAACTACAATCCAAAATTAGAAGGCTTACCTATGGCCCTAATCTGGAGGCTGAGAGATACAAGTTTCCGACCTGAATCTTGGCATGGAGATCTTGAGGCATAGTGGCTATGAATCCCAGAAGATTAAGATAGGAAGATCTATGAGTTCAAGTTCATTTGGGATTAAAAGTGCGGTAGCACACACCTTTAATCTGGGCCACACCTTTTGTTGGAGACCTATATAAGGACATTGGAAGAAGGAAGATTTACTCTCTGCTTCGCCTGCTTGCCTTGTGGGACTGAGCAACTGCTAGGTCCTTGGACTTCCATTCACAGTTGCTGCCAAGCATTGTTGGGAGTTGGACTATAGACTGTAAGTCATCAATAAATTTCTTTACTACATAGAGATTACCATAAGTTCTGTGACTCTAGAGAACCCTGACTAATACACTCTGTGTGTCTTATGTGAATTCATTTGATGTATATTTCAATAACCTAGGACAATACAGGAGATAAAAAAGTGATCCTAGTAGAATCATCATTTCAAGGGTATTTCACTGAACTCACCAAGGTATATTTAAAAATTACTTGTAATTTAAAGAAATTATTAATTCAAGATTGTGATAATAAGGTGTTTTGGATTCTTCCATTATCAGAAATTTTGAGGCATCCTACTGATATTGCAAAATGTTACCAGGGAAACCAAGGTTCCCTCTTGACTTTCTACTGTTAGTAACTAAAGAATTTAAGAATGGAACTTAAAAATAAAGCCTGAGAACAACTTCATTAGACTTTAAAAGAAACAGCCAAGGCAGTAAGCTACAAATATCAGCATCTTCCTGAAGAAGGAAGATGGAGAAGTGAAAGTGAAATAAGGCATGCCATCTGAGGCAAGTTGGAAGAAGCCATATGGTGGAGAAATGCACTTTGGAGAGTAAGGAAGCTGAAAGTACTAGAAAAAGCAATTGTAGGCTCTAACCAGCGTTTGAAAGACAGAAAAGAAGAAAAGGAAAAAGTATACCTTTCTGAGAAGATACAGAAATGTAGGCATACCCAGCCGAACCTCCTGAGAGCTTACCAGGACTGAACTATCTCATTGAAGGGATAATTTTTTTCCTCCTATATTTTTAACATGGCTTAATGTGAGCCCTAGTGATGTTCTCACTTGCTTGAGACCTTAGTTCCTTAGATAGCTCATTGACCCAGACCAACTGGAATGTTAGGTCTCGACCAGGACAGAGATTCCTTTTGTTTTGTTTTGTTTTGTTTTTTGTTTTTTGGGGTTTTTATTTGTTTGTTTGTTTGAACAACAACAAAAAAAGGCAAGTTTTTCTTTTATGGGCCTTTGCTTCTTTGGCATTCTTCTCTCAACTGACTTGTAAATTTTGGAAACAGAATAAATTGTCTATTCCCTTCATCACCAAATATACAGTAATTATATTAAAAAAATTGGTTGTTCTGTTTACTATTTTAGATCAAAGGTCTAACTTCACCAATTAATATGTCCATAGAAGCAGTTTTAATAGCTATGCAGTGAAGCTTCCAGATTGATTTATTTTTCAATGAAGTTTAGAGTTAATGAGGTAAATGTTAGGGAAAATGTGTCTGTCAATTTGAGTGTTTGGTCTGATTTTTAGCTTGTTCTGCTATTTTAGAACTTTTGTGTAGGCTGCTATGTAGAAAATTCATTGATTTCTCTTGGAAAGCTATTTCTAACTGCTGCTGTGAAACTGAATATTTAGTAATGTAATATAAAGCATAAAATATGTTATGAAATTAATCAAATGTTCATATTTTCAATAGAAATCACTGAAAGCTAATATAAGAAATCATTTTGAGATAACATTTGAGTTTCTCAAAATGGTTTTAAAATATACCTTTCAAATATATTTACTGCCATATTTGGAGATAAGAGATTTGTTAGAAATCAGAGACATGCAGGTCACATGTGTCAGATTCAAGAGCCCACAGAAAACTATTTTTCAGAATGAGCTTTCCTAGGAAAGAGCACATCTTGATCAGGTTGTTGGGTGGGATGGCAGGATTGGACCTTGAAATGGAAAAGCCTTAGGAGAAATGAAACATCATACCAGAGGCAGCATGGGGAACTTTAAAGGAACAAGGGCCGTTTCCTTCCAAAACCCAAAGGAAAACTTCATTAGAAGAGATAGCTTAGTAGCTTGGTATGGAATAAGATTGGGAGAGGAAAGATACCTGCAATATGCTTGCTGCCTCACTATGCTCTCAAATGGAAAGCCCTCAGATCCTTTCCACTGCTGTGTCTCAGTACCTGTGGTTCCTCCAAGCACTTCTTAACCCTCTAAAGGCACCCGCCTCACACACACACACACACACACACACACACACACAGGGCTTGGCTTTTGCTTACCTTCCTCAACCTAATCCCTATATAACCTCATCCATTTTCACTATGCCACCAGTATCTTGGTCTCTTGGTCACCTCTTAGCAGCTCCTCTTTCATTCTCCTTCCCCTCCTCTCCTACCATGGTCCTGTTTAATATTCTGGTCATGTTCAGACTAGACTCTTTCCTCTATCTATTTTCTCCCTTGAATCTAAAATAAAAATCTCTGTATTTTATGAGTTGTTCTCTCTTGGTCTGCTTTGTTCCCTCCCTTTCCACACTTGCTCTCACATTCTCTTTCTTTCCTCTCAAGGCCCAGTTCAGTCTGGACCCTTCTGGGTACCTCTGGTTGAAGTCTCCTGTAAAAAATTTATATATTCTATCCAGCCTATGTAAAAGATACTCAGTCCTGGTATTTTATTTATAAGCTATAAGCTTAGATTGAGCAGGTTTTGAGCTATTCTAATTTATGTCCTAGTTATATGTCCCTTGATACTTGCTGTTTCTTCTGGCCATGTGCTCATGGTCTATCTCCCTTCATGGTGGTCTCCTCCTCTTCTGTGTCCTTTTTCCTTCTCCCTTTTGTATCTTCTGAGACCTCTCACTAGATCCTCCTACCATGCCTTTCTTTTCCTACAGGCTAATCACTGGCTCTAACTTTTTATTTACCTATTAACTTAAAATTAAGGAGCAGGGTTTATATAGCATCCTTTTGTGTACATAATGATTTCCTTTTTGGGAACAACCAGATATTTGGGGCCAGTAACTAGCATTTGAATAATAGAATCATCAGACCAAACCCTAACAATCTCCCTCATATTTACAAAAATATTTTGTCAGCCATGCAAATAGTGAGTCAACCTATCTGCCTCAGTGTAAGCAGCTTCATTGGTTTATCCACCAATATTTTATATTTGCCTGGTTTCATTGCTGTCTTTGTTCTTCTCCTACATTGTGTTACTGGTCCCATATTGGAAAATAAATCTGGGATAGCCAACTGCATGTTTCCTGGGCCATGATTCCTCAAAATTGACTCCAGAATAAATCATCTCTCCTTTGAGGTGAGAATTAAGATTTTTGAGGTATGAACAATACTGAGTGCAATGACAAATCAGATTTACTATTGACTAAAATTGTCAAAAGAACAATGACTGAAAGTCCTGAATAAAAATAATAATGAATTTGAAAGCCATCTTTTATTTTTTACCCTCAGTCTTATTATCCTACAAAGCTTGTCACTGAGTCTGTCATCCCAGATAACCCATTGGAAATTTTTGGCTCAGACAAATTTTTTTCCCACTGAAGCCATTCTGCAGAGACTATATAAAACCAGTTGTAAAATTGTAGACACAAGTCTTCAAAGGTCACTAAGAACCAGTGAAACATGACAACATTAAATGAACAGAATAAGGTCCCAGTAATTGACCTTAAAGAAATACAACCTTAAAGACTGTGACTATGAAATAAAAACAATCATCATGAAGAAATCCTCAAGTCAGCTTAATGAGAGTAAGGAATGTTTTGTTTTAATTCTTGTTGTTGTTTCTATTTTGCTTTGCAAGTACATAGTCCATGACCTAGAATCATTTAAAAGTAAGAAAAATCACTTGTAGTTATGAAGCAATGAAATGAAATCAAAAATAGGTCATGAGGACTAATGACAAAATAAACCTGTAGATAATCAAATCTTCATCTTAGTATAGTGTTTGGGAATTGTATTGACTGGTGGTGAAAATCCTGAATGTAATGACTAAAGCATAAACATTTATGATTATTTTTCTCAAGTCATGAACAGTGGTCATGAAGCTGAGGACTGGTAATTTAACAACAGTATCCAAATTTCATCTGAAGTTCCAGCCAACACAAAGACCATCTACACTGAAACATAAGTAGATGAATGAAGTAGATGGACAGGTGGAATAAAAGCATCTGCCAGTTAAGTCCTATACAGAAATCTATGTAACTACCCTTCTCCAACTCTACACATCTGCAGCAACTCCATCTAGCAAGAAGGGAGATGCTCTGAGTGGATTGTGAGGAAAACAGTAGAAACCTTTGACACACATAAAAGCATTTTAGGAGAATCAACAAGCTTTAATGGTGGAGTAAACATACATTCCATTTATGCACAAGAAATTGAAAATCCATTAGCAATTTCAGAAAGAATAAATTCTATACAAGAGTCATGTTACTTAAACAAAGCAAACAAAAGGAAATAACATGAAAACATGTCACGATTTTTTTTATTTTTCACTCAATTCTGTAATAAGAGAATCCCTTAAACTTTGAATTGAGGATATTCTTTTGGCTTCACAATTTTAATAGAGCAATGATTCTTGTCTACTTATTTATAGGTCCAGACCTGGACACTTAACTGTTTATATAATCCTATCATTTATTAGCAGTAAGTATTAGTTTCAGTTATTAAATCCAGTGTATACTTAAAGCATAGAAAATTAAAGAATGATTGCAAGGCAGATCATGAATACAATATAGCTTGAAGATTTAGAGACAGAGTAGAAAGCAGTATACAAATAATAATAGTAACAATCTGTGAACAATGATTCACCAACAATCTTTAAACAAGAGGTATTATTTAGAATTGATGAAGGAACAGGAATAAAACTGTAATTATATTATTTTATATAAACCCAGGAAAGACAAGGAGGGCAACATTAGAAAAAATCTGAGCCACCAGACTAATTTCCAGAGTGGTTTTACCAGTTTGCAATCCCCCAAACAATGGAGAAATTTTCCTCTTTCTTCACATCTTCATCAGCATCTGCTGTCACCTGAGTTTTTGATCTTGAAATGTAAATAAGAAAATATCCAATAAAAACAATTTAAAAAAAGAAAAATCTGAAGGGTATCTGTAATTGGAGGAAGGTCTCTTACTCTTCACAGAAGATGCAAAATCCATGCTTTAAGTATTTGGAACACATGTCAATCATTTTCCCACAAAATAATTGTAGGAATTGGTTTGGGTGGGTGTATTGGTTTGATAGAGCTGAGAACCTAGTTGCCTGTTGGTACATTGCTATGATATCTTGAAAAACATTTGGCTTCAACCATATAACGTCACAAACAACATACTTAAGATATTTATTTCCAGGGAAAGAGAAGAAGTAAGGAAGACATTTTTCTAATTTTGTACATTTCTCTATTATTCCCCAGTGACCTTCAAGTGTTAATGACAATGACACAATAAACTAGCCTCCATATCAAACTAAATAATAACCAGACATAGAGAAATTAACTTTATTTTTAAATTATAGTTTGATTTCTATCATTTATTTGACACTTTTCTTATTCCTAACATTTTTTAGAAAGATTCAGAAGTGCTTTGTACACATGTTGAGAATTGAAGAGCTATCTATTATAACTGTGAGTTAATAGCATACTTAGGAAAAAAAGTTTTTAAGTAAAACAAAAATAAATATGTTCCAAGTCATTTTGTTACCCATGAACCTGTATAGTTCTTCTGCAGAGATTTGTCTGTGTGATGAAGATGTGTGCTGCTTATGACAGATTGCACTGCTTCCTTCTAAGGATTGCTTTCTGGTCTAATAGACTCCAACTACCACAAATTGGGAGCTTCTTTCATTCCAGGTACATTTCCTTTTTCTCAATTTAATCCCATTATTTTTAATTATACTGTTGAAGTCAACTGTGTAATTTCCATCTCTTACTGGGATTTTCAAATACCTAAAGACAGTTTTTGTACAGAAACTCCTTAGTCATTACTTAGTCAAATTTACCAATTATCATTTCTTTGATCTTTTCTCTTAATAATTTCCTGCAGTAACTTGAAGACCATGGCTTTGAGGGTTCTTTTGCTTTGTAATTCCAATCAAATGGTCCTCTACCTACTATTTCCTGAGGGCATCAAATAAAATTTCGTTTTACTGTTAAACTCTCAATTACTCTTTTTTTGTGTGTGTAGCTTGTGTCTTAAAACTTGAGTGCATCTATCACATTTGTCACTGGGAAATCAATGTAAAGAGTGATATTTGACTAGATGACTATATTAGGGAATTCTTTCAGGGAATATAATGAATACATACATTTAAAGGGAATTTATTAGATTGACTTATACAATAGAGGCTGAGTATCTCAAACACAGCTTTTTGTTTGCTTAAAGGCTGAGGTTAAAGCAGCGTCTCTGTCCCTAAGGATAGACATCTCTGCAGGCTTCATTCTTTGCCAGAAGACCAAAGACAATGGATTTCAGTGTCAATGAGAGATGACAGCTGCTGTGGCAGAAACATTTCAAGGCATTCACCAGCAAGGACACAAGGCATGGAAGCAAAAGCAATCTACTTTTTCCCTTGGAACACTTTGTATGCATAATACCTCCAGAAGGTACTCCACTTTGGAGGCGAGTCTGGAGGCCTTCTCTTACTTAATCTTTTCTGAAAGTTCCTTATGCACCTATCCCAGACACATACTTTAGTTGATTCCAGATTCAATCAAGATGACTACCAATATTAACTTCCTTGCTTTATTTATTTTCTCTTCAACTTTCTTTCACCCTCACTTTCTTTTCATTTTGAGACATAGCATTACCAAATATCTTATGTTGGCCTTAGCTTTAGGGCAATCATTTTCCTTAGCATCCATAGATCATATACTACATACCAATATGTGAGCCATCAACCTGGCTTGGAAATATTTCTTTCAATATTGTAATATAAGAGTTTTAAATAAAGACATTGATTTTCAGTTTTTGATTCTTCATTTAAATAATAATATCTTATTAAAAGGTTCACTGCACAATTCTCTAATAGTTAATGTTTGTTGATTGAATCAGAAATAAACTAAGGGACATGTCCCTAGGTATGTATGTAAGTGTACTCCTAGAATAAGTAATTTAAGGGGAAAGACCCTCCTCAATCTCAATGGAAAGTGTATTTTCACAGTGAACCAGCTATAAAGAGGGAAAAGCAGCTCCTCTTTATTATTCTAGAAGCATGTGTTTTTAACTATGTATATAGTATATTTTGATTGTGTTGCACTTTGCTTCTGGCAGTGGGCATTGTTTCATATACTTCAATGTTCATATAATCTTCTATCTGTAATATTGTCATTTAAAATGGTAGGCCTGCATCCATAGCATTACTGTATTACAGCTTGTTCAACCATTTACATGTGAAACCTCAAACTTTATTTTCAGTGAGTTATAAAATGATAACAATATAGCAGTGGTCATTAATTCATTAAGTAGACAAATATAAAATTAATACTAATACATTAGACAATGCCTGGGAAATAACCAAATGAGAGTTTGTAATAAATACTTGTCCTTCTTTTAGAAACTCACCTTAGGCTCTCACTATGTGGCAGTCGGATGCGTCAGTATTCTTTACCACTGTTCATCTTTTATTTGCCATTGTGACAGTTCTGAAAGGCTGCTCAATGCCTTTTGTTGTTTATATGTTATAAGAAAAATACATTTAAAAATGAATGTTTCTCCTTATCCAGGCTTAAGAAAACATTTAAAACCCACAGTAACTCACTCTCTGGAGTCTGCAGTGGCAAAAATATCTGAAGGCAAAAACCATTCTTCAAGTGCTTATAGTGATAGTTTCTAAGAAAAATAGTACTACCTCTACTTTTTTGGACAACACTCACAAATTTAGTGAGTGTAATATAGACCCTATTGTAATACTGAAGTTGTCGTTGGCATGCAATTTTAAGAAACATACTCTCTCAATTGACGATGTCCAATAAATTACTGAAAGCAAAGAAAAAAAGAAATAAATGTAACTGTGTGAGAGAAGCAAACCATTGTGAAAGTTATGTGCTAAATGATAAAAGTTTACATTACTGTTGATATATTTTTGTTTTTTAGTAAACCAGGAAGGTATATATTAAGTACTCTCATAAATCTGTGTTTAAAGACAAGTCTATTGGATGTAAATGAAGATTGAAACTGAAAGTAATTGTTAACTATTCAAAAGAAGTGCAAAGGACTCACACAAAAATAAAATAAAATTTTAGTGTTTTGTGGAAACTACAAAGAAGAGGGGATATTCAGTTTATTTATACATATTTAAAATTGTGTGTGCATGTGTGTACCCCTCTCTCTCTGTCTCTCT
>NC_045030.1:67019979-67027122 GCF_008632895.1 Mastomys coucha | reverse complement strand
GTGTGTGTGTGTGTGTGTGTGTGTGTGTAAGTTTATGAATTCATTTTGGGTACAGAATAGATATGAGATCAGAATACAAAATATGAGAATTGGTTTTCTCTTTCACCTTTTTGAGGTTGGGTCCCTCTTCCTTCTCCCACTGAGCAGCATATTGCAGTCTAGCTACCCTATGAATCCAGCTAATTCTCCTCTCTCTGGATCCCATCTTGCTGTAGGAAGTGTTTTAGTAATAGATGCTCACCATTACATCCTGTTTCTTACTTGAGTTCCAGGTAGTGAGCTCAGGCCTTTGACTTATAGATAGCAAATACTTTTACCTACTTGCTGAATTACCTCCCTGGCTCTTCAATCAAATATATTAAAAATTATACTTATAATCATCACTATGACCAAATATAAAACTTCAAAGTATGTAGAAAATTTTTGCATGACTAATTCTGAAGCTTTTGATCTTCTTAATAACACACTAACTTACATAATGTTATAATGTCCATGGTAGACATAAGGAACTTGAAAGACATACTAAGTAAGTTGTTTACAGTCACACAGTAGCATGTGGTAGAATTCTTTAGAACTTTTCTTCTAGTCCTTGTTTTACTTCTGCTCTCAAATCTGTATTTTTATGGTCTTGAGTGATAATGCCAAACATATGCTTCTTCCTGAACTGGAGAAGATCACTCATTTAAGGACTGCAAGAGAAAATTCTTTATCCCTCAATTTCATAGAAAATTATTAATAGAAAAAATAGTAAAGAGTCATCTTGTCCAGGCTGCAAGATATGGTCCCACACCCATGTACATAGAGAAATAAAAACATGGACGTAATGAGCTATTAAAAATAGGACATAAATTACAATAGTTTAAAAGGAGGACATTGAAGGTGTAAATAGAAAAGTATCAGTGGTAGAGACTGATATGTATTAACAAACTTGTTAAGTCCTGGAAAGTTGATAGAGTAGTTTTTGATCTTCTTAATAACCCAAATGATTTAAGTATTCCTATTATAGTCATGAGTGAGATGAGGAAAATGGAGGGCTTACTTGTTTGAGGTCACTCAAGTAATCTATGATGGAATATTCTGGTTCTTTATCAACTTTTGCTTCCTTCTCTAACTTTCTAACAATGTTTTCTATCTGAGAACAATCCCTATATTGCTTTGTTTGATCCTTTCTATAAGCATTAGAAATTGGTGACAGCTTCAAATTCCAACATGAGTACATTGTGGTTCATCTGTGATACACTTTAGATTTGTATCTGTGATACAAATTTAAATTTAATACATTTTAAATAAAGAAGAGCAATGTCAATATCTTAATTTTTTTAAGGAATTGATATGATACAGGAGAGTGGCTATGGCATGGACTGTCAAGTAAATGGTGTACCTTGTGAAAAGTGTCACTCATCAGGTTCTATAGAGAATTCTCTATGTGCAACTAAGATTAATCCACAGACAATTCACTGAATGAACCCATGGAGATTTACCAACAGACTCTTGAATCTGAAGGATTAGAAATCCATTTATTTCCTTTATTTCTGTTTCACCTCTTCAGTGACATTTTTTGAACATCTACTTCCTAAATGTCTGTGGCCTGTGAAGTTTTGACCATGGTATCTTGCCTGCAGTTCTCTAATGGCTACCTGATAAAACATAATGTAAAGCCAATGTTTATGGTACATGTGTTTCCCCTAACCCTAGTTTGATAAATAAGCCTATAATTTTCATTGCTTGTGTATGTATATCATTTCAAAATACTGAAGCAGAACTCATCTATTAATCATTACAGGCTAAAAGACTCATAATCCATCTCTTATTAATTCCTCTACATTGCTACCTACCTATTCAATTAAATTGTCTCTGCTTCTGAAATGCATTTTCTATACACATTCTGCACTTGTGCTTTTAAAGCTCTATTGCAAACCATTGCCACTTTGTATGACTATTACAATACTCTACCTTCCTCTCTAAATTCACACTTCGAGCTGCCTGTTGATACTAGCCATGGATATTCAGTCAATAATCTTAAAGCTATGCTTCAAATATTCTTAAGGAATGTTAATGGATGATATATTTTCATGAAGAAAGTTATGTTCAATTTTCCTTATGAAATGCTCTGTTAAGCCACCTAAAATTTTGTTGTAGAATGTTTCTGAGCATACCTCATATAATTTAATTTATGAGTTTGAAAGGTTTATATTCCAGAAACTA
This sequence comes from Mastomys coucha, assembly GCF_008632895.1. Classification (NCBI taxonomy): domain Eukaryota; kingdom Metazoa; phylum Chordata; class Mammalia; order Rodentia; family Muridae; genus Mastomys; species Mastomys coucha. The sequence goes on along the minus strand of NC_045030.1, from coordinate 67,024,917 downwards.
GAATTTGCTTTCTCTTTGAAATATCTGTGGAATAGGTACATGATGTTCCGCACATAATGGATACCAAATTAGTACAGTATGAGGAAATAAACATCAGATTTCATGAAGATAATTTTAATTTTAATTTGAACATAATGAGTTTTTATCAAGTTACATCTTAAATGAGCAAAATATTGTCTGTAAAACATTAGTCAAAAGTAGAGTTTCTAAGACCTTGCACAAAGGTTATTTTGTGCCAGAGAATTCTTCTCCTTAGAGATATTGTTTTTGTCAATGTAGAATATTTAGCAAGTAATTTCACAAGCATTGTTGGCTACTACCTTCTGGTTGTCAGGAGTAACACCTCATCTAGGAAAAAAAGGAAGTGAAAGTTTCTTTTATATTTGAGACACAGTTTTTCTTAGAAAAAAACACCTAGATACTCTTATGGTAATTACCAACTTTACTGCAACCTGAAAGCCACTGATCCAAGACACCTTATTTGTCTATGTTCTAACAACATGCCTGTAACCTTTGCCCAACATTAAACATCATACCAAAGGAGTATATACAAATCAGGGAAAATGTTAAGTCTCCATATTTTGGGAGGAAAATACTGCAGCAAAAACTAAAAAGTAAGTACCTTTGTACTTAGAAAAACACGTTTCTGAAGTACTGTGGTCAAAATACCACAAGATATTTAAAGAAAAGGAAATATACAATAGTATTATTTCCATTTAATATACATACAAACACACTAACACACACACACACAGACAGAGACAGAGAGACAAAGAGAGACAGTGAGAGACAGAGAAGGACGCAGAGACACATAGAGAGTGAGACAGATACAGACACACTGACTACAAAGAGGAAGCCTTTTGTACTCTTACACCAAGAAAGAGTGTAAGAATACTGGGAACAATTTATCAATATTTCTTAAATATCCTTCCAATGGTAAACATGAATGTTTATATTGTCTGAATTACCTGCTTACTAAAATATTGGAAGATATATAGGTAAAAATTGAAATATAAAATTTGTTAGGCTGTACTTAGTTTACTATATTGTTTTACATTTACTCAAAAAAATGTTAAAATAGAAATTATTTACACTTGTCAAAATCTTGTTCTGCTTGATGGTTCACAATTAGGAGCTTAAAAATATATATTTAGGAGAATTTTGGCTTAAAAGACATCAAGATCAGCTGGGCAGTGGTGGTGCACACTAATTCCAGCACTTGGGAGGCAGAAGCAGGTGGATTTCTGAGTTCAAGGGCAGCCTGGTCTACAGAGTGAGTTCCAGGACAGCCAGGGCTATACAGAGAAACCCTGTCTCTGGGAGAAAAAAGTCAACCAGATCTGGATTCAGAGAGGAATGAGATTTTGAAATATTTTCATTTATTGATTAATTGAGTGATTAATTTTGACACAAGTCTGGTTGTGTTTATCTGACTCACCTGGAACTTACTGTGCATATTCATATGCTGCCAGTCTGCAGGAACTGTTCCTGCCTTTGCCTTTCATGTGTGGTGATTACAGGTGCCAGCCACCATGGCTAGCTACTTTATTATTATTTTTTGTGAGAGATTTCTCTCACATAAATATCTATATGCTATAAGGAACTACTCATTGGTTTTATTGCTTTAAGAATTCATCTTGAAAGATGTTTCTCAGTTCTTGAAACTGCTCATTGAGATACTACATACATATGAAAATAATAATAAGTTTGATTGCTGATGTCTGTCACGTGCATAATCTTGGAGATCAAGTTCATAGGTCAGGAAAATTCTGTATTAGACTTATTTTCTCAATTTGTTACTAAGAGTCAAATTAAGACTTGTCTTTTTCTGACATAGTTGAAATCATTAACCTAATTCTCTTAATATATTAGTCATAGTGTAAAATAAAGCTAAAATGTATCTTTAAATACAGATTTTCTTTTAGTTTTGTTGAAATATTACTTTCATGCTTTTTCTAGGGTGTAGTTTCCCTCCTCAATCTAGAGACTGGCCCACCTTCCCATATTCAATCACCAAACCCAGACACTATTGTGGATGCCAGCAAGTGCTGGCTGACAGGAGACTGATATAGCTGTCTCCTGAGAGGCTCTGACAGTGCCTGACTAATACATTAGAAGATCACAACCATCCATTGGACTGAGTACAGGGTCCCCAATGAAGGAGCTAGAGAATGAACCCAAGGAGTTGAAAGGGTTTGCAGTCCCTTAGGAAGAACAACATTAACTAACTAGTACCCTCAGAGCTCCCAGTAACTAAACCACTGACCAAAGAGTACACATGGTGGTACTCATGTAGCAGAGGATGGCCTAATAATCAGTCATCAATGGAAGGAGAGGCCCTTGGTCCTATGAAGGTTCTATGCCCCAGTGTAGGGGAATACCAAGGCCAGAAAGTGGGAGAGGGTAGGTTGGTGAGCAGAGGGAGGGGGGAGGGAATAGGGTTTTTTTTTCTGGAGGGAAAACCAGGAAAGGGGATATCATATGACATGTAAATAAAGAAAATATCTAATAAAAATAAATTAAAAAATATATAAATACAGATTTCATATCATCTTATAATCTAAAATTTGTACATGTTTCTTTCTTGTTTTATCTATATGTCACTATTTTACATTACACATATATCTTTTTCACATAAATTAATACTGTGTTTTTATTTTAAGCAATCAACTCCCAAATAATCATTAAAATGATGGATTTTCTACCTTTTAATTAGTTGTTTTATAAAAAAATTAATCTACTTAAACATATTTCAGAATAGTTTTACTTAGAATATAAATACATGTCAATTTTTTATACTTAGACTTCTGTTTATTTTTTTTAAATTGTTAAAAGGAAAACATTTTTTAAAAATGTGTACAAATTAATTTTTGATATGTATGTTTGTATGTATGTATATTTCTAAGTATCATAGTCAAATATGCAATCATATTTTCATAATTAATTAATCATTATTTTATAGAGACCTATCTTATTGTCTATCTTTAATGTTGCTTTTGTTCATCATAAATTGACATTCCCTTATATGGCTCTAAATAAAGGCAGAGCCCTTAGCTATAAAATATACTTTGATGATTACTCAGTTAAAATCTCGTGTGGCATAGCCAGCCTTCCATATCTTAATATTGAGGTTGTGCTTTCACCTGTCTCCAGTTATTTATCCTTATAAACTTTCGACTTATTAGAACCTAACCTTCTCTTTCACTGATGTCTCAAACCCTCAATACAAGTTGCATTGCCACTGACTTATCTTATGCTGATTTTCATTCATTGGAACATTTTATGTTCTGCCAGACTTGCACAAATTCTACTAGTGCTTGAAGTATTTCTGTAAGTAACCTAACCCTTAGAGATTGCTTCATCTTGCTTGGCTTGCTGCAAAATTAATTCTGTTACTTTGCAGTTTATTTATTTCCTGTATTATCATAGGGACAAAGAACTCAGTATAAATTTTTTTCATTCACACTTGCTATCACTGAACTCAATTCTCAAACACAGGAAGTGTTTATACTTCCTGCTGCAATCTGGAATGACATTTTCAACTATTATGAGTGTGTCTCAAGAAGAAGAAACATCATTCTATGCCTTTGATGGATTTTAAAGTTTTTAATGCAGAGGCACTGTGGTTACCTCTGGGTTGAATGTTCTAGTAGCACAGTGGAGATTATTAGTCCTTCTTATTGGAATCTGAATAGAAAAAAACAAAACTGTATTCTCTTTCTTGGTTTGTAATGAGGGATTTGTCTCAAATTAAAGAACAGCAAGCCCAGGTAGATGAAGAACTGTTTATAATGGTCATGGACAAACATACTCACAACATCTATGGCTGTCAAATGTGTAGCAGCAGAGACTGCCAAATACAGATGCAATTTACTGTATGTGAACTTTAAAATGCTGTCAACAATTTAAGGCTCAATGACAAAATTTAAATCAGATATTCTTCTGCTGAAATATCCCCTGATCACCTGTTTTCATACCTGTAAAACCTCTACATAGACTTTTGTTTATTTATACTGTGTGAAAGTCAGCTGCAACTTTCTTATGGAAGAACTCAATGGACAACAGTGTGATATTTATGTGACCACCTCTGGGGTTGATTAGTGTGAAAAAAAAAAGATGTAAGGGAATGTTTTTCTACTTTTTTTTCAGAAATATATGGTGCTATGTATTTTATTTGCATATGGCTTAGATGTTGCTTCTAAAGGTGAGTATGTTGAAAGTTTGATCCTCAGTGTCACATGTCAAGAAGATGTGGGACCTTCAATAAGTTTGGCTTGAACAAAATTACCAAACATGCCACCATCATGCAGTTAACAGCCAAACAGAATACTCATCAGAGACTAAACAGATGTGGCCTCATTATTTGCCATTATTGTTTCCAAAACTGTGAAATAAATAAGCTTCTTTCCTATATAAGCATACAATTTTAGATATTTTGTTATCGGAAATACATTATTACATGAAGAATCTCATACCCACTAAACATTTTCATTGTCTAGGCTTTTTGCAGACTCTTTAGTAGTGTTCACTAGAAGAACCAGTTTGTTCTCAGATCTACTTGGATCATGGCAAATGAGAAGGTGTCAATCCTACCAGAGGGAAGTTTAAACTGTTTGGGGGGAATCTTTTATTATAAATTTTAGTAATATTCCATTTAAACTTTTTACTATGATAAATATTTACCATTTTCTCTATAAATCAGTGTAATAATTAGTAATGTTTTGTCTCATTTGATTAGAAGTAGTCTTTGGTAAATATTTGCCTTCCATTAGATATTAATGGGATCTGAGGATACCATAGTATAGTCTTTATATGTCAGTCACCTGGAAATAGAATCCAATTTTTTTTTCGAGACAGGGTTTCTCTATAAAGCCCTGGCTGTCCTGGAACTCACTCTGTAGCCCAGGCTGGCCTGGAACTCAGAAATCCGCCTGCCTC
>NC_045030.1:67016990-67019686 GCF_008632895.1 Mastomys coucha | reverse complement strand
TTTTTTTTCAAATATATGTAGCCAGTTATTCATGGAACTTATATTTTGACAAATTTTAGTAATTCAGTATAAAGTATTATTTACCTGGTTTACTACTGAATGAATTGACTAGTTAGAAATTTGTAGTGGCCAAGACTGATTTAACTGATTTAGAATAAATCCTGTTCTCAAATCTGGACTAATGTAATTTGATCAAACAGATGTAAGTATTAATTATTTCAAGCCCATGTTGAATTTTCACTCAAATTGAAATGAAGAAGTATATTTATTTATTTATTTATTTATTTATTTATCTATCATAAAGACACTGTTTCTCATTTAATCTGACAAAAAATGGCTTAATTAATATATCATGATTCTATCATGTTGTTTTTCAAATTATTTTTTCATTTAAAAGTAGATACCTCAAAATTGGCATGGCATAGTGTGTTCCAGATTCATCCTGTTTTTCTCTTTCCCTCTTTCTCCTCCTCCTCTCCCTCCTCCTTCTTTCTCTCTCTCTCTCTCTCTCTCTCTCTCTCTCTCTCTCTCTGTCTCTCTCTCTCTCTCTCTGTCTCTCTCTCTCTCTGTAGCCATTCCTAAGAGAATGTTGGGTTTTATAGACCATTAGAAACCATATTTGTTTCTTCAAATGTAAATTCAAGATGGCATGTTTCTATATATAATAAAAATTAGTTAAATATTTCCAAAAACTGTAACAGTACAAATTCATGTTAGTTTTTGAGACATATTTCTGAATCAAGGCTTCTTTTTTTACTTTATTTTTTTACACTCCATATTCCATTCCTACCCTCATCCGCCCTCTGACTACTCCACATCCCATACCTCCTCCCCACCCTCCTTGTCTCCACATGGATACTCCCACCCCCCAAACTCACCTGACCCTTAAACTCCCTGGGGCTTCCAGTCCTTTGAGGGTTTGGTACATCACCTCTGAATGAACACAGACCCAGAAATCCTCTATTATATGTGTGTTGGAGGCCTCATATCAGCTGGTGCATGCTGCCTGTTTGGTGGTCCAGTGTGAGAAATCTCAGGGGTCCAGATTAATTGAGACTGTTGGCCCTCCTACAGAATCACCCTTCTCCTCAGTTTCTTTCAGCCTTCCTCAATTCAACCACAAGGATCAGCTGCTCTGTCCATTGGTTGGATGCAAATATCTGCATCTGAGACTTTCAGCTGCTTGCTGGGCCTTTCAGAGGGTAGTCATGATAGGTTTCATTTTGTGAGCACTCCATAGCCTCAATAATAGAGTCAGGCCTTGGGACCCCTCCTTGAGCTGGATGCCACTTTGGGCCTATCTCTGGACCTTCTTTTCTCAGGATCCTCTCCATTTCCATCCCTGTAATTCTTTCAGACAGGAACAATTATGAGTCAGAGATGTGACTATGGGATGACAACCCTATCCCACACTTGATGTCCTGTCTTCCTGCTGGAGGGAGGCACAACAACAGAAACAGAGGAAATTCAAAAAATTATCATCCTACTATAAAAGTCTATACTCAACAAAACTAGAAAATCTAGATGAAATAGATGGTTTTCTAGACAGATGCCACATACCAAAGTTAAATCAAGAGTAGGTAAACTATCTAAACAGGCCCATATCACATAAGGAAATAGAAGAAGCCATTAAAAATCTCCCATCCAAAAAGAGCCCAGGGCCAGATAGATTTAGTGCAGAATTCTACCAGACCTTCAAAGAAGACCTGATACCAATTTTCCTCAAACTATTCCGTAAAACAGAAACAGAAGGAACACTACCTAACTCATTCTATGAAGCCATAATTACTCTGATACCTAAAACACAAAGACCTAACCAAAACAAGAGAACTTCAGACCAATCTCACTTATGAATATTGATGCAAAAATACTCAATAAAGTTCTTGCAAACCAAATCCAAGAACACATTAGAACCACCATTCACCACAATCAAGTAGGCTTCATCCCAGGGATGCAAGGTTGGTTTAATATAGGAAAATCCATTAAGATAATCCACTATATAAACAAACTCACAGAAAAAAAATCACATGATCATCTCCTTAGATTCAGAAAAAGTATTTGACAAATCATAACACCTTTTCATGTTAAAAGTATTGGAAGAGATCAGGAATTCAACATACCCACACCTAAACATAATAAAGGCAACTTACTGCAAACCAACAGCCAATATCAAATTAAATGGAGACATACTTGAAGCAATCCCACTGAAATCAGGGACAAGAGAAGGATGCCCACTCTCCCCATATCTATGCAATATAGTACTCAAAGGTCTGGCTAGAACAATAGGACATCTAAAAGAGATCAAGGGGATACAAATTGGTAATGAAGAAATGTACCACTATTTGCAGATGATAGGATAGTATACATAAGCGACCTCAAAAATTCTACCAGAGAACTTCTCCATCTAACAAACAACTTTAGCAAAATGGCCAGACATAAAATTAACTCAAATAAATCAGTAGCCATTCTTTATACAAAGGATAAAAGGCTGAGAAAGAAATTAGGGAAACAACTTCCTTCACAATAGCTACAAGTAATATAAAATATCTTGAGGTAACTCTAACCAAACAAGTGAAAGACCTGTATGACAATAACTTCAAGTCTCTCAAGAAAGAAATTGAGGAAGATCTCAGAAAATAGAGAGATCTCCCATGCCAATCTCATTCTGGATTGGCAGAATTAACATAGTAAAAATG
>NC_045030.1:67011018-67016980 GCF_008632895.1 Mastomys coucha | reverse complement strand
AAAAAAAAGAATATTGAAAACAATTGTTAACAATAAAAGAACACCTGGGGGAATCACAATCCCTGACCTCAAGCTTTACTACAGAGCAATAATGATAAAAACTGCATGGTATTTGTACAGAAACAGACACGTTGATCAACGGAATAGAATTGAAGACCCAGAAATGAATCAAGGTTTCTAAATATTTTGTTTTAGTATCTGAAATTATAAGCAATACTTGTTTTATAATTTGACATGCCAAATATAAACATTCATTGACTCATTTATCTAGTCAGGCAACACAAATCTAATCCTTGGCACATATTTATGAAGAAGTCCACTGGCTTTCTGACCTAAATCTGTCTGAAAGAATGTCACAGAAAAGAATACTGACAGCTACAAACTAAACAATGTTTGTAAACAGGAGTTTTATTTCTCTGATCCTAATCTGAAATGAGCTAATGAGGCATAATTTTCACAAGAAAGACAATATTATTTTAAGTTATATAATTAAGAATATAAGTAAATTTAATGAATTATTAAGTTTATAATAAATTGAAGATTTTCAATTTACTTGTGTTTTTGACAAAAATGTGCATTTGTGTGTGAATGTATGTGTGTGTGCATGAATGTATGTGTGTGTGTGAATGTATGTATGTGTGTGTGTATGGGTGTGTATAGATCAAAAATAAATAAATGAAAATGAATTTTTTATTTTAGAATTTATTTACTTTACAGATTGACTTCAGGTCCCCCCTTCATCCTTCCCCCATATTTGCTGTCCACCCATCCACCACTCCTCCTTCCTTCAAAAAGGGGGAGGTGGCTCATTGATAGTAACTAGTATTAGCATATTAAATTGCAATAAGACTAGTAGCATCTTCGCCAACTGAAGTTAGGCAAGGCAGTCCAGAGGCAGACAACAGCCTTAGAGACAGCCCTTGTGCCTGCTGTTAGGAATCTTACATGAAGATCAAGTTACAAAACTGTTATATATGTGCAGAGAGCCTAGATCAATCTCATGCATCCTCTCTGATTGACAGTTCAGTCTCTTTGAGCCCTTATGGGCCCAGGTTGGTTGACTCAGTATGTTTTCTTGTAGTGCCCATGATCCCTCTGGCTCTTACAATCCTTCCTTCCCATCTTTCAGAAAATTACACAAGCTCTGCCTGTTTGGCTGTGGATTTCTACATCTGTTTCCATCATTCACTGGATGAAGTATCTCTGATGACATCTATGCTAGGCACCTTTCTGCAGTTATAGCAGAATATCATTAACAATGTCAGGGGCAGGCTATCTACCATGGCATAGGTCTCAAACTAGATCAGTCAGTAGTTGGCTGTTCCCTCAATCTCTGCCCCATCTTTACATCTGCATATCATGTAGACATCACACATTGTAGATAGGATGTTTTATGGTTAAGTTGTTTGGTATTCTTGCCTGGTTGCAGGAGATGGGCTGTTCTGTCTCCATATCCTCCATTGCTAGGAGTCTTACTAGGTTCATCTTCATAGATTCCTGGGAAGTTCCATTGCTCTAGGTGTCTATCTTGTCCCAGAGATGTGCTCCCTGCCTTCCAATTCTTTCTCCCAGTTCTTTCTATCTTCCTACAACTGTTCCTATATCCACTTCCCCCTCATCCCCCCCTTCCCCCTTCTACCCACCATATCTATTTTATTTCCCCTTCTTGGGTGAGATTCAAACATCCCATCCCCAACTTTGTACAGTACTTCTTAGCTTCTTAGGGTCTGTGAATTGTAGTATGGCTGTCCTTGACTTTATGATTAATTTACACTTACAAGTGAGTACATACCATATTTGGCTTGCTGAGTTACCTCATTCAGGACTTTATTTTCTAGTTCTATCAATCTGCCTGTAAGTTTTATGATATAATTTTTAATAGCTGAGTAATATTCCATTGTATAAATTTATCACATTTTCATTATCCATTCTTCAGTTAAGGGACATCTAGGTTGTTTCCAGTTTCTGGCTATTATGAATAAAGCTACTATGAACAAAGTTGAGCAAGTGTCCTTGTGTTATGAATCTTATCTTATTTACTTAGAAACATTTGGTTCTTGGTTAAAAAAATGAAGAAGAATATACTTATATTAGTTTAGACTTCTCTGATCTTAGCTAAGTGGTTTAAGGAAAGGTCATCTGTGATATAAATCAATAAAACTTGCCATCCCCAGTCAGCATAATTTTTTTTTCTATTTTAGCCAATTTATGACTAATATGCATTTCGTACTGCTCAATATTGACTCCAGAGGTTCTGTTTTGGAAACATCAATAATGACTACTAGTCTTTTCATCAGGAGGAAAAGAATGAGAACTGTCAGCAATTGCAAGTTATCTTATTTAATAGTTCTTCTATTCTAATTGTTCTATTAACTACAATAACACTTTAGATATACTACCAAGCTCTTATTGAATAACACTTTACCAAATCTCATTTTGTACCAGTGTCTGGCCCCCCAAAACAGAATTATTATGTACCTCCAAAGGTTATTGTTAAAAATAAATATAATTTATTCAGACCAATTGCGAAACTTCTAAAATACTTTCCATGATACTAACATAAATACATCAGTAAGAAACATTAGTGTTATTATCACTTTTCCATGGAAATAATTCAACCTAGGATTGTTTTGTTTTCATATTTGTGGTTGTCCCTGTACTCACAAGGCACTGTATGTGGGGTTTACACTTTCCATGATTTATAAAAGAAATGAGCAAGGAAAACACCCAAATGTGCATGTGCACACACAGAATTTTTGTGTGCAGGTTAGATTTGACTGTAGCTCACAGAAAATCGAATAGAAAATAGCTATAAAAGCGTCATCACCAATTTTAACTTGCATTTTGACTTTTTTCCATTTTTTGACTTTTTCTATTATTATATCTATTATTAAAAACATTATCTCCATTTTTGTCCTATTTTATTTCCATCATGGATTTGTTGAATCCATATATTCTTTTGTCTCTGTAGTATAGAAAAAGAGAAACTTCCCCTTAGCCTTATTTATGAACTCTACTCTCAGTCAACATTTGCATATCCCCTTATTGGCCTTGTATTGAGGACAGTTTTGGAAAGGTTCTGTCTTCTTAAAATTTTCTGTAAATATTTTCTTCCATCAACTGTAGTTGCTTATCATCCTCAAAGGGTGTACACTTCAGAAGAATGGAAATTGTATTCTACTTTCTGTGTTTAAATACTAAGTCCTTTGAAATATATTGACACGTAATAAAATTTTAGTTTTTCTATACACTGTATAAGCTTAGTTGGAATACAGTCTCACGACTTACACATCTATTTAGGGTGATAGAAAACATGTAATAATTATAGTATTTATGTGGCAGTGACTCCTCTGGACAAAGCAATGAATTAAATGTTTTGTTCACTTCTATTTATTGATCAAGGCTATGAAGGAACAGAAATTTGGATGACTTTTCCTACAGTTGACAAAGTATTGTACTTAGACCTAACATAATGACTTATGAAGTCCATGCTCTGAAGTGCAATATTATACTTCCTCTCTAAGTTCACCATAATAGTGCTCACCAATTAACAAAATAAGTATATTTTGTTTGTTTGTTTGTTTGTTTAACAAGCTCAGTACATCCAGTGCCTGCCATTCCAAATAAGAAGAAACTTAAACACACTGCAGTAAGGTATACATGCTTGGATAAATGAAGGGATAGAAGGATGGTTTATTGACATTTTTATTTTATATTGTTTTCATGAATAACATTTTAGGTAAAAGCATCTGTGAATGTCACACACTACAATTCTTTTTGATGTAGCTCCTTTGAATACTTTTTGGAGGACAAGGAATCCCACTTGTGAAATCTTTTTCAGCATGTATAATAGTCTAATACCTTAGTACTTATACTGTTACTTTAAAGGCTGATTTTAATGTAATTATGATGTTATCACATAGAATAAAAAATATTTCACACTTCTCTTTGGGGACATGATCTCACTTGCAGGAAGAAAGGTCAGTAACTTTTGCCATGAATAGGACAAGAGTCCATAAAAGAAAAAGAGAGTCTGCGATGGTGTTCCCATTTGGATGATTCTTTTCTCATCTGTGAATTTTTTTTCAGTTATTTAAGACTACTGTTACAGCATGTTTGGATAGAGCTAAAGTAGCACATGTATTCACAGAAGAAGGTTCTTTGATGAATTAAATAAACTTACTTTCAAGAATCTCTCTAGTTCTCTTCAAATCACAAGTAGTTCCAGAACATATTTGTTAAGTACTGATGTACTGGTCTCAACTTCTCTTTCTTCAGTAAAAAAATTACTTAATATGTAGATTCCACTGTAACATGAAACACATTTTTAAAATCTCAAAACAGAAAGTAAATATTTTAAGATTACAAGTTCAGAACAGTTGGAATAAATGCAGAATTTTAAAAATATAAAAGAGTGAATGCATTTTAAATATATCAATTCAAAAATGTGGGATTTTTATGGAGAAGATAAGGTTGAGGGACTAATTTAAGTAAATATTCAAAAGGGGGAAATTAGATGAAAAAGTCTAATTCCCCAGCTGGGAAATGTCTGCAGATATAGCAAATACTTACTCAGCAGATCTCTATTTTTATCCAAGCAGCTTGCCAAGAAATACAGTGGCTGCAGTTTTCTCTCATCTCTTATGTGAGCTGCAACGCAGCTAGGAATTCTGAAAATGGATGCCCATCCTTTAATGTGCCTGAGTGGGCGACGGGTAACATGCAGGTCAGCAGATTTGCCTCTAGCTTGCTACTGTGGGAATTGGCCCAGTTAAAAAGGCAAACTGGGTTAGGTCTGGGTTGACAATATATTGCTATTTGAATATGCTTCATCAACCACAAGTCTAAACTCTCTTAGAAAATCAGTGTGCTATATCCTGGCTTCCTATTTGTCTTAGAAAGCAATTCTGTAGGTGCATATTTTTCTGTGAGATCCAAGAATGTTATTGTCTAAAAAGTCACTATGAATACTTTATACCTAATATGATGGTTCTATATCAGGAATGCTTTAACTATCTTAGTACCTTGATAAATGAAAGTGAAGGCTATTCATGTTTCAGGTCCAAATACCAGATTCCCTTTAGTAGTCAAGTTTATGTTGCAATATCCACAATGCCCTTCCTGATGTTTGCATTAAGCAGGATTATGCTCTCCTCGGTCTGTTGTAGTGTTTTAGCTCTTATTGAAAGGTCATGGGCTAAAATGCATTCTACTAGTTTATGTTATGTACTAGTTTATGTTATGTACTAGTATATGTTTGTTTGATCTAGCCAACTAGATTAGGAGTTTCTGGGGATTTCTATATCATCTTTCTATTCTATACTGTTTTTAATGGTATTTACAGTGTAATTAGCTGCATAATGTATATTGGCATGTAACTGTGAAAGTATCAAGTAAAATAACACTGAGAAAAATCCATAGTTAATATTCCAGTTTTAAAGAAATAAATCTAAAAGGTAATAGTAATTATTAAAAATATACTGTTAGAAGCTATACACATAAAGCCTCAGCAACATGACTGCCTGAACATGAGCTGAACAAGGACAACAAAAACAGTCATGCCTTGTGGATGAAAAAAAGACTATGAGGCTTCAACTCTATACAAATAACAAAAGGCAAATTAGAAATGCCAAGGGTGGGAGAAATAGTTTCCCTCAAGGAAGATCATCCTAGTTGGTTATTCAGTATTAAATGGTCAGCCCTGAAAACATTATATAGCCTGAGCAGGTAATATTAAGGAATATATGTATATATCTATATATCTATATACACATATATATATAATATATGTGTGTGTGTATGTGTGTGAATATGCATGTATCTGTAATTAATTGAAAAATAGGCCATAAATTTAAAAGAGAACAAGAAAGTATATATGGAGGGTTTTATGGAGGAAAAGAAAGAGAGAAATGTTTAAATTATATTATATCAAAAATAAAAGAAAAAGGATTATACCAACACT
>NC_045030.1:66997673-67010911 GCF_008632895.1 Mastomys coucha | reverse complement strand
GGTATTATACTACTTCATCTAATACTTATATAAATTAAATGTGATTTATACTATCGCTTTCTCTTTGGAGATAGAGTAATAGAGGCACATAACAGCCAAAGAAATAGTTCACAAAACTGGCATTTTAAAAGAAACTATTGAATTTAAGAGATTAAAACAAAAGAACTGCTTTAAACTTAAGACTACACAGTCAGATTTTATCTCCAAATACAGAACAGGGGAGCATAGACTGGGAGAATACAATATAAGAAATCAACAACATTATTTACAGTGATAGTTTAGTGCTAAATAAGAAAGTATAAAAATGAAAAAACAGCATGTTCTTGTAAGACTCAATATTAGAATTTTGAATTAGATAAATGTTTTATTATTTAAAAAAAGAATATCTCTGGTATATACTCACTTATAAGTGGATATCAACTATAAAATTCAGGTACCATGTTATACTCCACAGACCCGAAGAGGCTAAACAAGAAGGAAGACCCTAGTGAAGAAGCTTGAATCTCACTTAGAAGGGAGAATAAAATAGTCATAAGAGATAGATGGAGGGAATAAATTGGAAGGGAACAGAGAAAGGGAGAGGATGAGGGATTTAGGATTAAGTGTAGGGAAGGACAGGAGAGATGGCTAGATGGCTATGAAAATGAATGGAAATCTGCAATCAACGGGGATGAGGAGGTGGGGAACATCTCCAGGAACAGACAGATATCTAAGATAAGGGAGGTGCCCAAGAATCAAAGAGGGTGACCTTAGCTGTGACTCACAACACTGGGGATATGGAAACTGAAGACACTACCTCTTGTGATCAGGCAGGGGCCCCAGGGAGTGATAGAGATGTCAACCCACCCAGAAAACTTTAAATTATAAGCCAAAACACACATTTTATCCTGTCTATAAGTAATGCAGGCATGGGAGAGGGAGCAGAGACTGAGTGAATGGCCAACCAATGACTGGTCCAAATAGAGGCCCATCCATGGGCAAGCACCAGTCCCTAACATTATTAATGGTTTTGCTTGTAGACAGGAGCATGTTGTCCTCTGAGAGGCTCCACCCAGCATCTGACTCAAACAGATGCAGATACCACCAGCCAAACAGTGGATAGAGCTTGGGGACTCATGGAAGAACAGGAGGAAGGATTATGGTTCCTGAACTGGATACACTTCACAAGAAGACCAACAGAGTCCACTGACCTGGACCCTTGGGGCTCTCAGAGTCTGAACCACCAACCAAAGAACATACACAGACTGGACCTAGGCCTCCTCACACATATGTAGCAGATGTGTAGTTTGGTCATCATGTGGGTCCCAAACAGCTGGAACAGTGGTTATCCCAAAAGATGTTGCCTGTCAATGGAATATGTTCTTCTCCTGGGCTGCCTTGTCTGACCTCAGCGGGAGACGATGTGCCTAGCCCATAGAGCCTTGATGTGCTAAGGTCCAGGGCTATCCACTCAGATGAGAAGGGGAGGGGAAAAGATTGTGGGGGTTTACTGGGAGGGAGCAGTAGGTGGGATGTTAACTGAGTAAGTAAAAAATTAAATTAAATTAAAATTAAAAAAATTAAAAATGAGAAAATAAAAAAACTCTTGCAATCAAACATCAAAGCTTTCTCTTAATAGATTCTTTTATTTTCATCAACATAGTGTTATACTCATTATTCTATAATTTGTCTGTAAATGAAATTATATTTAAACCAAAACATCTGATTGCTAACTAAATATAATTTTATTATAAAGATCTGGAGTTTTGCATAAAATGATAAATATTTCAAGTCTAAAAATCTTCAATCCATATTCCCTACATATATATATATATATATATATATATATATATATATATATATATATGGATCCCCTGGTTTCACAAGCCAGCTATTCCTGGTCTTTCATACTCTTTTATTTTTTTTATTTGTTTATTGATTGATTTTTTTGATACAGGATGTTGCCATGACAACTAGCATCAAATTCATCCTTTTTCAGTTTTTCCTCCTAAGTTAGTGTTGTATGATAGTGTTCCTGCAGAAACTGGAATAAATATATACTCACCCCAGTGGCACATAAAAGCAAAAATAACACTGAAGTCTAACTTGAAGGGCAAATGTATTTTGTTGGGGTTATTCACAGTGATATGGATGAGGAATCACATATAAGAAATCAAAGACAGCTGTATCACCAAACTCCACTCCAGCATGGGTGGCTGGAAACCCTGAGCATACTGCACAACTTTCAGGAAGCTCAATGGATTGGAGAGTATCCTGTCCAAGTATATTAGTCATGGTTCTCTAGAGTCACAGAACTTATGGTCGTCTCTATAGAGTGAAGGAATTTATTGATGACTTACAGTCTGTAGTCCAACTCCCAACAAAGGTCAGCAGTAGTTGTGAATGGAAGTCCAAGGCAAGCAGGTGAAGCAAAAAGAGCCTTCCTTCTTCCAGTGTCCTTATATAGGTCTCAAGCAAAAGATGTGGCCCAGATTAAAGGTGTTGTCATCACACCTTTAATCCCAGATGACCTTGAATTTGGAGATCTTCCTGTCTTAACCTTTTGGGATTCATAGCCACTATGCCTCAAGTTCTCCATGCCAAGATTCAGGTTGGAAATTTGTATCTCTCAGCCTCCAGATTAGGGCCACAGGTGAGCCTTCCAATCCTGGATTGTAGTTCATTCCAGATATAGTCAAGTTGACAACCAGGAATAGGCACTACACCAAGTGACTCAGCTATTCTTAACATCCTCCAGACACCAGAGTTCAGCTGGTCTTTGCTTTTTCCAGGGAGCTTAGATGATGTTTCTTACTGATGGCTCAGTTGGTGGTTGTTCTAGGGGGGATTAGAAAATGTGGTCTGGCTGGAGGAAGCATGGCACTCGGGCTTGTCTTTGGAGGTTCAAAGGTCATGTGCTAGCACTTTCAGCTTCTTGCTAGTGATTCTAAATGTGAAAACACTCAGACCCCAATCTGTCTGAATGTTTTCTGCCTGCCTTCACCACTGCTCTCATCCCAAAACCATAAGGCCAAAACAATGTCTCTTTTCTGTAGATTGCCTTGGTCATGTTATTTTATCACCACAATAAAAAAGTAATTCCAGCAGTTGAACTTATCCTTTTCCAGACATCTCAGCTTATCTGAAAGCTTCTTTTAGTACTCCTTTCTGTTTTTCTTTGTTAAGGGATTAAGGGGTAAAGTGAATCTGGTGAGTTTTAGGGATTTCCTGAAGTTCTTTACCCTCTGAGCTTAATGAGTTTCTCTAAAGAATGGAAGGTTTCACCTTCCCTTACAACATCCTATTGTTTCCACTCTGGGTGACCATTTTGAGACTTAATGAGGGAATTCTAAGATGTGAGGGGTGGGAGTGAGGAACTACTACACAAAACCAGGCTATAATTAATCATTCTAAACATAGGCAGGAGCTACAATCAGAAAATATAGAATAACTCTAAAATATAAAGGTAATCCTTGGGGGCTACAAGAACATATTCGGTATTCATATTCTTGAGACTGAAGTTTCAATGTGTATGTATTCTTTATTTGTGTTATTGCATAGTACTTGTTGACATGCATGGGGTATAGTATGATGAATCAATACATATATACAATGTATAATGATCAAACACAGGTAACAAATATTGCTCATTTTCCTTGTAATAGGAACTTTCTTACTTTTCTATTTATCTGAACACCAAGCTTAGATCACCTTAACAAGTTGTTTCCATATTTCCAAAAAAATAAAACTCTTGTAGAATTGTGTTTGGTGCCTTTCATTTAATTTCTTTTTCCCCCTTTTTTATATATCTCTATCATTACACTCTATTCTTCTATGACAATAGCATTACTCTTTCCATATGTGAGAAGTTGATTTATTTGATTTTATATAACAATGTCTAATTCCTTATATTTCCCAGCAAATGAAAATATTTGAACATTTTTATGGGCATATAATATTCCATTGTATAGATATGATACATTTTCATTATCTAGTAACTTATTGGTAGATACTTTGTCTATTGTGAATAGTGTGGCAATAAATCGGGGAGTACAAGCCTGATGGAGGGGCACACACCTTTACCCTCAGCACTTAGGAGACAGAGACAGGCAGACGTCTGGGAGTTTGAAGCCAACTAGTCTACATAGTTCTTTCCAAGGCAGGCAGAGCTACACAATGAGACTCTGTCCTGAAAGAGAGAAAGAGAGAGAGAGAGAGAGAGAGAGAGAGAGAGAGAGAGAGAGAGAGACAAAACACACAAAAACAAAACAAAACAAAACACACAAAACAAAAAATTATACCTGGGAGTGATGGTACATGTCTTTAATCCCAGCACTTGGTCTCTGAGTTTGAGGTAAGCCTATTCTGCAGAGAGAGTTATAGGACCTACACACAGTCTCAAAACAGAAATAGGAAAAGAAAATGGAAAAGAAAAAGAAAAAGGAGTGATATAAAAAAAGAGAGGAAGGGAGAAAAACATAAAAATGAAAACAAAATATGGAAATAAAATATTATCTCTTTGATAAAATATTAAGCAAAATATTGACTCTGGCCAGAGAACCAGGTAGACTAACTAAAGTACTCCACCTCTCCCTACATTCCTCCAAATTTAATCCCTCATCGGCTATAGAGCAGACTACCTGCTAAAGCCTCCTTCCACCACCCATCTCTACAGGATCACTCAGATCTTTCCTGTCAAACTTCCTCTTCCCCTCTCCTGCTCATTACTTTATCCCAGATCCCAACTCCAGCAGAAATTCCCTGGAAACCTGAGAACCAGTAAAGCAGGTATCGAAATTACAGATTTTCCTGTTTCTCTCTGCTTTTTCCATGCCCAACCCATTAGTACTCTGTAGCCGAACACTACTGTAGTAGATTTCTTTGTCTGTGACCCACATCTCTATCAAATCATGAAGATCTTCTCATCCAACCTCCCTTCCCTCCAATCATCCCACTATACCAGGTTCCAACACTAGCAAATATTCCCTGAAAACACTTAAACCTTGAAGGCCAATTTAAAAAGTAGGTTAACAGCAGATCTTCATCCCACCTTCCTCTCCTCAAAATCCATTTTAGTGGAACACATATCTTCCACTCAAAACTTTCTTCCCTAGACTTATCACTCAATCCCAGTCCACAGCTTCAGGACATATTCACTGGGGATTTACAGTCCACAGCCAACAGGAAAGTAGGTAGCCTAATTACAGTCCTCTTCTCCTCTAAATACAATTTCCCAGTGTCATTCCCATTTCTCTAGCAGACAACCATCTGGGGCCTCCTTTTCCTCTTTGCCTCCAAGTTCAGCAGATTACACAGGTCTTCTCCAACCTTTCTCTCCACTTATCCTCTTATCCCAGCCCTCAACTCTAGCAGGCTTTCTTTGGGAACTAACTAGCCAAGCCTGACAGAGAAGTAGGCCAGCAACGCAGGTAAGCAAGCTTCAGGTCTCTTTTTTCCCTCCTCTCCTTCATATCCAATTCCCCAATCTCATCCCCAGCTCTATACAAGACTACTTTATATGATAGTCTTCTATATCCATTCCAAGGAGACTAATCAGATCAAGGTGGAACACCCACATTCCTCCCTTTTGTGAATCTACTCACCTCTCTCAAATCCTAATCATAGTTTAAAGTGTCATTTCCCAATACCTAAAAATAAATTTTACCCTGCACACCCAATAGCCACATCTCAGAAAAATTTTCTATCAGGCAAGAAACAGCCACTACACCCTTATAGGAATGAGACTGGGCAATATAATCCAAAGAATAAAATACCTACTCAGCAAAGAGAAGACCAGATAGAAGTACCTAGCATTCTAATCTTCTTAAGGTCATATGTCTAGATTACAGTTAAAAAAACAAAAACAAAAACAAAACAAACAAACAAACAAACAAAAAAAAAAACAGAATCAGTAATAATTAGGACAAAAGGCCTCCACCAGAGGTCAGCAACATTAACACAGTAGGTCCTAAGTATTGCAACATAGCTAAAGCATAAAACAAAGTCCTTAAAAAGGATTTTATGAATGTGATAGAGATCCTTAAACAACAACAACAAAAAACTCTTAAAGAAATATATGGAAACATAAATCAGACCATAGAAAAAAAAGAATAAAACAATTTAAGACCTTAAAGAATAATAGAAAATAAAGAAAAGTCAAACAAGCAAATCTGGAAGGAAGAAGGAAAGAAAGAAAGAGAGAGAGAGAGAGAGAGAGAGAGAGAGAGAAAGGAAAAAAGAAAGAAAGACAGGAAGAAAGAGAGAGAGAGACAAAGAAAGAAAGAAAGAAAAAAGGAAAGAAAGAAAGAAAGAAAGAAAGAAGGAAAGAAACTCAAACATGAACTTCAAAATAAACCTTACCACCATACAAAAGAGAAATTTCAGACATTGAAGATAGAATATACAGAATGAATAACTTAGTCAAAAAAATGTTAAATCTTAAAAAGAAAAAATAGCACAAAACATTCAGGAAATCTTAGACAATGGGGAGAGACCCAATCTAGAAATAATAGGAATAGTGGAAGAAGAAAATACCAGATCAAGGATGCAGAACATATTTTCAATAAAATCATAGAGGAGAATTTCACGAATTTAAAGCAAAAGATGTCTGCCAATGTACAAATTACATACAGAACACCAAAGAAACTAAACCAGAAAAGAAATTCCTCTTTGTACATAATAGTCAAAACACTAAACATACAGAACAAGGAAAGAATGTTAAAAGGTGAAAGGTTGCCAGGCTGTGGTGGCACACGCCTTTAATCCCAGCACTTGGGAGGCAGAGGCAGGCGGATTTCTGAGTTCGAGGCCAGCCTGGTCTACAGAGTGAGTTCCAGGACAGCCAGGGCTACACAGAGAAACCCTGTCTCAAAAAGAAAAAAAAAGGTGAAAGGTTAAAAGGACAAGTACTACATAAAAGCAGATGTATTAGAAGGACACTTTATTCTAAGAGTCAGAAGGGCCAAGATAGATGTTCTAGATACTCTAATAGACCCCAGTTGCCAAGCCAGACTATTATGTCAAGCAAAACTTTCAGTCACAATAGAGAAAATAATATATTAAATGATAAAACCAAATTGAAGCAATATCTATATGTCCAGCTCTACAGAAAGCACTAGAAGCAATACTACAACCTAAAGAAGTTAATCACACCCATGAAAAGACAAAATAAAATAATCCTAGACCAGCAAAACCAATGCACACACAAACATACACACACACACACACACACACACACACACATACACACACCATGCACTCAGGCATGCATCATACAAGCACATCACCACAACTACCACCACCACTATCCTCACCAACAAAATAACAGTAATGAAAAAACACTGTTCACTGTTATCTTTTAATTCCCCATAAAAAGACACACAATGAAGGTAAATACAGGACCTATCCTTCTCCTGCATACAAGAAACATACCTTAAAATCAAAGATATACATCACATCAGAGTAGAAGGATAGAAGGAGATATCCCAAGCAAATAGACTTAAGAAACAAGCATGTTTATTGATTGTATTTTCTGAAAAATGGATTTCAAGCCAAAACTAATCAAGAGAGATAGAGAAGGAAAACTCAAACTCCTCAAAGGAAAAGTATACTAAAAGGCATTGTAATTATTAACATTTGTATACCAAACAAAAAGGGCATCCAAAGAAACACATCTATAGCTTCAATCACTATAGTCTACTCTTGCCAATAGATCAGCTAACTTTTAACTAAAGAGAAATTCTGAATCTAAGTAACATTATAAGCCAAATAGGCCTAACAGATTCTTTTCCAACATTTGGCCCATACATTCACACAAAAGTACCTTCTTATCACACCTCATGGAACATTCTCCAAAATTGATCATGTACTATAATACAAAGCAAGTTTCAACAAACTCAAGAAAATTAGAATAATTCTCTCCATCTTACCAGATGACTATGAACTAAAGCTAAGTTTCATCAACAACAGAAAGCATACAAGCTCATGGACACTGAACATCTCACTACTGAATGAAAAAAAAATGTCAAGACAGAAATTAGTAATAACAAGAGATTTCTAGAATTGAATGAAAATAAGTATATAACACATCCAAATTTATGGAACACAATGAACTTGGTTCTAAGAGACAAAATCCACAACATTAAGCACATAAAAAATTGGAGAGATCTTGTACTAATAATTTAACAGCACACTTTAAAATTCTAGAAAAAAGAGTAAGAAATCCTACCTGAGAATAGTGGTGAGCAAGAAATGATCAAACTCAGGACTGAAATCAATAAACTAGAAAGCAAACAAGTAGGAGGTAGGAGGACCCTCCAGAATGTATCAGAGACCTGGGAGGTGAGAGACTCTCAGGACTCAATGGGAGGGACCTTAGATGAAATGGCCTGTAGTAGGGAGAGGAAAGTTGTAGAGCCCACCTCCAGCAGAAAGACATGGCATCAAGTGAGGAAGGGGGTTGCCATCCCACAGTCAAAAACTCTGACTCTCAATTGTTTCTGTCTAAAAGAACTACAGGAACAAAAATGGAGAGGAGCCTGAGGAAAAGGAGGTCCAGCAACAGGCTCAAAGTGAGCTGAAGCTCAAGGGGAGGCCCCAGTGCCTGGCACTACTACTGAAGCTGTGGAGTAGTCACAAAAAGGGACCTATCATGACTGCCCTCTGAAAGAACTAACAAGCAGCTAAAATAGTCAGATGCAGATAGTTGCACCTAACCAATAGACAGAAGCTGCTGACCCCTGTGGTTGAATTAGGAGAAAGCTGGACAAAGAGGAGGAGGAGGGTGACCCTATAGGAAGACCAGTAGTCTCAATTATCCTGGAACCCCAAAGTCTCTCAGACACTGGACCACCAACCAGGCAGCATACATCAGCTGATATGAAGCCCCCAACATGCATACAGTAGAGGACTACTGGGTTGGGCTTCAGTCAGAAGATGAACCTAAATATCAGGAGACTAGAGGCCCCAAGGATTGGAGAGGTGGGGTAGGAGGAGCTATGGGATGTAGAACAGTCAGAGGGCAGACCAGAAGGGGGATAAAATCTAGAGTTTAAAAAAAAATAGACTAAATAAAATTTAAAAATTGAAAAAGAAAAAAAAAAGAAACAAACAAAACCAATACAAAGAATCAATGAAACAGAGTTAGTTCTTAAAAATCAATGATTGATAAATCATTATCCAAACTACCCAAAAGACTAAAGATCTGCTTCTGCCCTTGGGTATCCAGGTATCATTGCAAACTGGGCCGAACTCAAAGGAATGAACATTCCAGCAGGGTGGTTGGCTGGCATGAGTGCAGGAGAAATAGATTTTCCCAGAGATGGGCATTTAGTGGGGATAATAAGGGCTATATAAACTTTGGGGAGTGGGTAGGTTTTTTTTTGGTGAGTATATATTATTAGCTAGTGCTGAGATGCTAAGAAAGGTTTATTTGCATGCAGGATAATTCCAGGTGCTTGCTAGACAGATTTTGATAGGGAGAGAGGAAGTCTAACTTGTAATTTGACCACCAGACTACTCTTCAAGGGTGACATAGGTGGGAGTTTTAAGACTTACATGCACTGGGACATACAGGTCCAGAGCAAGGAGGAAAACTGTCCTATTCCTTCAGTGTGAGAATGAGATTTTCAGTGTTAGGACACATCTTAACCTCATTCTTCCCATGGACTGACTCTCCTCCTCCCCAGTCACATGGTTTTCTGGCCTGACATCTCCCCCTTTTTGTTTTAAAAAAGGAAGGTGTTCTGGGCAGTGGTGGCACATGTACTTGGCACACACACTTGGGAGGCAGAGGCAGGCAGATTTCTGAGTTCCAGGCCAGCCTGGTCTACAGAGTGAGTTCCAGGACAGCCAGGGTTATACAAAGAATCCCTGTCAAAAAAAAAAAATGTACTTGTCATCAGTGCCTTATGTTGTCAATGGTTTTGTATTCAAAAAGAACCTGATTGGAAGTGATATTTACAATGCTACTCATCTGCTATATTAGAAATTGGTTGAGACGGTGCCAGGAGGAGTAGGAATCCAATGGCCAGTATAGGGACAAGGAATGCAAGAAGCCAAGCTACCCGAAGAGTTGAGTACCATGGAGTAGGGATGTTGGGTGCATAGTGTGCCTGGAAATCTCACCAAAGATCTTTGAACATGTTTTGTTCCACAAGCCCAGATTCATTGACATATAAACAGCATTCCTCCCCCAACACAATAAAGTCCCTTCCTGTTCCTGTTGAGGAATCATTTTATGTCCAGGATTCCCCATCTTTGTCTTTGGAAAACAAACCCTGCTGGCAGGGGAGGGGGGTGATCTGTTACTGGGGGGATTCAAGACTGTCCATGCTGGAAGCCCAACCAACATCTTGCATGCACACATGCAGCCTGAAACCAGGACTCTAAGAATCAGAGTCTCGTGCACTACTGACTAAAGTGCCAATTGCACTAAAGTCAGGAAGAAAATGAGCTTGGCCACCTTCTACATACCTATTCAATACAGCATTTGAAGTTTCAGCTAGAGGAGTGAGATAACTTACTGAGATCAAGGGGATAGCTACTGATGGGTTTATATAAAAATAAAGAGGGGGGATGTGTTCTAAGGAAGTGAGGTGAGGTGTGGGGGAAGGGGATGCTTTGGAGGCCCCTTGCTGAGGCATCCCTTCCTCCTGAGGGACCAGCCACATGAAGTCAGAATAGTATAGAGTAGAGTTTATTCAGGGCTGAGCCAGCTTAAAAACTGGAATAATGTTAGGACCACTGCCCTAACAACTATTAGTAAGAACTAATAAGCAAGAAGAGGAAATATGAAGCATTTAATTGATGGGTACTGAGTTTAGGTAAGGGAGTTAGAGATTATATTTGTGAAAGCTTACATCTGAACTAGTCGCTAGAAATGAGTTCAGGTAAGGAATTAGGCCTGTTTGCTAGCTGTCGACCTACAGTAACCTTAGCTGTCTATGTAGTCTGAAATCTGGGGAAGAATAAGTTATAATCTAGCAGTCATATATTGTTTTTAAAAAATGACAGAGTTCATCTGTAGTCCAAACAGTTCCCTTTGGTCTCTATGGCAACTTGGATCGACTTAGTCTACCTGAGGGACATTTTCTTTATGGAATGGATATGTGTGGCATGAGAAATGGCTTACCTTGATTTAGATAAGTCATTTGGCTCTGAGGGTATTCAGTTGTGTCCACAGTGTTTCTCAGTGATTATCATATCACAATCCAGACAGCCTTTTGAAGCTGCGTACATATCTTCTGAGACCTTATGGGGTAAACTGTTAGATTTCAGGAGATTCTGTCTGTCATAAACTTAAATATATTAATAAATAGTAGATTTGTGACAAGATTGAGAACTATATTGATTGGTTGTATCTGAATAGAGCATACTATAATTTAATGGCAGTAGTAAAAATCATTATTTATCAAGACAGAATAAGAATGAAAATCTTAAGTAACTTTGACAGGTTATACAAGCAGAGAAAAACACATTTTGTATTAGTACAGAAACTCTTGGCTTACAGTTGGTGTGGACCAGGATAAGAGAGCTGGCAGCAATGGCTTGAGATCATGGTGACCAAATGTGAGTTTGATCAGGAGGGTTCAGGCATGTGACAGGAACAGAGCTGGCAAGCAAGCGTAGTGGGAATTGCTAGTCTGTGGAGCAATGAAAAGGTGTACACCCAAGCACACATGTGCCCACAGTTGAGGCACCAGGAGCAAGCTCGGGCATGGGTGGGGGGTGGAATGGGTGCACAGCCTGCAGCCTGAGAAGCACAGATCTAGGAACAGCAATGATGGCATGTGCCCCCAGGGAGCTCAATGACTGAGCAGGGCAGGACTTCCTCCCAGCAACTGGAAGTAGCCCAGTGCTTCTAGCTGTCAGAGTCTGTGCTTGCTGGGGAGTGGCAGGGAGTGGGGAGGAAGCCCCGAGTCCTGTGTTCTATATCCCAGTAATGCGCATGCATGCTATTTTTGTTGCGGGTTGCAGGGCTAGCACTCACTTTATGAGTCCTGGGCAGAGAGGGAGAGATAGGGTGAGAGAGAAGGATTCCCTCACATGTAAGGAAAGTGCTTCCTCAGTCAAAAGATTTCAAAAGGGACAGGGCCATGGGAGAGAGGATGGTTGCATGAAGGGAAAGGGAGGGTCTCAGCAGGAAGAGTCTCTGGCAGTCGGGGGGGGGGTCAGAAATGCTTATTTTCTTTTGTTTTGTTTGTTTTTGTTTTTTGAGACAGGGTTTCTCTGTATAGCCCTGGCTTTCCTGGACCTCACTCTGTAGACCATGCTGGCCTTGAACTCAGAAATCCACCTGCCTCTGCCTCCCAAGTGCTGGGATTAAAGGCGTGCGCCACCACCGCCCGGCTCAGAAATGCTTTTCACAGGGTGAACCAGGATCAGAGTTGTTCAGGGCTGGCAGGGCAGCAGCCGCAGTAGCAAAAGAGTGAAAGTGAATAAGAGAGGAGGGAGAAGGAAGCCGGCACTATGGATGCTAATGAGAGAGTTGCTTTAAAGTGCTGGTTTAGTGGCCATGTAGAGATAGTGCTTTCTGCTTACTGTGAACTAGAACCAGACATCCCAGGAAGGAGGGCAAGGCAGAGAAGACCGACTCATGGGTGAGAATAGGGTTATTAACTACCCCTACCAGCATCCTGAGGGCATCATCAATAACCAGAGAGATTCTAGCACAGGCCAGACCATCAGGTGGTCACATGATGAGCTGGGGGCTACACTCGGAGCCAATGCCCCTGAGCTACAGAGAGCAGTTTACCTGAGCTCTGGGATATCTCAGCAGCAAGAAAGAAACTGTCTCAAAGGAGAGAGGAAAATCTTACCCAAAGGAAAAACTCCTAGAACGAGGAACAGTGAAAAGACTGAATGTCCCAAGGGCAGCTCAGGGGTAGCTCTGACTGGGACCATGAGGATGTTTACTCTGACCAATGGGGCCAGGGATATTACCAGTTCTCCGAAGTTAAGGCTAGCAAGCCTTGTAACTCCATGTGATAGCAGGGGATATGCAAACCTGCAGAGTTTCTAAATCCGAGTCACAGCACCATATGATGTGTTTATAAAAAGATGAAAAGAATGGGTGGGGGGATATGTTCTATGGAGGTGTGGTGGGGTGTGGGGAAAGGGGGTGCCTCAGTAGGCCCATTCTGAGGAATCCCTTTCCCCTGAGGGGCCAGACACGTGAAGTTGGTATAGTATAGCATAGAGTTTATTCAGGGTATGCGGAGGGGATTCAAGAGGGTAGTAATGGAAGAAAAGAGAAGAAG
>NC_045030.1:66984386-66997341 GCF_008632895.1 Mastomys coucha | reverse complement strand
GAGAGAGAAAGAGAGAGAGAGAGGAGTAGAGGCCAGCCATCAGCCCATGGAGAGAGGGTGAAGGGGAATGGGGAGAGAATGGGAGCAGGAAGGCAAGAGCAGGAACAAGAGAGCAAGACAGAGAGAAGAGGGCACAAGCTGCAGCTTTTATAGTGAGTCAGGTACTCTCAGTTCTGAACATCTATGCTCCAAATGCAACGTTACCCACATTCATAAAAGAAACTTTACTAAAGCTCAAAGCACACATTGCACCTTACACAATAATAGTGGGAGACTTCAACACCCCACTTTCATCAATGAACAGATCATGAAAACACAAACTAAACAGAGACACATTGAAACTAACAGAAGCTATGTACCAAATGAATTTAACAGATATCTATAGAACATTTCATCCTATAACAAAAGAATATACCTTCTTCTCAGCACCTTATGGTACCTTCTGCAAAACTGACCATATAATTAATTGGTCACAAAACAGGCCTCAACAGATACAAGAAGATTGAAATAAACCCGTGTATCCTATCAGATCACCACAGACTTAAACTGGTGCTCAATAGCAACAAAAACAGCAGAAAGTCCACATACACATGGAAATTGAACAACGTCCTACTCAATAACAACTTGATCATGGAAGAAATAAAGAAATTAAAGATTTTAGAATTTAATGAAAACGAAGGCACAGCATACCCACATTTGTGGACACAATGAAAGCAGCACTAAGAGGAAAACGCATAGCTCTGAGTGCCCCCCAAATAGAAACTAGAGAGAGCATACACTAGCAGCTTGACAGCACACCAGAAAGCTCTGGAACAAAAAGAAGCAAATACACTCAAGAGAAGTAGACAGCAGAAAATAATCAAACTCATGGCTGAAATCAACCAAGTAGAAACAAAAAGAATTATACAAAGAATCAGCAAAACCAGGAGCTGGTTCTTTGAGAAAATTAACAAGATAGATAAACCCTTAGGCAGACTAAGCAGAGGGCACAGAGACAGTATCCAAATTAATCAAATCAGAAATGAATAGGGAGACATAACAACAGAAACTGGGGAAATTAAAAAACTCATCATATTCTACTACAAAAGCCTATATTCAACACAACTGGAAAATCTGGATGAAATGGACCATTTTCTAGACAGATACCAAATACGTAAGTTAAATCAGGGTCAGATAAACCATTTAAACAGTCCCATAGCCCCTAAAGAAATAGAAGCAGTCATTCAAAATCTCTCAAACAAAGTAAACTCAGGACCAGATGGGTTTAGAGGATAGTTCTATCAGATCTTCAAAGAATACCTAATACTAATACACTTCAAACTGTTCCACAAAATAGAAACAGAATGAACGCTACCCAATTCATTTTATGAAGCCACAATTACACTGCATTTTCTCCCTTGGAGATGGAATGGATTCTGTCTAATCAGGAACTTGTCACAGTTTCCTTTCATAGAAGAAATTATTCCTAGATGAATTATTTCTAATTCATCCATTCTTTCTGTATGTGGTACATGTTAGTTCTTGTGTTTAATGATGTTTCAATTTTCTAATTCTATCATGTTCAACGTTCCAAATAGATTTTAAAAAGTGTTTGAGTGCATATTACTTTTAGCTCCTGAAGATATTGTGTATATTTAAGAGGCATTTAACTATTATAAATCATTTTGATGACTTAAAAAAAGTCAATACAGAGTTGTATATTTTAAAACAAATTTTATTAGTTTAATAAAAAAAGAAAAAATCTGGCTTCTCTTCATTTCAGCATAGGTTTCCCATGAAAGCAACAAATTTACTGTTTTTTTTTAATTAACATTAGAATGCTTTTATTTTACATTTTCTAAAATTTTAATATATTTTCTCATTTTATGATATCTAGTTGATAAATGACTACTTTTCTTTTGTTATTTTGTGTACCATTTAATGGATTCTTCTATTTTACTTTATTTTTTTTATTTTCACCACAGCCAGTTTCCCCTCCCTCCTCTACTTCTATTCTCTTCCATATACTTCTGCTTTGCCACTCCTATCCACTACTCCTCCATTTCTCTTTAGAAAAGAGCAGACCTCTCATAGATATCAATTAAACATGGTATATCAATTTTCAGTACGACTAGGCACCTCCCTTCATATTCAAACTGAACAAAGCAACCCAGTATGAGAAAAATGCCCCCCCCGAACTGAAAATAAATAGTCAGAGATAGGCCCTGCTTCCGCTGTTATGAGTTCCATAATAAGACCAAGCTGTAACACATACACAGAGGGTTTAGGTCACTTCCATGCAAACTCCTTAGTTAATGGTTTAGGCTCTAAGTGGCCCTATATGTCCAGATTAGTTGGTTCTGTGTATTTCATGGGGTGTAGTTGATCTCTCTGGGTCCTACAATCCTCCCTTCCCCTATTCCACAGGGTTCACCAAGCTCTGCCTAATGTCTGGCTGTGGGTCTCTGCACATATTTCCTTAAGTTGCTGGATGAAGCCTAACTGATGACAACTGGGTTAGGCACCAATTTTTAAGTACAGAGGGAAAGAGACCGAGACAACTAGAATTGAGGTATATCTGGGGAACAAGCTAGAAACCTGGTGAAATGGATACTCTAAGGTATTTATAAGGATGACCCTAACTGAGATTGCTAGCAATGGGGGATATCGAAACTAAATCCCTGAACTGGCCTTCTCCTTTAAGCAATCAAAACTTCCAGTGGAGGGACTGGGACACCAACCCAGCCACAATATCTTCAATTCACAATTTGTCCTGTCTTCAAGATGTGCCACTATAAAGGTGGTGCAAAAGTTATGGGCATGACCAACCAGTGACTGGTGCAGCATAAGACTCATGTCATAAAAGGCAACCTAGTGCTGACATTGTGTGGAGAATCAAGTACCACTGGCTGACTAATCAAGAGACGGAGGATACAACTAAACAGGACTGGTGTATACAAATAAACAAAATAAACAAAACAAAAAAGTCACTAATATGATGTTTAATGAGATTCTTCTATTTGTAATAATGTATTTCATAGTGTAATTGGGATTCCCTTCTAATTTTTGATTCTGTATTTCTTGTTAGATACAAATCTCATTTTTTTTTTGTTCTTTCACTGTTCTGCTTCAGATGTAGATGTATCTGTCTATGGAATTCTGTTTATCTTTATTGGAGGTGTTTTGTTTGATTCATTAAATACACCTTTCTTATTTATTTTTAATTCATCTATTCTTCTTTCTGTATGTGGTACTATTATTCCCTGTTAGTTCTTGTGTTTAATGATGTTTCAAATTTCTCTCTCACTTGATTACTTACATTTTTTCCATGCTTTCTTTCAAGTTGCATACTTTGTAGTGATCAATCTCAAATTTTCTGAGTTCCATTTGTTTCATATATGTCAGTGTGCTACTGTGTTACTTTTTATCTACTTGAATCTTTCTGTTTTGTTTATAAAGAATAAAAATATGATTATTTAATAGTATAGGATATACTGCCATATTAGATAAGAAATTGCTCTTAAAGTTCTACACTCATTGAATTACATTCTAATAGTGGGTAAAAAAACACTATAGAAAGTTACTTTGTCCTCATTTGCTCTGAAAGGGAAGACATATTGTCACTGATTTCTTTCTTGAAAAATATATTATAAGAACAAAAATTATATTTAGAGACATTGAGAATTTCAGTTTCATCCCACAGGCAATTTGCAGAAATTGACAGACATTCCATTGTATTCAAGATCAAATCGTCTCAAGCAACAATATAAAACTGTATAAATGAATAAGCAAGGGTCTGTAGAATAACCTGCTACTTCATTCACATCTATACCATCATTTAAAGCCATCAACCAATTGCAACCTCTTACATATTAGATGAAAGTTTACTTAGCCAGAACAATAAAGCAATATTTAACTTTAAGGCCAGAGCAATATCATCTGACACTAGAATGTTAAAAACAATCCACTATCCACTATTTCATCTGATATATAAGAGTTGAAAGATGAATACTGACTCATAGCAGAAACTACTTATTCAGTTTTCAACCTGGCCATCATTCAGTGATACATAAGCACGCACATGCATTACCTTCAAGCTCTCTTGCTTCCCCTATTCTGTGACTTATGTAGCTGGAAAAAGGGAGGAATTTTCTTTTAATATGATAGTATTATTTTTATTATTATCCATTAATTTTACCCTCTCTGTGCAGATGGAATTGTACTTCTTGGTCTTGGTGTTAATAAGTGAAACTGAAACTATTTCTGGCAAACTTGTGTGTGAATATCAATACATCTCACTATGGCAATACATGTAATAATTTTTCAGGTAGTAGCTACTCCATCAGAATACTGTCAGAATAGTGGCTATGCCAAGAACTCCCAGTCAACCTGAGATAGAGTGATAGCAAGAACAAATACTAATGCTTGCAACTTCCTACTAAACAATTCAAGCTTTCAAGTTTTTGTTACTGTATCAGATATTATTTTACTTTAATTGACAAATGTAAATAGCTAGTTCTAACCTGAAAGTCTTAGTAATCTAAGTTGCAGTTTCTTTCTAAAAAGTTGGTACATACAACTAGTCCTGATAAAATAGTAAAATATTTCTCTTACTCAGTTGAAGGCTGATGGATTTCCAAGCCGATGGAAATTTCTAGAAGAAATTGATGCAGTAGTGTGAAACTTAATTTCTTCTCTGACATGTCTTATGATTTGATATCAAGATCTTCAGTTGATTCAATGAAGTACATATATATTAATGAAGTTAATTGCTTTATTTGCAATAAGTAGGAAAAAATTTACAACTCCAGATGAGGATGATTATTTTTCCCTTGGTAAACTGATTAATAAAATAACTTCTGCTAGGATATTTTCCAAGTCATAAATTTCACCACATTACTTCCTTGTTAATAAGCTTTGTGTAAACTTCTACCTTAATAAAGAATTAACATTCCTTAGCCACAAATATATCCTAATACGTACTATTTTATTTAGCCTTCGTCTCTGCATAAATGCTGTAACTGCATCAAGAACACGCTGATATTTTTAGGCAGTGTGTTGATTCCATGATTGTAACGTATTTTTGACTCCATGATTTAGCTCTCTATTTCCTGTGATGTTCATTCCCTGATTTTCTAGAGAGTAAAGACCTTGTTCTTCAAGCCATATTTCCTTAAAGAAACATTTCCCAGTTACTCATGTAATCAGTCATTTCTATATGCCAGTAGTTCTGTGATGATATAATCGATTATGCTATTTTTATCTATTCCTCTCTGAAAAAAAAGATGAAATTCTTGAGGAAAAGTTTTATAATATTCCTCTCCTTTAGCAAGTGACTGCATCATAGCATTTTCTCTGAGAATTTGAAGATTAAAACAATGTTATTTCACAAAAGAAGAGAATGGGAGATAGATGAATAATATGGTATAATATGTTATCTTTTATTATAAAATACCTTTAAGTTCCCCCATTAAAACATGTTTATATTTTAGATAATTATTTCCCTAAGTCATTGTTTGATCTCAAGTTATTCTCTGTTCTTATTTGACTATTATTTTAGTTAGACCTTGAATTTGAATGCCTCATGCTTTTAAAAGCAGAAGAGTCCAAAATTTATTTTTATGTGGGTTTTGAATGCAGAAAAAAGTGACTTCTTATAACTTATGAAATTTGTAACTTTCTCTATTTTGGACTTGAAGGTAATTAACCATTCAAATAAAAATGTATGTAAAAGAACACTGTCTTAGTCAGGGTTTCTACACCTGGACAAAACATCATGACAAAGAAGCAAGTTGGGGAGGAAAGGGTTTATTCAGCTTACTTCCACACTGCTGTTCATCACCCAAGGAGGTCAGAACTGGAACTCAAGCAGATCAGGATACAGGAGCTGATGCAGAGGCCATGGAGGGATGTTTCTTACTGGCTTGCTTTCCCTGGCTTGCTCAGCTTGCTTTCTTTTAGAACCCAAGACTACCAGCCCAGAGATGGTATCACCCACAAGGGGTCCTCCCACCCTTGATCACTAATTGAGAAAATGCCCCACAGCTGGATCTCATGGAGGCACTTTCTCAACTGAAGCTCCTTTCTCTGTGAAAACTTTAGCTTGTGTCAAGTTGACACAAAACAAACTGGTACAAACACTGTGAGGATTTCTATTGCTACGATGACACACTATGATCCAAAGTAAATTGGGGAAATAATAGTTTATTTTGCTTACTCTTCTATATCATGATTCATCAAGAAGGTAGGATAGCAACTCAAACAGGTCAGGAACCAGGAGACAGGAGTTAATGCAGAAGACACAAAGGACTGTTGCTTATAAGCTTGCTCTCCATGGCTTTCTCAACCTGCTATTCTTTTGAACCTACAACCTGAGCCTAAATTTGTTTCCACCCATAGTGGGCTGGGCCTTCTTCTACCAATCACTAATTAAGAAAATTTTCACAGCTTAATCTTATATAGATATTTTCTCAATTGTGTTTGGTCTTGTTAGATGTTTGTAGCCTCTGTAAAGTTGATGTAGAACTAGCCAGCTCAAGAATGAAAAAAATATAGCGAGTTCCCATATTTTCTGATTCTCACTGACATCCTATTAATCAACATTTTCATTTCCAAAAACATTTTCTTATTGGAAAAA
Organism: Mastomys coucha; assembly: GCF_008632895.1. Classification (NCBI taxonomy): domain Eukaryota; kingdom Metazoa; phylum Chordata; class Mammalia; order Rodentia; family Muridae; genus Mastomys; species Mastomys coucha. The sequence goes on along the minus strand of NC_045030.1, from coordinate 66,990,725 downwards.
TAACTCTGATTACTTACGATCACTAATACAACATACCTGTTGTTATTGCCTCTATGAGGGTGCTCCTCCACCCACTCACTCTCTCCCTCTTAATTGTTCCTAGCATCCCCTATGCTGGGACATCAAACTTCCCCACGACCAAGGGCCTCCTCTCCCTTTGATGTGATATAAGGCTAGCCTCTAATACATATATATCTGGAGCCATGGAACCCCTCCATGTATATACTCTTTGGTTGATGGTTTTGTCCCTGAGCACTCTAGGGGAGAGGAAGAAACACAGCCACCTGCTATGGTAGGCCCAAGGACCTAGTCAATCCCCTCAATGGCAGACAAAAACATGCCTTCAGGCTGCAAGAAAGACCACAAACATCTGCATGGCCTTTGGTTGTAGCACTGGCCAAGGACCATAACCATATACCTCGGCTGCAGCAGGACTGTGGACCCAATCATGGTACTTGGCAGCAACACAGGCCTGGATATGAGCATGGCCTCCAGTGGCTACTTACTCCACTTAGATCAGTATGATCGCAATGGTAACACAGTCTGTGCACGTCAACATGGTCATAGATATCTATATGGCCTTTGAAAGTAGCACATACCATGGACAGCAGCAGAGCCAGCTCTCAGACATGGCCCTTCATGGCAGAGTGCATCCTGATCTCTCATAAAAAGGTAGACAATTCTTTGGTTTCAAGTACTATGTACAGCAGAGCCACATAGTACATTCCTGATTAACTCAAAATAGTAAGAGAAGTATATGAAGACCTGTGTACTATCAGTCACTGAGATTCACAGTGTCATTGCTGCATGACCTAGCACCTCACCCATTTTGTTATGCCTTTTAACTATATAAACATATGTCTCCAATGGCAGTGTATTACCAAAATATTAAAAAATATTTATCAAGGAATTTAGATTACAGTATTAGGAATATGAGAAAAATGAATGGAATTCACTAAAAGCTGCTATTTAAAGTTTTATTTTGTTTTAAAATACATTTTAAGGGATGTGTTTTGAAAACCAGTCATATATCTAATAAGGAATCCTTAGAAAAAAATATTTTTTTTGTTTGTTTTTTGAGACAGGGTTTCTCTATGTAGCCCTGGCTGTCCTGGAAATCACTCTGTAGACCAGGGGTGACCTCGAACTCAGAAATCTGCCTGCCTCTGCCTCCCAAGTGCTGGTATTAAAGGCGTGTGCTACCACTGCCCAGATAAAATATTAAATATCATTGACAATCATGTTCCTGATATTTTTTATAACAGATATCAATCCTTTTGTGTCAACTATAACTTCTGTTTATTCTGAGAATAATTTTTGTTCTATTTCTCCCATCTCTAACATGGCCATGTGACAACTTTCTCTTTCTGTGGAACATCTTCTATTATCTATCAAAGAACTGAAAGAAGACAGATGGTACCAAGGCTTTACAGAATTAAAGAATTTGATAATTATTGCTCAGCCACTCTGTGTGAGGCACTGTGTTTTGAGTACACTGCCCAACCTAAGATGAATATCAGGGTAGTTATGACAAAGCATTGCCTAAATTCATCATGTGAGCAACAGAAACTCATTCAGAAAAAGTAAATTTATCAAATTTAACATGAAGTAAAAAAAAACAAATTACTCCTCATATAGAAATCTATGTTCAAAACTTAGTCTTGGTATAAAAAAATGCTTCATTAGAACAGTTTTCAAAATGTTAAACATTTATATGTCATTTTCCCTACCAAGGACACTGGGTAGATATTAAAAAAGCACTCTTCCCAAAGAAGATAATGTACCAACAAATGAATGCTAGTAACGTAAGAGATGAATGACAATAGCTAAAATTTCTTAAGGATTTACACAGTTGTTTATAAGAATAACTAACTACCTGTTGGGAGAAGTCATTGAGAAATGAGAAATTCTGGAAGAAAACATGGAACTCAGCATTATCATCAGTTAATATTAAAAAGAAGAAAATATGGAATGGGATTTCAAAGAAAAACACAGAATCAGCAATATACAACTAACAAGTACAAATATTCTTGCAGCACAGGTTTTAATTTAGTTAATTGATAGTGTATTAACAGAATCAATAAACATTCAATTTAAAAGGAATTGAAGTCTACCCTTTTCACTTTTATTTTAAGTAAAATCCATTGTAATAGTAAGTAGCATGAGATTCTTCTTCATTTGTTGGAATATATCCAGTAGTGAATTTGTAAAATCATGTTTCTAAAAACTCACAGACCCACTGTATTGGTTTTGCAACATGATATGATAAAAACAATATGTGTATGTGTGTGTGTGTGTGTGTGTGTGTGTGTGTGTGGTATATTATATACACATACACATACATATATACATATTCATAATCATATATACATATATAATATACATCATATATGTCAACATCATATACATACATACATATATATACCCACATATACATATACATGATATATAGACACATACATATGCCCATACGCATACACATACATATTGAGTTCTTTGTCAGACAATAAAAGGTTATGTATTTAAACCAATAGTTTATATTTCTTTCACTATTTGTTTACCCAAATTGGGGAATAAAAGGGATTGTACTGAATAGATAGCAAAGAAGCAGTGAAAATCAATTCTGATTTCAAAATTGCACATTTTCTCCCAGATAGACATCTGATATTCATTTAGGTAACAACCTATAGTAAATTTGAGATAGTGTTTGTTGACTACTATGCCTACTGGGATCACATTCATCTTATTTGAAACACTGCATACCATCATCTCAGTATATTCAATGTCTCAGGAAAGTTATAGTAAAGAGAAAGTTCCCATTACATGCATTTTCCTTATATGTTGACATGCTAGGTAATTCTGGTTAATATATGATGATATGTTCTTTTATCCAAAATCTTTATCATAATTCTTATGAAACTCTATGGCTAACACCAAGTAGGAACACCTCTCACAAACAATCCTTTGTTGAACGGCTTTGGGAGTGTTCATTTTTTTTTTTTTTATGTTATCCTGATATCTGCTTCTCCATACTATGAACTCATTGATCTACCATTAATATTTTATATAGTTATCTCATCTTGCTAATTCTTGTTTTTCATGTAAATAGTTTGCTCCTAATGCAATCTGGCCTTCTTTGTAGAAAAGAGCTAGTGAAGTCCTGTAGAGACTAATGCTCAAAAAGTTTCTTCTTCTGATTTAATATTTTGCTATCACTATCTTGAAATTCTTAATAATATATGAACAGGAGTTCTAATATTTTGATTTCATACAAGTCTTGCACACAATTCCTACATAATACAGAATTTCAAATACCCTTCACAGTCCATGCATTTCTTTTTGGAAAATATCAAATTTGTTGTCATATCACATCTCATGCACTAAAATATCCTCCAAAACGCAATTTAATAGGAAAAATCACCTGTGATCTCTATATTCCTCATTCTGAAGAGTAAGTTACTATGAATATTGTAGCAATATATCAGCTACACTACCCTTAAGCTAGTGATTTCAGATGGAATAATTGCCTATATCCATGTTTGAATTCTTTTGCACTTTATAGCCTAAGTCATTTTGGTTCCATTTTCAGACCTATTTTACCCTTATACCTTTCCTATTCATTCAGAGGGGGAGGGAGAAGGGAAGGGGAGGGAGAAGAGAGAGGTCAGTGTCTTAGTCCATTCAATTTGCCCTTTTTCTGATAACCTGTGTTTTCAAATCTATTTTAACTAATTGGTCCTTGAGTAACTCTTAGGTTCTTTCTCATGCCTTACAATAGCCAGTAATGCTTAGAAGTAAGTAAGGTTAGCTATCCTACCCCAAATTGATTTCCTGATTATAACAGAATATAATCTAGAAACAAATTTGTAAGCATACCAACAATTATTATTAATAATCAGGCACAAATCAGGTAATACCACATATTTTAAATCTGATCTGTCTGCTTTTATATGGTCATACCTTCAAAATAAAGATATAAGTACTCAAGAAAAAGAATCCAGTTAGGACAGACAATAGGAGCCATTCTAATTATTTAAAGAGATGCAATACTGTAAAGATTCATTTCCATAGAAAATAAAATAGCTCAACTGCCAAACTCAATAGTGAAAAGAAAAAAACCTGTTGTTCTAGGAGAGAAGAAACAATGGTTCTGAGTTCTGGAATGTAGAATAGTTTGTTTTTAAAACCTAGTAAGACCTAGATTCAGAACCAGATAAATTTACTGTTAGCAAAGACAATAATTATTTTTTAAACCTTACACATGAATATTATTGCTTAATCTATAAAATATCTTATTATGTATACATATCATGAATGTTAATATTTCAACAGTAGTAATACATTTCTAATGTCTATTATGCTAACTGGTAAACCCTTTTCTCCTATGCTGCTCATAAAGACAACTAAAATTCCAAAAGGTCTTTATGACTGCAGGGGCTTTCTGATTAAAATTTCCTCAGACAAATATTCAAGATGCAGCATTTTATGTAAGATATTCATTACTTCTAATGTATGCCTTTGATTATTTTAAAAACCTTTCTTCCCTCCCCTTTTACCTATAGCCATAACTCACCATTATTTTCTTATTTCCATTTATTCAACTTCTCCAGGCAGTGATATCCCTCATATATCTCAAGGACATCTTTCTGGATGCTTGAGAAGATGGCTGTTTCAAACTTTTCATATCTATTCACACTCTGTCTAATTGCATCATGACATATTTCCACAAATGTCTGATTCAAACCAAATCCACAACATTCCTGTATACAAATGGTAATGTGTTGAAAAAGAAATTAGAGAAAGAACACCCTTGAAAATACCACAAATAATATGAAATATCTTTGTGAAACTCTAACCAAGTAAGTGAAAAATCTGTTTGACAAGAACTTCAAGTCCTTGAAGAAAAAAATTGAAGAAGACCTCAGAAGTTGTAAAGATTTCCTATGCTCATGAATTGTTAGAATTAACATAGTAAAATGTCCATCTTACCCAAAGCAATATACAAATTCACTGCAATTCCCATCAAAATTCAAGCACGAAATTTATAGACCTTGAAAAATAAATTCTTTACATTATATGGAAAAACAAAAATCCCATGATAGCTGAAAGACCCCCAGAACTGGGAAGACCCTCACTCAAGTCTCGGGATGATGCGACCACCCAATAACTCACGAGAGACCGAACTTGCTGCAATCACATGAGGTTTGTTCGGGATAAGCCAGATCTGGCGTCGAATTCATAGCCTGGCAGTCCAGAGGGGTTCGACCCCGAACACAAGAAGTGAGGGTTATTTAAAGGGAAAAAGCACAAACTTGGGGGGGGGGTGAGAGGGTTACCAAGGAAATATAACATAAAAACAGTGGAAAATTCCAAAGGGACCCAACCCCTGGTTGAGTCAGGGTCATAAGTAAAACATTGTCAAGAGGAATGTGGTTTGGTCAATGCTATCTTCTTGGTGGCTGACCGCTCCTTAGAACCACTCAGATGGCTCATATCCTACTTTTTGTTCTTGGACCTAACTAGGGGGAGCCTTTGTGGCCAACATGTTTCTGAAACTGGCTAGTCTACATTCTTGGCTCGTTACAGAGACTTCCTATGCCTTCTTTAAGTAAAGGTTATACAGTATACATTAATGCATCTCCATTAACATGCTTTTTCCAAATTTAAATTCAGTCTTTCAATAACCCAATCATCAACAATAAAAGAACCCCTTGAAGAATTACCATCCTCAAGAATCACCTCAAGGTATACTATAAAGCATTTATTTTGATTTAAAAATAATGACTCTATTTTTGGATTACAGTATTTATTATATACCAAAAGATACATTTATTCTTTTCTATATTATTTTCAAAGATGTTAATCTCCTTTAAGTTTGTTCTTATCTTTCAACCAACAGATATGAACATTTATTAACCATTGCTTTGTGTTAGATATGAGTTCTAGGTATTCTAATATAATTATAGTCCAAGTTAAAAAGTCTAAGACATAGAGATCTTACTAGGGGTACATCTTAATCTAAGGGTGAAAGAAGATGATGTCATCTCTAGCAGACTGTCTAGAAAGAGAAAAGTCTTCCTTTCCTTTGATTTTTGTTCTCTTAAGGGCCTAGATTGATTGGACTGTGTTTTCCTATACTAGGCATTAAAATCTATATTACTGACTCAGCAAGCTAAATGTTTACTCTCTAAAAAACATACTTGGATATACACGTAATCTAATACTATGACTTAGTCAGTGAAATACACAAAATTAAGAATCATATATATTAATGAACACATTTTGAACTGGGAAGTCATTAGGTATTGGTGAATCATATAAACTTACCTTGCTGTTCCT
>NC_045030.1:66977999-66984376 GCF_008632895.1 Mastomys coucha | reverse complement strand
AATGAAGGTCTACTGGTTTACTAGGCTCTCTACCCTGCTGACCGATAGATAAAGATTACATTCCTAGAATGAATATGTTCCCCTCCATAACTGAATACATTGGGTTGGATCCCTCTGAAATTTTCCACTGTTTTTATGTTATGTTTTCTTGGTAACCCTCTCCCCCCCCCCCCCAGTTTGTGGTTTTTCCCTTTAAATACCCCTTACTTCTTGTGTTCAGAGTCGAACTCCTCTGGCCTGCATGGTCACGAGATCGACCCTGGTACTGGCCTATATCAAATAAACCTCATGTCATTGCAGCAAGTTCGGCTAGGGAAATTTCTGTGAAGTAATATCGAGATAAAATAATGCAGATTTCCTTAGGACTACATCCTTGCTACTTTGGCACATACTTATTATTTCTTGGTAGGTTTTGAAACTAACTAGGTCAACATTTATTGATTGTAGTTCAAATAAAAAATTCATTGTAATTTAACAAAAATGTAGAAAGGCAAAATCTTTTGTGAAGATTACAGAAGAAATTGAAATACTTAAGTATTAGCAAAAGCTGAGTACTTAAAAAATTAACAAGAAAAATTATGTTGGATGTGTAAGGAACTAGGATTAATGCCTATATTCTAAAGAGACACTTGCTTCTCTCAATCTGTGTGACCTTCCCTCAGCCTTGAGTAGGCTAAATAGACCTTAGGTGCTTGCCACACACAGTTGGTCTTTTGACCTAGCTGACCTAGGGTGGAGTCTTCAGCCTTGAAGCACTTGCAATTTTCTACAAGAGCAGACAGCCTGCTGAGCTTGCTTTGCAACATAATCCAGCTGAAACAAAGCATCAAAATCCAGCTGAAACAAAGGATGGGTCTGTGGGCTCTCCCTATATAAACACAGTGCTAACTATTAAACTTTGAGCCTTGATCAGAAGAAACCTTTGTCTTGGCTTCATCTTTCTCTTGCCTACCTGTCCTTTTTCATTTCCATCCTCCCTTTCAGGTATACCCAGTTCAACCAAGCTGTTGGACAGCTACAAATCTGATTATCAGACTATTGAAAATGTGGACCCCATAAAGAAAATATCTAAAAAAAAAAAGAAAAAAAAAAGAAAAGAAAAGAAAATGTGGACCCCAAAGAAATAAAAATTTCTTCAGGAAACTCATGCTTCAAAGAATGAAAACACTCAAGCAAAAGGGGGCAAGTATATCGAACACCCTTTCAGATCATCTTAGAGAATAAGACTGAAGCCCAGATAATTATGGATCAGGTTTAAGCAGGAAAACACATTGACTTGGACAGCATCTTGAGCCTTTAAATGTTAATATCACCTTGAGGTCCACAGGATGGACTTATTGTGGGGATGGGAGCATTTGCAAGATCTCTTTGTTCCTTTTTCCAGTGTGGCAACTTTGGAGTACTTTGCCTTTTCTGATTTTCACTATGAATTTGTTTCCTTTAATTGGTTTATTGAGGATGTATAGACAGACATGGCTTGAAACACAAGTGGTAGGCATCCAGTTTGATAAAAGATATAAAAAATTTTCAGTGTTCCATTTACAGTAGTTTAGAAAATTTTCAGTGTTCCATTTACAGTAGTTTTCTCAACTGAGCTTAATTTCTATAACAGACAACTTTCTACTGTTGATAAATAAGAAACACACAGACTCATTGTTTATTTCACCATTTGTCTGATACTATCTGCTAACATTATCCTCTCCTTCCTTTTCAGCATTCTAACCCTACTGCTCCCATTTGTATTGAGTTTCTCTCTGTGATAATTTATATTGCGCTGATCAAATTTTCCCTGGAAAAGTTTCATAAGCCATTTTCAGTTTTTGCATTTGCCTACTCATATCAAATGCAGGTGCTATCTGTCTGTTATATAGTTTGATTTATGATTCAGTATGGCTAAATGAGGTTGCTTTCCCTAGACAGAGTACATTTTTAAATCCTTCCTACCAACAAGATACATTTTGTTGTTGGAAGTATAAAAAAAAATCCACCCCACAAACTCCATTTTCCGCCAGGCCATGGTGCTGTTCAGCCTCAATACTAAGCTCTGGCGAGTTTTTGTTATTTCTGCCCAGCAAGCTACATCTTGCTCGCATGTAACTCTTTACACACTCCCACAATCATTCATCTAAATAGTGCCTATTACCTGGTAAGTAAAGCATGACTCTTAAGGCTTTAATATCCAATAAGATTTATATAATTATAAAATTACAATTTACAAGATGCCAATTCAATAATTTTAGAACCAGATAATAAAGACAATATTCTAACCTAATTAATCTATTTTGTAAAAACCTGCTTGGTTATATAACCTCATGGAGTCTGGACCATCCTCATCGTCTGCATCGATGGTGACTTCTTCTCCTCCAGCTCCTGACCCTCTTCCCTCTCCTCTCCTGACCTTTTTTCTCCTTCAGCTCTAGCTCTACCTCTCTATACCTGTCTAATCACAGGGTTGTCAGTGCCCTAATGTGATTGGACAGAGAAAATGCTACAGCAACATTTCTTCTATTACTACTGAAATTTTGCAAGAACAACAGCAAGGTATCTTCAGTTTTTTCTGTGTGCCTATTTTCCAGGTGGCTTTAGCTGGTAGCTTCTAGCTGCTTTGCCTACCTTTTCTTTCTGTAGAGAAATACATTTTCTTATAAAATGAACAAAATTTAATAAACACAGCGAAACATTGTTTTTTTTTTTACTATACTAGTATTGCTATTGCACTTACAGTAATAGCTACATTTCATGAAATACTTTTACCACACACAATTTGAGGCACATTATATTGATGCTTAGTTTGATATTTCAGCTCCAAAAGAAAACTTAATCTTAAAAATGAATCCTTTACAGCTGAGCTGAAAAGTCCATAACTTTGTCGAGTGGTTTGAATAGGAATGACCTCCATAGACTCATGAGCTTGAATGTTCGATCCATAAGAAGTGGCACTACTAGGAAGTATGCCTTTGTTGGAGTAGGTGTGCTTTTATTGAAAGAAGTGTATCACTAGGGGGTAGGCTTTGAGTTCTCAGAATCTTAAGCTAGTTCCCTTCCTGCTGCTTGAAGATCCGGATTTAGAACTCACTTATTTCTTCACTGCTATGTCTGCCTTCATGCTTCCATGCTTCCTGCCATGATAATAATGGACTAAATTTCTGAACTGTAAGCCAGGCCCAATTAAAGGTTGTTGGAGAACCTTGCTATTAAGATTGCAATTCCCCATGATCACATGCCTTTCTGAGCTCAGCACAAAATAGGAAACTCCTTTGCTTAGTGGGGCTTTCTAGTCTCTGCCTCTGTCTGGAGAGGGTCTTTTTGGAGAATGTCCCTGAATACAGGTGGCTACCCTTGTCTGAAAAGTGACTTTGTATAGAGCTCTCTGCAAGGCTGTATAACTCAGCATGCACCTCTTGCACAGGCTTTCCACCTACATAATGACTAGGTGGTTTATCATAACCAATCAGCTCTCCCCACTCACTTTATGCCATGACCACTTAGCCCTTTCCAATCATACCCATAAAAAGCCCTTATATATGCTATGCCTGAAACAATGAAATAGAAACATTTAGCTCTAATGGTCTCTGAATGTCATTCCATCATACTCATGGCCATCCAAACCCTCTTCTCTGCTTCTGCTTCCTTTTTCCTCTCAGGATGGTGGCCAATAGCCACTGGGGAGAATGGAGGGTGGACACAGAATGTTTTTCTTTATAAGTGTTGTTGTGGACATGGTGTCTTTTCATAGCAACAGAAATTCTAAGAGAGAAGTGGGTACCAGGGATTGTGGTATTGCTGTGATAGGCATGATCATGTTTTTGTTTGGAGGAATTTAGAATTTAGAATTTTGGGTTCAAAAACAGTGAAGTGCTTGAAGTAGGGCCATACTAGTAGGAGCACAGAAGACCATCGTGCTAAGGCTTATTTGAATTGTGGGGAGCTGGGTCAGAGATTTCAGAGGAAAGAATAATAATATATAGACTAGAGACTGTTCTTGTGATATGTCAGTGAAGAATGTGGCTGCTTTTTGCCTTTGTCCAAAACAAACAACCAAAAGCAAACAAATAACAAACAAAATGAAACAAAACAAAGAAAACAAACAAGCAAAAAAAAAAAACATGCCTGAAGATAAATTGAAGAGTTTTGGATTAGTTGCATTAGCAGGGGAAATTTCAAAACAGCCTAATATTCACTATATCATGTGGTTAATCACATTCACTCTAATGAAGATCTATAAAGAAAAGGAGCAAGTTTAGCAAGGAAAAATACAGAATTTACAGTTGAAGGAGAAAGGTACTTCAGGAATTGTAATAGAGCTAAATACTGTGTACAGAGAGATACATAGATTAAAGAAAATGTTAAATGGAATAAAGGGACTGTAGGCTTCTAGGTAAGACACCCCCACAGATAAATTTCCAACTTGTGATAATAAATTAAAGAGATGCCCAATAGAGCTGACTGTGGTGGTGCACAACTTTAATACTAGCACTCAGAAAGCAAAGGATTGCAGATCTCTGAGTTTGTGACCAGGTTGGTTTACAGAGTGAGTTCTAGGACAGCCAAGTTTAGGCAGTGAAGGAAACCATTACAAACAAAAAGCTGATAAAGATGTAATTGAACAAGAAGGGACATGTTCCAATCCTAGCAAGCAACAGAACTTGGCAGCTTTGGTCATGTAATTCTGGGTTTAGGAGTCAAGGATAGAAGAAAGAGGTAATGGAATCTCTCTCCAACACTAAGGAAAGTCACTGATGCCAGGCATATTTCAGTGGTGTCCTTGCATGGAGGACTGGAGACACCATTGTGTAAAGCTGTAAAGGTAAAGCCTGGATTGACTTGGAGACCCCAAGGGTTAAGATATGTCAGATCTCTGGGATACCTGCCAAGGAGAATTGCTACTAGGGAGTGGGACCAGCCCAAGAGAAGGAAGTGTACAAAGCTGAACAGAGTTAGAAATCTGAAAATGTTTTTGACATCAGACATGGAGATGTCAAGTTTGAAATCTGCTCAGCTGGTTTTTGGTCTTGCTTTGCTCCAGTATTTCCTCATTATGTTCCATTTCCTCCTTTTTGAATAGTAATGTATGTTCTGTGACATCGCATGTTGTAAGTATGTGATCTGATTTTTTATTTTGATTTTATAAGGAATTACAGTTAAGATATTGCATGCATGAATCTCAGAAGAGACTTTGAACTTTGGACTTTTAAACAAAAAATGTTATGGCTACAATACTATAGGAAGGGAATGTGATGGTTTAAATAGTAATGACCTCTGTAGCCTAATGTGCTTGAATACTTGGCCCATAGTGATTGGCCTCGTTGGAGTACATGTATCATTGTTGGAAGATGCATGTCATTAGTGGGTTAGCTTAGAGGTTAAAAGGAGCTTAAGCTAGGCCTAGAGGATCACTGTTTTTTCCTGCTTCATGCAGGTCCAGATGTAGAACTCTCAGCTATCTCTTCAAATACCATGTCTGACTTCATGATGCCATGCTTCTTGCATGACAAACATGGACTAAACTTCTAATCTGTAAGCCATCCCCAATTAAGTGTTTTCCTTTACAATAGTTGCTGTGATCATGGTGTCTATTCACAGCATTAGAAATCCTAACTAAGACACTTGGTAACCTTTTAAGGTTAGATATATTTTTTCAGACAGTGTCCCACGTTATCTCATTCTGTTGCTAAATTAATGGGAATCATCCTGTCCCTGCCTACAAATTGCTGGGATTGTAGAAATGATTCATGATAGCTGGTTCCTTGGGTTTATCTTGATCCATCTTAATCCACATTACAGTAATGGCTTTCTACTTCATAGGTAAGTTTTATATTTCATTATTTTCGGTATTAGGGATGGGCATTGCATTCTTTTCTCAGAAAAGATAGCATTGCAATCTTTATATATTATAATGATGTATATCATCATTCCTAAGGAAAATAGTTGGATCTGCTTAGATTATACTGAAAGATAAATATAGATATCTAAAATAATTACTGTTCTGGAAGTCTCTTTATTCCTGTTTGTTAGGTCTAGATCACATATTTAAAGGTAGGCAGAGCCAGTCTCAACCATATTTCATGAACTGTATTACAATAGGAAAAATATTTCTGTGAAGAGAAATACAAATATCTATTAAATGAATTAGTAATTTACTTTAATGTTTGTGACAGCTTTTTATGTAGATACTAATAATTTCATAAATATGAATTGAGTCTTATGAAATCAGTGAACATATTAATGGTTACATGAATATGAGTGGTTTTAGTTAGTCTCTCTAATGGTTTAGAGGCTGAGCCTTCAATATTCTCTGTCACTTCTTTTTTGATTACTTGCTTAGACATATATTCAACTAAAATATTTTTCTGATGCTTATTAAAACAAATAATTTT
>NC_045030.1:66968412-66977904 GCF_008632895.1 Mastomys coucha | reverse complement strand
TCTTTTGTTTTACTTTTAAGAGAATTGGTGGTATTATAATTTCCATAAAATCAATTAGAAACTTCAGTAGTGTATCACACTCAAGGGGTAACTTCAATTTTATGTTAACTTTTTCCTCTTTATTTGCTTTACCTAGGTCATCTACCATTTGAGAATTAAAGCACAACAACCATGCAAATTCATCCTCCTTTCCACTTCTTAAGGTCTTTATTCTACTGTTTATTTGTCCTCTGTCTTCAACTCCATTGTTGTGTCAGCTCAGTAGCATTTAATGTTGTGTTTGCAATTAACCCTATTTACACAGTTACTGTGGCCCTCTTTCCACAACCTTAATATGTAGAATTATTCAGCTTTTCATTATTTATTCTTTCTTATTCTATATTCTTCCATTTGTTAGACATACTTTAAGAAGAAACTAAGTAGGATGCATATATGGACACTCTTCTACCTCCATTAGTGTACAAAGATTAGCTTATCTTAAGCTAATAAATAATATTCTTACTGATAAATCCTTTAAATTTTGGCCCACATTATTGCAGGTTTTGAGCACAACTGACTATTCTCCTTTCTGATACTCCAGAATTTTAACTTTCATTGATATTTGACATAAAATATACTTTGTTTTCAGTTTACATATCCACAGTATATTATTTAACATATGCCAACATTATTGATGATCATGTAAATACTGACAAATTACTTTTTTATTAAATTAATTTATTTTTTCATTCCATATGCCACCCCCATCCACCCTCTGACTGCTTCACATCCCATACCTGATCTCCACCCCCATCCCCACCCCTATCTCCCAATGGATGTCCCCACCCTCCACCCCACCTGACCTGTAAACTCCCTAGGGCCTCCAGTCTCTGGAGGGTAAGGTGCATCATCTCTGAATGAACAGAGACCAAGAAGTCCTCTACTGTATGTGTGTTGGGGGCTTCATATCAGTTGGTATATGTTGTCTGTTTGGTGGTCCAATGTTCGAGAGGTCTCAGGGGTCCAGATTAATTGAGACTACTGGTCCTCTTACAGGATCGGCCTCTCAAATGCTATACTTAGAATTCTCGTACTATATCCAACTGCTGATTGATTTTATCCAGTTGGAAGTAACAAAACCATTTTTATGTTATCATGTCCAATGTTTGAGTTCTTCCTAAATCATTGTTCCAATAAACCTGTAAACATCAGAGAATGTCATATACATCTATGTTGGTTTGTTAACCAAAATGTAAGAAAACAAAAGGAAAGAGTCCTAGATTTCTTTATCTCCATCATCAATGACTTTTGCTCTACCCATAAATATTATTTCTAAATGAAAACTATTCATGAATGTATTTCAGTGAATGTTTGCATTACAAACCTCTGCTTTTCTCACGTTTTGCCATAATATTTTCATTTCTCCTGGATGGGCCTGGTGTCCTTTATATTTTGATACTAATTCTGCTCTTCTGGGAGGGGCTATGGACAAGGAGTGAGTCACATGTACTCAGGTGACTTCTTGTGAACTAATCCCCTAATGAACAAAGGAGTCAATCACTGGGTGAGTAGGAGGGACTTTTGGGTTGGACAGAGGAAGAGAGGAAGCTAGAGAAAGTTAGGTCTTTTGGATGGGAATAGCATGAGGACAACATGTAATTACTAGTGTCCTGGGAGGATTTAGATTTAATAAGGCTTACAAGATTAAGATTTTAGTTATTGCGCCAGCAACTGAATTACTGTAGTTTTAAAACTAGGTTTGTACTATGTCTTCTTTCATGTGGTGGCTCATCTGGGTTCAAGAGAGAAATGTGCAATGGTCAAGAGTGGGTTTGCCTGAGGCGCACCACAAAGGCTGTGGGGGATTCGAAGCATGGGGTTAACATGGTAGCGACCCACCAGAGTGAACCTAGCAAGCTGGGTGGAGCTGTTTGTGGAGCACCTGGTCAGAGAGTGTCCATGAGGTAAGAACACACCTTTAATCACAGCACTTGGGAGGCAGAGGTGGCCAGCCTGGTCTACAGAGTGAGTTCCAGAACAGCCAAGGCTATACAGAGAAACCTTGTCTCGAAAAACCAACCAACCAACCAACCAAACAAACAAACAAACAAACAAACCAAAAGAACATGCTGGCCAGACCACGAGGGCTGAAAGTAGCAGGGTATAGTGTGGGCTCTTGCCGTAATATTTTTTTTAATATTTCCTGTAACAGCTCCCGTTGTTGGTTCTTGCAGTATATTCCATGTACAGATTGTTGGGTGATGCTTTCCAATGTATATAGAGCATTTATGTAAAGAAACTTCCATTATCCCACCACCATCCATGGGTTCAGTCTGACAAATCCCTTAACCAGTGTTTATTCCCTATGCTTTGCCATGTCCCTGTCTTCATATTCACATATCTGGCCTCCTTAATTTCTCTTTTATAAACAACATTTTGTTTCTTAATATTGTACCAAGTGAGCTAAAAGGAATCTATTATATATGCCTCTTAATTAGTTTTCTCGTATGATATGTAAATACAAATGTCTCTGATATCTGGCACAGTTTATCAAGAAAG
Source organism: Mastomys coucha (assembly GCF_008632895.1). Lineage (NCBI taxonomy): Eukaryota > Metazoa > Chordata > Mammalia > Rodentia > Muridae > Mastomys > Mastomys coucha. The sequence continues at coordinate 66,975,366 of NC_045030.1, read as the reverse complement.
CAGATATTACTGAAAGCAAAAAACTCATAATATTTAACGTGGGAAATGAGGTGTTTAAAATCAATTGGAGGAGTGGAAAAAAAGATAACCAAAAAGACTACTATTTTTATCTTTTGGTTCACTTTAGTTTTCAGAGATTGTGAAGTTGATGCCTCCTCCCAAACAATCTCTTGGTTCTCATATCAGGAATTGTTGACTAAGAAAAAAGAAAAAAGAAAAGAATAACTGACTACCAGATTATACAGTTATGAGTCTGTTATGTGACAGACTTTTCCTGGGGAGATTAAAATATACAAACTTTTGCTCACCCCAGATATGGAATTAACAACATATCAAATGATGAATACTACCAAAACTACAATGTGGTGAACAAATTAGTTGTACTAGGGTTTCTTACAGAAACAGAAGGAACTAAAAATACAGCTGTATCAGCAAATTGCACCCTAGCACAGATGAGAGCTCACAGTACCTGGGCACCAGGAGCCCACTGTATAGACTATAGTAGATTGGAGGGTGTTCTTTACATGTAGATCAGTTTGTCTGAGCTGCATCTAGGCAGTTTCACTGGTTTTAGATTTTTTTTTTAATTTTCTTGATCTTTGCTACTTTGGGTCTGCTTGACTCTCTGTTTCTTTATAGCTTCACTCATTTGAGAAGAATTATCAGTAGTCTTTACTCTTGAAATACTTTTTGGGAAGTGCAGATCTTTTGAATCTGCTTAGTTTCATGAACTTCCCAAAAGTATTTTGAGTTGATTACTTCTTGTCATAATGGAGCTTGTCTGTAGGATAGAGTGTGTCACCCCCATCATAGAACATCCTGTTATTTTATTTACTTGTAAACACCCTGTATTAAATTATTCTGTAATTTTACTTTCCCTCCAAGAAAAAAAGTTTGAACTTAACCTGTATAAAACTACTGCAAAAAAAAAAAAAAGGCCAGCTCGTATTGAATTAAAATAAACTTGAATAAATGCATATAAATCACTAAAAAAAAATCAAATCTAAGAAGGATTAGGGATTGGCTCACTTCTACAATAAAGTGATAAACAGGATGGCATGTACTTCTCCTCTGCCTTCTAACTGCCAGGACATTATATCCATTGGCAGAACCTAAGTTGTAGTTTGAAGACTTCTGAAAATGATGTGTTGGAAATTATGCTCCCAGGCTTCTAGGCTGCACAGTTCTGTGGAGAGTACAGAAAGAAACAGTGAAATAGTTTCAAGTTTCAGGAGTCAGGAGTAGTATTCTCTCTGAAGCTAGATTCTCTCTTTATGTAGATCAAGATGTGTAAGGGTGATCTTTATTTCATATTTATTTTCCATCAGACTTATGCACATGTTCAAATAAAAAAATCATGTAATAGAAAACTAATGAAATTATTAGATACCACATACAAAGCAGAGATATAAATTATCAAACAAAAATTACTATGAGTTCAGATTCTGTGATGAGAAAACAAAGTTCTCCAATAATTTGCTTAATACTGATAATTTACTGTTCTAGGAGTATTCAGAGACATAATGCTGCAGGTCTTTGTTTAATCTTTAAAATAGTTTTATAGTTTGTCAGGAGCCATAATAGAATAAGCTAATAACTAGCAGGTGGTCTTCCTGAGATGGTCTGCTTCAGATTAATACATAAGACAGAAATTACTCTTACAGGCATGTAAGAATAATCTCTAGGAAAGATTCCTGCTACTAGTATGCTTTTCTTCTTATTATTATTAAACATATATAACAATTACTAGGGATTAGCTCACCCATTTTGGGCAGATCTATGAAGATGTACTGTCTAGTAGTGATGCTATATAGACAAATAAATGACTTCTTAAGTCTTAGTGATGATCCTATAAGTAAGTATTCCTAAAATTATATCAGTGATTATTAAGCTCTTTCATAGTGAAACTGCCATTAGGTCCTTCTCTGATAGTCAAAACTGCAATGACAACCCTGTCAGTCTCCCATGTGTCACTAAATAATTGCTTCTATATTGTAACCAGACTTTCTCCTACTCAGACCACATTCCAAGAGGTTGTAAAGCAATTAACGAAAGGTTACAAAGGGGAACTAGAGATTTATTATAGGTGCTAGGACAGAAGATAAAAATATTGACTGGGTTTATCTATACAAAATTTCATGAATGACCTAGTTATGGTTTTTGACTTTCAGTGAACCTGTGGAGCTGTGAGAGGTGATGGATGTTTAACCAGATAATTACTCCTAATGGATATACATGTAAGCATTCTCTGTTGTAAACTTCTATTTCAATTTATGATTTGATTTTTTTATGTGAACTTGTGATGAACTTTTTAATATGTGATCATGTATTCTGAAAGATGTATAAGTGCTGAGAACAAAGAGATGAGAGAAGGAATTTTCCCTTTCCCCACTTAGTATCTTTCTGCTTTCCCCCTTAGATATCATTCATAGGAAACTTTTTACAACTTACTAATTAGCATGATAATCACTTTTCAAATTCTCCCAGTGACTTCTACTAGCAGGCTGAAAGTTAGAGCTATGAAGTTCCTGCTGAGATAGAGCAAAGGCCACAAACCTACAGGTGTTAATAACCTAAGCAGAAAGAGCATGAAAGATTTTAGGATTTTTTAGAAGTTATCATCAGTGTTTCAGTACAGTTAGAGAGCTAGAATGTCCAGAGTCCCTCAGACTTTAAAGCCACACCAGAGTCCCACTCTGTGCCCTTGCCATTATCCTCTCTAGACCAGAAGGCTCCTGGCAATAGTTTATGGGATTTATTCATGACCTTTTTTTTTTAACATCTAATCCAGTTTCCCTTATAAATTCTCAAATTGCATCAGTTAAAAAGTTTCTGCCTTGCATTCAAGACCACAAGAACTCTTCTATCCCTCTTTATTTTTTGTTTTGTTTTGTTTTATTTTGCTTTTTGAAGACAGGGTTTCTCTGTATAGCCCTGCCCATACTGGAACTCACTCTGTAGACCAGGCTGGCACTGAACTCAGAAATCCGCCTACCTCTACCTCCCAAGTGCTGGGATTAAAGGTGTGTGCCACCACTGCCTGGCCCATCCCTCTTTTTGTTGTTTTATTTAGCAAAAATAAGACCAAAGATAGGTAACCTTTCCCAATTGGCTCATTGAGGACACAACTCCATTTAACAGGTTATGGGACTACAAATCACGGTTATTTAGGAGAGTTTCACATTGAAAGAGAGATTGATGAAATGCATTCCTCCCATCTATGTGAGACTCCATATTTTTAAAACAATTTTTTTTTATTTTAACCACTTGTATTATCATTCCAGTCTCTAACATTTGAAATTGTATTCATTACCTTTTCTGTTTCTATGAGACCAATGTTTCAGATTCTACACAAAAATGATACCATGTACTATTTATTTTTTCTTTTTTATCCCTTTATTGAAAATAGATTCTTTTTTCATATAATATACCTTGTTTACAGTTTCCCCTCCATCTACTCCTTCCAGTTTCTCCTTACCTTACCTCCCATCTGGATTCATTCTCATTCTTTCTGTTTAAGAAACAAACAGGCTTCTAAGGTATAATGATAAAATAAAATAAAATATGATAAAACAAAATCTAACACATCAGGATAAGAAAAAAAATAGAAGGAAAATAGCATAAGAGAAGTCCTAAGGATCAAAGACCAACTCATTCACACACTCAGGATTCCCATCAAAACTCTAAACCTGAAGCCATAATATATATGCAGTCCCCTATAAACCATCTGCTTGCTGTGTCAGTCTCAGTAAGCTTATAGGTACCTTTTTCATTTGATTAAGAGGGGATTTGTTCTCAATCCCCTCTGGATCTTCTGTTCTTTCTACCTCCTTTTCCTTGGGGTTCCCCAAGCATTGAAACTCTTGACACACACTCACTCTCTCGCTAGTGGCAAACAAATAATTCTATTTATTAATATAAAAACAAAATCAAACAGAATAGACTTAAATGTTGTTAGATTAATTGCGGGATGTTTAGTTAAATTTATAATAATTCACTTGACATAGGCATTTCCTCTCTTTTCTAAAGTCTTTATCATAAATTCAAAAATTAGGATAACAATAAGTGAGAAGTCTAAAGTAATTTTACATATTTCTCATAGATGAAGATATGAGGCACCCAACTTATATGTCCTGCAGTAATAAACATTTCTACATTTTTAAAGGTTTATTTATTTATTTTATGTATATGGGTATTCTGTCTGCATGTATGTCTACACACCAGAAGATAGCAAGGGATCCTGTGGGACTACAGTTACGGATGGTTGTGATCCACCATGTGGGTGTTGATAGTTGAATTCTGGACTTCTGGAAGAGTAGACAGTGCTCTTAACCAGTGAACTGAGCAACCTTTCTAGCCCACACTTCTACATTTTTGAGTCACTATTGTCATGTCAATTTTTGATATATACTTAAATGACCAACATTAATTATTTTTAATTGGAGATTTCTGGATCTAACCTCTAGAAATACTAATTTAACAGGTTGAAACTAAAACCCATAATGCACAAGATTATACTGTACAAAAACGGAATGCAGAGAATGTTATGAATCATGCTGGACTCTCAATACTGTCTCATCATCCTTTATTGCTGCTCTGAATATCTAATTCTTCCAGCCTTCTTCAGCCCTGAAAGTGCCTGTAATGCCCAATCTCATTATACATCAATGAAACATCATGGTAATTGTTCTTCTATATAGTTTTATATTTTTATTTGGCTATATAATGTGATAATTCAGTACTTGTGTGCAATTTATAATGATAAAATATGAGGAATTAGTATCCTTATTATTTCTAGCATTCATCATTTGCTACCCATTTATTAAATGTCTTTTACATTGTACAAATATTTCAAGTAGTGCCAGAACTACTTTTGGGACTAAGAAGGCTGTGTAAATTATTGTGACATCTCCAAGACAGGAAATAATAAATACTACTTATAGTTTATTTAATAAGGGTAAAAACCTGGCATTTTCACATTTTGTTTTATGTAATTTTAAGACATGGTCTCAACATATAACCCTGGTCATCCTGGAACTCACTGTGTAGGCCAGGCTGGATTTGAACTCACAGATATCTACCTGATTCTTCCTCACAAGTGCTAGGATTAAAGCCAGGCACCACCATGCCTGGTCAAGGCTTACAATTTTCAATATTTAAGCAACTTCTGGAAATATAACTTAATAGTAAAGAGTAGTGCTTCCAATTGACTATTCTTAGATGCTGAGAGCTTTTTCCTCATTAAAAATCATAATAGTTGTTATTGCTTAAGTAAAATTGAAAATACTGAAAGATGATAAAAGAAAAATAACAATTTCATAAAATTTCCATTCCTTAATGGAATTAGCATGCCAAGCTATTGTTTCTAAACCTCATCACTATAATAGTACGTATACTCATCTTTGCCATTTGAGATAGTGTTTTATAGATAATATTAAATATTATTATTTTTTCACTTAAGATTATATGATACACTTAAGGTTATATAACCAACTTATTAAAATGATTTGAGTTCAATTATTTTTTGTATGAAAGGTAGACTTCCAGAAGTATGAAGATCATTAAAAATAAAAAAAAAAGTAAAAAGGTATTGTTTAGTTTTAGAAGCAATTAGGCCTTCCTGAAGTGTCAGAGGGGCTGAGTCATCTGTAGTTGTCATCTTACAATCTTATTAGGTAAAAGTCAATTTTTAGGTAATATTTACCCTCTGGTACCCCACATGTCAGACAGTACAAGTCTCCCTTCATTTATAGAGGTATACAAGTGGACACAGAAAAATTGATAGAATAATATGCATTCTAGGGCTGCTATCCTCAAATTATTGTGAAGCTTTGCTGAAAAAAAATTCTAGAATGGTATGAACATAAATCATATTATTGAGAATTGTCTTTCTCTAAAAGTTTATGGTTGCAGTGTAGAGCCATTTTTCCCCAGGACTTGAATTTGTCTGAATGCCACATGACATCACAAAGAAATATTTTATTTTCATTTTCCATTCAGCCATAAATTTCTAAGAACATTCTCTCAGGAGGTAAATTAAAATCTGATAATAGCACAACTGTTTCTCTGCAGTAAAAAATACTGTATATTAAATATGCAGGGAAATACTTTGGAAAAGAACATGATTACTCTGAAACCTTGTCAGACTTGCAGTTGTGTTGCTACCAAATTGAAATCTTCTAAGGATAGGAAATACTTTAGTCTTTTTGGATCAATTGCTGAGGGACAACCTTTATGATGTATTGTTGTAATGATAGCAAGGTACCACCTTATAGATATGAGACCAAATTAAAAAAGTCACATTTCTCTCCTAGGCACCTTATTTTCTAAATCAAAGAATATTATATTTTTATATTGTGAAGACAACTTTCAAGGGTGTGCTTCTAAAGCTATAGTATAGCAGTCCTCTTTCCTCTCTAACCTGATAACTTTAGATAACAATCAACATATTAATTAACATAACAATGTTGGTTTGATAACTGACTCAAAATATACTTTTCACATACAATTTAAACCTAGGGCAAGTCATATTAACAGTTCATTAATGATTACTGTTTTTTAAATAATGGTTTTAAAGCAAAGTTATTAAAGAATTCTTTTTCTTTTTATTTATTTTTTTTTTTTCGAGACAGGGTTTCTCTGTGTAGCTCTGGCTGTCCTGGAACTCACTCTGTAGACCAGGCTGGCCTCGAACTCAGAAATCCACCTGCCTCTGCCTCCCAAGTGCTGGGATTAAAGGCGTACGCAACCACCACCTGGCTTAAAGAATTCTTAAAGGATTGATATGAGCAACAATTAAAATTATAGAAATCATTATTAGAATAAAATGCCTGCCAATAGAAACTAATTTTTCTACTAGAAATGAAGTGAAATTAATGACTGGAGTTCTGGGAAAATGAAGAATTGTTCCTAATTTTCCCTCTATTTTAAATAAATACTTCTTTTTTTTTTTTT
>NC_045030.1:66961172-66965863 GCF_008632895.1 Mastomys coucha | reverse complement strand
ACTGGAGCCTGTCCTTCCTGTGATCCTGTTTGTGTCAGAACTCCTCAGAGTCAAGCTGTCTCTGTAATTCTGTGATTCTGGGATCCTGAGATCCTGGGCTTGTTAGAGCACCTGGGAATGGCGCTTTCTCTGTGTGTTGTGGGACTAGCTGTGTAGCATGCACCCAAGGTCTACTCTGGACCCCAGCCCAGACAGTCCGGAAGGAACCCGAGTCACTGGGCTGGTGAAGTTCCTGTGGGCCTTTTCCGGCTGGTCCCAGTTACTTCCAGTGTTGGGACAGATGTTGGTTCCTGCTCACCTCTGATCCTGGGTGTGTCAGATCACCTGGGAGTTTAGGTTCCTCTGGGTGTTGTGGGACTGGCTGCGGAGCTTACACCCAAGGTCTGCCCTGGACCCCAGCCCAGACAGACCCGAAGGAACCCTTTAAATAAATTCTTAAACTTTAGTGCATCACCTTGCTTTTGATGGAAAGAAAATGTGAAAGAAATAAAACGTATCAAAAATCAAATAACTAGAGCTAATGTTTTTTTTTCTTTCTAAATGTGGATTTACACAGAAAAATAAGATAAAAATTAGATGGGCATTAAAATATAAGTAAGCCATTTTAATGTCAACTAGTATCTGTAAGATACAAAGAAAAACAAGCCACTGGTTATTTACATATTGTCTATTATAGAAATAAAATATGGATCTACATCCTTGGAAGACAACCAATAAACAAAATGTTGTCACTCAGGAAGGATTGTGATACATCTGCAATTGTCTGGTATTGGTGCAATATACACAGGACTTTCCATCAATTGTATATAGAGCATACCTCGTTTTGAGTAGACTTATATTTCCCATTGTTATTTGTTAATTTTACAGTTCAATTGTAGCCTTTCCCCTCAGGCCCTGCTCACACAGGCCCTCCCATCATCCTCCCTCCCCTTCTCCTCTGAGAATGGAGAGGCCTCCCTGGGTACCAACCCTCCCTAGCACACAAAGTCATTGCAGGACTAGGCACATAGTCTCCAACTGAGGCCACAAAGGGAGCACAGTTAGGGAAACAGGATTAACAGGCAAGCAAAAGAGTCATGGAAGGCCCCAATTCCCATGTGTGTGAAGACCAAGCTGTACATCTGCTACATATGTGTGTGGGCCTAGGTCCAGTCCATGTATACTCTTTGGTTGATGGTTCAGTCTCTGGGAAGCCCCAAGGCTCCTGGTTAATTGAGTTTTTGGGAGGTCCTATACCCTCAGGTCCCATCCATCTTTGCCCCAACTCTTTTTCAAAGCTCCCAGAGCTCCTTCTCATGTTCGGCTGAGGATCTCTGCATCTGTTGTGTCCAGCTGCCGGGTGGAGCTTCTCAGAGAGGAGTTATGCTAGGCTCCTATATGCAAGCACAACAAAGTATCATTAATAGTGTCAGAGACTGGTTCTCGCCCATGAAATGAGTCTCAAATTGGGCCACTCAAGTTGCTGTCCTTATCCCACCACTAGGAGTCCTGCCTGACTATAGGAGGTAGCCACTTTAGGCTCGATATTGTCCATTTCTCAATTAGAATCACCCTCATAGAACCCTGGAGCCTCCTCCATCCCAGGCCCCTGGCACATCCAATAAATTCCACCTGGCCTGCCTGCCTATATCTGTTTATTCACCATGTTCTCTCTCTCTCTCCCTGGCTCTCACTATACCTTATCTTGTTCCATCTCCATTCCCTTGCACCCTTCTAATCCCCTCACTTTCCTCCCACTATCCACGTTTGATGACTATTTTATTTCTCCTGAGTGAGATTCAAGCATCCTCCATTGGACCCTGCTTTTTACTTAACTTTTTTGGGTTTTTGCATTATAGCATGGATATCCTGTACTTCATGTTTAAGAAGGCAAAATACATGCATATTTATCACCCCACACAAAACTCAACTCCATGTAGATCAAAGGCCTTAACCTAAAACCAAATACATTAAATCTACAAGAAGAAAAAGTGGGGAATAGCTTTGGTACAGGAGGTAACTTCTTGAACAGAACACCAACTGCTCAGGTACTAAGATCAACAATTAGCAAGTGAGAAAAATCTTCCATAAAGCAAAGAACACCATCAATAGGACAACATTGCAGCATAAAGAATGGGAAAATATTTTTATTGTTTCTATGGCCGACAGGGTGCTAATATCCAAAATAGACAAAGAATTCACAAAGGTAGATACCAGCAAACCAAATAATCTAATTAAAAAATGGGGTACAGAGCTAGACTGGGTATTTTCAACTGAGGAATCTTGAATGGCTGAGAAGCACTTAAATGTTCAGTATCCTTAGTCATCAGGAAAATGCAAATCAAAATGACTCTGAGATTCTTCCTTACATCCATGAAAATGAGTAAGATTAAAAACTCAAGCTAACGCACATGCTGGTGAGAATGTTGACCAAGGAGAACACTATTTCCTTGTGGGTGAGATTGCAAACTGTTACAACTGCTCTGAAAATCAATCTGGTGGTTCTTCAGAAAATTGGAAATAGTTGTACCTGAAGACCTAGCTATATCACTCCTGGTATATACTTAAAAGATGCCCCACCATACCACAAGGACATATACTCACTATGTTCATAGCAGCTTGATTCATAATAGCCAGACAATGAAAACAAAACATATGTCCCTCAATTGAACACTGGAAACAGAAAATGTGGTTTGTTTACACAGTGGAATATTTCTCACTTATTAAATCCAAGACATCAAGAAATTTGCAGGCAAATGGATAGAACTCGGAAACATCCTGAGTGAGGTAACTCAGACCCAAAAGGACATGCATAGTATGAGTCTGTTATGTTTGAACTTTGTAACTTTGAAATAATTTTCTAAATTTCTCTGTGTTTCAGATTTTCTCTATATAAAGTGGGAATATAGAGCATTTCAATCTTCTGTAATTGTAGTTACTTGACAATGTCAACCATTTGGAGATGGATGGATTCATGCATAGATTTTTTTAAGTAAGCTAATCTTCTCAAAATTGCATAGCTAGTTAGTAGTAAATTTGGGTTAACAGATATTAGGCAAGGCTTCCATGCGCATTCATCCTGACTTCTTTACTAAAGTGTAGAAATGTGGCTAGTTAAAATTTTACTCTCTTTTAAGCATCATTTGAGCTTTGGTTATATTGACATAAAATATGTCCAGTAGGTTATAATGAGAAAATTAATACACATCATATATGTGAAGGCTAAAGTTACCTAAGAAAAATAGCCATGTGCAGCTACCAGGTATGCTATATTCATTCATGCATGGACCTAAAAGTAATGTTCAATTGTTCAACAGCCAGCTTTAAGACCTTAGAACTGTACCAAATCAATAATAATAGCAGCAATAACGTAACCACAACAGCAACAACAAAAACAACAAAAACATCTGTATGAAACTAAAAACAAAACAGAACAAAAAAAAAACATTAAAATTAGAGACAGATAGAATCTTAGATCTGTTCCTATGGAGAAACTGTGCCAGCTTTAGATTATGAGTGTCCAGACTCATTGTTCTCTTAAAAAAAAAAAAAGTTTTTGTAAGGCTAGAAAGATATCTTAGTGGTTAAGAGCACTTAGATGTTCTTGTAAACAACCAAGTTCCATTCCAAAAATCCATGCAAGAAGGCCACAGATCAAATAGTATAGATTAGAGTTTATTGAAGGCATGGGGAGGGGAGTTGAGAGGGTAGAAGATACAGAGAAACTGGGGGGGGAAGGAGGGAGGGAAGTAGGAAGAGGAAGAGGGAGAGAGAAAGGGAGAGAGGGAAAGGGAGGGAGAGAGGGAGAGGGAGAGGGAGAGGGAGAGAGGGAAAGGGAGGGAGGGAGGGAGAGGGAGAGGGAGAGAGAGAGAGGGAGACAGAGAGGGAGAGGGAGAGAAGTAGTACAGGCATGAGCACAAGTGGAGAAACAAGGAGCGGGGAAGGAAATTGGAGAGAGGAGTAAAAGGGTAAGAATCAAGAGAAGGAGCAGAAGAGAGAGGAGGGGCAGGCAGCCCTTTTTATAGTGAGTCAGGCACACCTGCTGTTGACAGGTTACTGTGGGACAGAGCCTAGACTAAATGCCAAGAGCATTTTGATTGTTTAAATAAATGTAGCCAGGTTTATGTTTTCTAGTTGAACCCAGTTGCAACTAATATATTAGGCCCAAATGTTTTGTGGGGTCCTTGAGTATAAAGCTCTGCCTTTTGTCCTATTTTTAATAGTTGTTCTGCCTTTAGTACAAATAATTAATTCCTTGGAGGAAATGGGCAGTATTTTGGCAAGCTTTTGGTTAACTTGCCACACGTTAGAATTATATGGGAAAAGGAAACTCACTTGAAAATATGTTTCTATAGTACTGTTTGTAGGCATGTTCTTGGGGGCAATTTCTTGATTAATGATTGATATGGAAAGTCATAGCCCAATGTGAGCATTGCCACCTATGAGCTCATGATCTTCGATGGTGTACAAAATCAGGATGAATAAGTTATAGTCAGTGCCACGCACATTTTGCGTGATGGCCGTATTTGAGGCGTAAACTTCAAGGAAAGTCAGTCTCCTGCCTCCGCATTGTCGCCTGGCACCCCAAACTCAGAGGTAGCCCAGATATGTCCTTGTACTGTTGTGCTAGGAACTCACCAAGATATTTCTTCACAGCTAGCAAGAGAAAATTCGGACATTGCTTTCTGACCTTCACCAATGTTTCCAACTAT
>NC_045030.1:66958986-66960933 GCF_008632895.1 Mastomys coucha | reverse complement strand
CCCCCGGGCCCAGAGCACTTGGGCCTGGGGGGATGCAGCACCAGTTCAGAGGAGATAGCTGCTGCTTTGGACCCATTATGTTTCAGATAGCCTCAGATGTACCTCAACTGTTGAGCTGCCAGATATTTCATTTCTCTTTTGCAATGATTGTAAAAGCCTCATGTCATTTTTAAAGACTCAGACCTTACACCACTCGTGTGTAGTCTGTTTGTCAAAGCCGAATCCCATGCACACCTGGCCAGAACCCCTCGTCCTGAGGAACAAGGGACCCCATAAGAAATCCTGGTCCGTGGCAAGTCAGCAAGCCGGTAGGGAACATTCTTTCATGGATTCTGTATCAGTGTCTGCCTCCAGGTTCCTACCCTGACTTTCTTCATTGATAAATTGTGATGTGCAAATATAAAGAAAACAAAACCCAATCTAAAACAAACAAACAAACAAAACAAAACAGCATAACAACACCACAAAAACAACAAAAATAACCCTTTATTCCTCACATTTCTTTTCGACCTGGTGTTTTACCATAAGAATAGAAACCCTTCTTGAAAAGAAGATATTTTGGTCTCTACTTCACTTTTGTGCGTGAATATTTGTGGACTCTTAAGTGTGATATTTATGTAAGTTTTCAGCATAATATAAACATTCACTGAAATAAACCTATTATGTTTTAAGTTAGTAGTTTTATTTAGATGCTGTCTCCAAGTGCCTCTTTAAGCCTCTTTAAGAGGCATCATTTTTTTTTCTTTTTATTTTTTATTACGTATTTTCTTTATTTACATTTCAAATAATATCTCCTCTCCTGGTTCCTCCTCCTAAAAAATATCAAAAACAAAAACAAAAACAAAAAACTAACCCTATTTCCTCCCCTCTCTCCCTACTACCCAACCTACCCTCTTCCACTTCCTGGCCCTGGCATTCCTCTACACTGGGGCAGAAACCTTCACAGGACCAAAGGCCTCTCATCCCATTGATGACCGACTAGGCCATCCTCTGCTATACATATACTGCTGGAGCCATTTGTCCCACCATGTGTACTCTTTGGCTGATGGTTGAGTCCCTGGGAGCTCTGAGGGTACTAGTTAGTTCATATTGTTGTTCCTCCTATGGGACTGTAAAACCCTTCAGCTCCTTGGGTCCTTTCTCTAACTCCTTCATTGGGGACCCTGTACTCAGTCCAATGGATGGCTGTGAGCCTCTACTTCTGTATTGCTCAGGCACTGGCACAGCCTCTCAGGAGACAGCTATATCAGGCTTCTGTCAGCCAGCACTTGTTAGCATTCACAATAGTGTCTGCATTTGATGACTGAATATGGAAAGGATTCCCAGGCGGAGCAGTCTCTGGATTGTCCTTCTTTCAGTCTCTGCTCCATAGTTTGTCTCTGTGACTCCTTAGATGGGTATTTTGTACTTCTAGAGGCATCATTTTTCAAATCCCATTCTACCTGTATTTCCATCACCATCATTCACTTGGCATATGTTTTTAATATCTTAATAAAGTGTCCCTTATGTGCTGGTTAAATATGTTTATTAATTTGATGATATTTTCAGCTCATTGTTTGCTCAAATATGCATCTAGACATTACTGTAAAGGTAATTTAGCAGTATCATTATCATGTATAAGGAGCTTATTGTAAGTAAAGTACATCTTCAATAATATGAATGAACTTCATGTAATCAGTTGTAGGTCCTAATAGTAAAAAATGAGGTTATTTTTTGAAGAATAAATTCTATCTCAGCATTTTATTATAGGGACTTTTCTATCTTTCTTATGCTTCCAGCTAATCAGTTTTATAGATCCTGTCCATCTTGGCAATTGTGTGAGTCTATTCCTCAGAGGAAATAAGTAATATAATATTTTGTATTACATATTTTATCTTGCAGATTATTGTTCCTTTGTTTTGCTATAGAAAATTCTATCTGATAGGCCTTCTTTCTGGTATAAAAGAG
>NC_045030.1:66954044-66958911 GCF_008632895.1 Mastomys coucha | reverse complement strand
TCCTTTGGTTCCTCTGAAAATTTTGCTGAGAACTTTATCTGAGCTTCTGGTATTTCTCTTGAGTAATGGGAGATGAGCAGCTCTAGTGCTCTAGCTGATGTGCTCATGGTTTTGTTTTTTGTTTTCTCTTCTGAAATTTAGCCCCTCATTCTCCTTTCACACTCAATTTACTATTCCCTACAGCCTCTCAATTCAAATTTACCACTTCTCTCCACTGTACCTCCTGGGCGTTTCCACTCCAGTAGCTTTCTATTTTCTTTTCCATCCTTCCTTGTGGCTATCTTGTCTTACACACTCATTAATCACGGAAATCATTTTACAAATCAGCCTGAGAGGAACCTCACAGCCATTGGACAATAGCAGAGAAAAAAGCCCTATATAAGATCTTTACAACAAGATCTTTCAATATTGCATCACTGATTTTCTATCCTCTGGACAATTTGGAGGAAATTACAGTCTGCAGGCATGTGAGAAGGTTCAAAGGATTAGATGTAGGGCTCCTGGGAATCCCAAGGGCCTTAATAAACCATGCCAAGCCATTCATTACAGCAGGAGCTGCCATCTCCTCTGTTCCTGAACAAAGTGCTTGATTGCTTAACCATGGATATCAGTATCCTAAGAAATTCTCATCTACTATAGCAGGTACTCCCCACAGAAGCCAATTAATTAAACTAGTTTTCCAGCTGATATATTGATGTGTTACCACTGTTTTAGGAATGTACAAGTTAGAAGCATATTGTGTCTGATGGCCTGGTCATCTTTCAAGGTTGACTCTAATTTTCTAGAGAGGTTGAAGGAGAAGAAAAAAGAAACCCAAAAATGAAACCCAAAGAGAAGTGTGATAAGTAGCTTGTGAATGATGAGTAATTTTCCTATACTATGTGGCCAATTGAGTGTTATTTATATTACCAAAATTAAGGATCAGGTAAATCCTATAAAAAAGATTTTAGTATTGTCTCTGTTTTGTACATAGGGAACTAAGTTTAGAGAGGCTGAATTACATGCGTAAATATATAGAGCTATTTAGGTACAGGAACTAACAGTGATAAACAAATATGAAACTGCAATAGTTACACCAATGTTCTGACCCTCTACACAACAGTTTAAATTTTCTGTGGATCTGGTGACTTTTGCTATGTCCTCTTTCCATCCACTTTTTTCTTTCCTTCTGTAATTCATGTCACATCAAGCAGCCTTTTTTGTAACTGTGATAATAGATTATACTCTGTAGATCTTTCATTTTTTATGTCAATACCAAATACTAAAGGATGTGCTGAATCACAGTGATAACAAAATGAATACACTTGCAAACTTTCCACAGTAGGAGCGGCAAGGTCCATCATAATAAAAGTACTAGAAATATTGCTGCCTACTTTCGTGGTTGCACTTGATGAAGCCTAGGATCTTTGAAGTGCAGATGCTTTGATCCCAGCTGTTCTATAGATGATCCTGCCAGGTTTCTTTTGAAGTAAGTGTACCTACTGCTCCCTATTTATAGGACAAGGAAGTGCTAGCATAGAATGGGAAGTCTAGGGGCCCAGTTAGGTGACTGTTGTTAGTTCTGGGTGAATCTTGAGTAAAAAGCAAAGTAACTGGAAGTGCAAGGAAAAACAGATATGGTAGATTCTAAAAGGTTAAATTTCATAGCATGTAGTAACTTGCTGAAACTTGACATAAAAGGAAAGTCATTTTAAAGATGATTCATTAATTCATATTGGTTGAAATTGAGAGTAAGAGTTTTATTAACAATTTAAAAACACATGAAAAGAACATACAGTTCAGTTCCATTGCATAAAGATCTGAATAGCCATGGTAGGAAAACAAGTTAGGTACAGGAAACAAAAAAAAAAAAAGATGAAGAAGCAGAAAGAGATGATGAAGTGTGTCTATAAAATAACACATGGATGAGTATGATTATGGAGTGACGTTCATGTGACTATGCATATCAAAGTATAAAGTATGGCTAGTAGGATAGGCAGGCACTAGATCCAGAAGAGCTTCAGTCCCACTAAGGCCACTTGCTGTTATCACTAAAAGAAAAAAAAACCCACATTATCATGAATATAATGTGTTTTAAATATAATGTGAATTTTAAATGTAAGTTAGTAGATTACAGGAATTTTAATTTAAAAAATTCTGTGTTTGGTACAAAGAGCATCATTGAAATGTGGATAATGCAACTGGTGAAAATGTAATAGGATGGCAATTGGGACAGTAACGTGGGACAAGGACAAGGGTAACAAAGATAAGCAAAATGTCTGGCATTTGAAAAATCATGTGGGAACCCACTATGATAGAAGCTTCTAAAAATAGACATACAAATAACAGGAATTGAAATACAACCACTAAATAATAAGGGAGCCATTTCCCAATTAAATACTTTTTAAAATTAATTATATTTTCATATATTCTGATTATAGTTTTTCCTCCCTCTTCTGCCCCCCAGACCCTCACAACCCCCTTACCATGCACATTCATTTCTTTTCTATCTCTTATCAGGAAACTGCAGACTTCTATGAGATAATAAATAAACCTACAAAATAAAATATGTAATAAATTAAGTAGAATCCATCATATCAAAGTGGAGCAAAACAAACCAGCAATAGAAAAAGTGACCACAAAGGCACAAAAATCAGAGACCCTTTTGTTCACACAAGCAGTAGTCTCATAAAAAAACAAAACTGAGGTATTATACATACACAGAGAACCTTGTGCTGACCTGAGCAGGTTCTGTGCTCAGTCCTTCAGTCCCTCTGTGTTTATATGAGCTTTGTTGAGTTGATTTAGAGGTCCTTGTTTTCCTAGAGTTCTTTATACCCTCTGACTCTTTTATTCTTTCTGCCTGCTCTTCAGAGGAATCCCTGAGCTCTAAGGGAAGCCAAATAATTCAAATACAAGTAAGGTATAGATCTATATAGAGAATTATAGATAAAGATAGACATCTGAGAGATACTTTAAAAATGTTCAACATCTTTAGCCATCACTGAAATGCAAATAGAAATTACTTTGAAATTTCATCTTATGACCATCAGAATGGACTAAGATCAATAACAAAAGTGATAGCTCATGTGGAATAAAGGGAACTCTTCTCCACTGCTTGTAGGAGTGTAAACTTGTACAGTCAATATGGAAATCAGTGTGCCAGATCCTCAAAAAGGATGAGAATAAATTTACCACAAGGTCCATCTATACCACTCTTAGACACATACCCATACCATAAAATATTGCTGTGAACACCTTTTCTTGCTATCACAAGGCTCCCTACCAGAGGCCTTCTTCACCAGGGATATCCAGGTTAGGCCTGCCATCATGATACCTGCTAGACTAGGAACACAAATCCTATATATCCTAACCCAAACAAAGCACAAGAAAATGACTTTAAATCTAAGCTTAAAATATGAGAGACCTTTAAAGAAGAAATTAATACATCCCTTAAAGAAATACAGGAAAATACAATTAAACTGGTAAAGGAAATTGAAACTGTTGAAGACCTGCAAATGGAAATAGATACAATAAAGAAACACAAAGGGACTGGAGAGTTGGCTCAGCAGTTAAGTGTACTGATGTGCTTCCAAAGGTCCTGAGTTCAATTCCCAGCAACCACATGGTAGCTCACAACCATCTGTACTAGGATCTGATGCCCTCTTCTGGTGTGTCTGAAGACAGCTACAGTGTACTCACATAAATATAATAAATAAATCTTAAAAAGAAAAAGTAAAAGAAAACACAAAATGACGAAATCATGGAGATAGAAAACCTGGGGAAGAGAACAGGAACAAAAGAGGCAAACATTACTAAGAGAATATAGAAGATAGAAGAGAAAAATCACAGATGTAGAAGTTACAATAAAAGAAATTGATATATCAGCTAAAGAAAATGTTAAATATAAAAAAAAATCCTGATACAAAATATCCAGATACTGATACTGTTATCAGATATCTGAGATACTATGAAAAGACTTAACATAAAAATAATAGGAATAGAAGGAGGTAAAGAGTCAGTTCTCCAAGGCCAAGAAAATATTTGTTGAAAAATATTTTCAACAAAATCATAAAAAAAAAATTCCCCAACCTAAAGAAGAATGCAAATAAGCATAGAAGTATACAGTACAACAGTGAAATTAGACCAGAGAAGAAAACGTTCCTACCACATAATAGTCAAAGCAGTAAATATACAGAACAAAGAAAATTATTAAAAGCTGCAAGGGAATAAAGCCAAGTAATATACAAAGTCTGACCTATCAGAATTATACCCCACTTCTCAACAGAAATTCTAAAAGCTAGAAGGGCCTAAATAGATATGTCTTACAGCCTTAAAAATCCACAGATACCAACCTAGACTACTATATCCACCAAAACTCTCAATCACCACAGATGGAGAAAACAAGGTGTTCTATGACAAAATAAATTTAAACAATATCTATTCAGCCCTACAGAATGTGATAGAAGGAAAACTCCAACCTAAGGAGGTTTACTACACCCAAGAAATCATAGAAAATACATATTTCCATAAAGGAAGTGGGAGAGGGTAGATTGGTGAGCAGGGGAGGAGGGAGGGAACAGGCTTTTATTTTATTTTATTTTATTTTATTTTATTTTATTTATTTTGGAGGGGAAACTGGGAAAGGAGAGATCATATGACATGTAAATAAAGAAAATGTCTAATAAAAAAAAGAAATTGTAACCTACAAAAAAAAGAAAAAAGAAATCGTAGGAAATATATAATTCTATACCAGGTAAAACAAAATAAAGGAAGAGGGACACACACATAAACACACACATTAAAATCATCAATATCAAATTGTTGGGCGCTGGCCAACACCAGCCACGTAAACTCCGTACATCTGCGCAACGCCAGCCACATAGGC
>NC_045030.1:66952767-66953855 GCF_008632895.1 Mastomys coucha | reverse complement strand
GAACGGTGGTACTGGTAAAAAAAAGTAGCAGCATGCTGAAAAATGAAGGTTCCTGATTAAACTGCATGTAGAAGGGCTTGGTGTTTTCCTCCTTATTTCCGCTGGACGGGTAAGGTGTCAGCGGCATATGGTGGCCTGTACGGGGAAACCAGACACAGAAAAGGCTCAGAACTCCTTGCAGACAGGGCAGTGCACTGGAAGGTTCCCAGGTAAGGTGGAACAAAAGGTAAGGTTCTTGGTAAAGAGACAATAAGGTCCTCGGTAAAGAGGCGATAAGGTCTCCGGGATTGGAGCTATAATGTCCTCAGTGAAGAGGTGATAAGGTCTCTGGGTTTGGAGCAATAAGGTCCCGTAAGGGCGTATCAGGAGTGATAGTATGGGGAACTCGTAATCTTGCCCCATGTTTGTTGAATTAGGGAGAGATTTGGAATTCGCCTGGGAAGAAGGAATCATAAAAAGTGGAGTGTGACCAATCTAGAAACTGATTAGGAGCTGCTTGGAGAATAAAGTGTGTTCTAAAGCAGTAGAGAAGGGACAGGAAGCGTTAAAACAGCTGAAGGAAGAGAGGTCAGCAGGGTCTGAGAAAGATTTAGACTGTTGAAGGTGGCTTGGACTCTGAAGGAGTTAAACTTACACTGTCACTTAAAGTCATTAAGAACTTGGCTGAGTCAGTCCCGCACAGCTGAAAAGGAGCTGATAGAGGCTGAGTATCTGCACAAGCTGCTCTTAAAGGGGACAACAGCTTTTTGTGCTAAACCACTAGCACCTTTGTCCCTAGAGTAAACAAGCTTAAAAGGAAACTTGGAACAGCTGTAGCTCTGGATGGCTGGAAGGACTGTTGGGAGATGTAGTTTTGTGGGTAATCACCTAGGTAAATCAAGTCATCCTCAGGGATATGCCATCAGTTCCTGCACTGCACAAAGGAACAAAAATATATATTTTGGTGATGCTGAAAGTTTGTTTTGAGATTTATATGTTACAGAAATGTGCAGCCTTGGTGAATTTCCTCATCTAAATTTCCTGCTTTAACTCCTGGTATCCTGAACTTCAGCCTGATCCAGTTAAGACGCAGACATCAGAAGACCAGT
>NC_045030.1:66941483-66951680 GCF_008632895.1 Mastomys coucha | reverse complement strand
CAATCAGGCATCAACACATCCACACAATAGGGTTTATAAGCCGACCGCTCCAGAGGGCGGGGTCCTCTCACTTTAAAACTTGGGCACTCCTAATAAAGTGTGGTTGAGAAGAATCCTGCTGTTGTCGTCGTCCTTCCTGCTGGCAGGTGGTCACGACATCAAATTAACAGGATTCAACATTCATTGGTCATTAATACATCTCGAAATCAGTGGACTCAATTTCCCAATACAAAGACACAGGCTGACAGAATAGATGAGAAAACAGGACCCATCTATCTTTTGCATACATGAAACTTTAAATCAGCAACAGAAATAAACAGTATGACAAAATAAAATGCAAGTAAACCCAAGAAGTAAGCTGGATCAGTCATTCTATATATAAAATCTAATAAAATAGACTCTATCTAATATGTAATAAAATAGACTTTCAACCAAAGTTAGTAAAAGGAGATGGGGAAGGACACTACATATGCATCAAAGGAGCAATCCACCATGATGACATCTCAATTCTGAACATCTATGCCCAAATGCAAGGACACTCACATTAATAAAAGATACATTACTGAAGTTCAAATCATATATTGAACCATACGCATTAATAGTGGGATATGTCAGTGTACCACTATCACCAATGGAAAGGTCATCAAAACAGTAGCTAAACAGAGAAAGAATGAAAGTAAATGACCTTATGGATCAAGTGGAACCAACAGATACGTACAGAACAGTTCATACAAACTCAAAAGAATATACCTTCTTCTCAGCACCACATTGAATGTTCTCCAAGATCAACCATATAGATGGTCACAAAGCATTAATAGATACAAGAAATTTGTAATAACCACTTGTATCTTATCAGACCACTATAGATTAAATCTGGACTTCAACAACAGCAAAAACAACAGAAAGTCTACAAACCCATGGAAAATGAACAACTCTCTACTCAGTGACCACTGAGTCAGGGGAGAACAAAGAAAGAATTTAAAGACTTTTGAGAATTTAATGAAAATGAAAGTATAACATACCCAAATTTATGGGATACACTGAAAGGAGTGAGAGGAGGAAAAGCTTATAGTACTATATGTGCTTATAAAGAAATTGAAGAGATGTTGTAGTAGCAACTTAATAGCATGCCTGAAAGCTCTAGGATAAAAAGAAGCAAACATACCCAAGAGGAGTGGATGGTGGGTAATAGAACAATTCAAAGAATCAATAAAACCAAGAGCTGGTTCTTTAAGAAAATCAACAAGATAGACAAACGCTGAGCCAATTTAACTAAAAAGCAGACAGAAAAAAATCCAAATTAACAAACTCAGAAATGAAAAGAGAGACATAACAGACATTGAGAAATTTAAAGATTAGGTCTTACTTTAAAAGCCTGTATTCCACAAAATTGGAAAATCTACTCAAAATGGATGATTTTCTGCATGGATATCACTTGCCAAAGTAAATCATGATTAGGTAAACTATGGAAAGAGCCCCATAAACCATCCATAAGAAAATAGAAGCAGTCATTAAAATCTTCCCCCTCCAAAAAAATGCTCAGTGCCAGATGGTTTTAGAGCAGAATTCCACCAGATTTTTCAGAGAAGAGTTAATACTATTATTCCTCAAACTATTCCACAAAATAGAAACAGAAGGAATACTGCCAAGCTCATTCTATGAGGCCACAATCATACTTAATTCTTAAACCACACAAAGAGACTCAAAAAAGAATTTCAGACAAATTTACCTTACGAATATTGATGCAAAAACACTCAATAAAATACTAATAAACTGCATCCAAGAACACATCAAAAACATTGTACATCATGATCAAGTATTCCTCCCAAGGATGCAGGAATAGGTCAATATATGAAAATCCATCAATGTAAACCACTATATAAACAAACCAAAAGAAAAAACAAATCACATGACCATTTCATTAGATTCTGATAAAGCCTTTGACAAAACCCAACACTTCTTCATGTTAATAGTCTTGCAGAAATCTGAGATGCTGGTCCATACCTAAACATAACAAAAGCACTATTGAGGAAGCAGATAGCCAACATCAAATTAAATGGAGGGAAACTTAAGAAATTCCACTGAAATCTGGGACAAGACAAGACTACCCATTCTATCCATATCTATTCAACATGGTATTGAAATTCTAACTGGACCAATTGTTAGCATTCTGTCTAAACTCTACCTCAACAATTACCTGGTAACAGCCAGGTATGCTCTTCCCCACAGTTACCTGGCAATAGCCAGGTAGGCCTGGGCCACTATAAAAGAGGCTGTTTGCCCCCTCCTCCCTCTCTTACTCCTGCTTTCTGCTTGCTTCTCTCTTGCCCTCTTGGGCTCTTCCCCCTTCCCTTCTCCCACTCCATGTGATCATGGCCAGCCTCTACTTCTCTACTCTCTCCCTCTCTCTGCCTTTAACTCCTCTATCTGCCTCTCTTAACTCCTTTCACCATTCTCTGAATAAACTCTATTCTATACTATACTGTCATATGGCTGCTATCTCATGAGGAAGAGATGCCTTGGCATGGGCCCGTCAAGGCACCCCCATAGAACATATTCTTATATCTATCTATTTGTAATCACAACACCAATAAGACATCTAAAAGGGATCAGGGAAATTCAAATTTGAAAGGAAGAAGTCAAATATCACTATTTGCAGATAATTAGATAATATACATCAGTGACCCCAAAAGTTCTACTAGATAATACCTATAGGTGATAAACACCTTCAGCAAAATGTGTGGATAAAAAATTAACTAAAACAAAAACTATACCCCAACTCCCCCAAAACAACAACAACAACAAAAAAATAGTAGGCCTCCTTTATACAAACCATAAATGGGCTAAGAAAGAAGTTAGAGAAACAATACCCATTAAAATAGCCATAAACATAAAGAACACAAAAAGTTAGACACCAATAAACCAAATAACCCAATTTAAAAACTGTTAAATGGAGTTAAAAATTGATTTCTCAACAGAGGAATATCTAATGGTGGAGAAGCTCTTAATGAAATGTTCAATTGTGTGACATTAGAGAACATAAGATGGTTGCTGAAAGGCCTTGCCAGGAATGTACACTCCCTTTCTGGAATGTCCCAGCAAAACAAACTTTATGCCCAGACTGCAGGGCAGGGCAGGTGCAGATAATGACCAAAAACATTTCAGTTCCCCCTTTTGGTGATTAAGAGCGCAACTTGCCTGGGGCTACCAATGCAGAGAAAGGGCAGCACGAGCCTCAAATGGGTGTAAACCAATTCATGCTATTACCAAGTCTACCCTCAATAACTGTATAAAAACTGTGTGCTTGGAATGTTGGGAGTCTCTACCATGATTGCAGAATGGCCCCAGTGCACTGGATCAATAAACTTCATGCTTGTTTCATCGATCTCCATCTCTGTGTTTCTGTGAGTAGGACATCCCAGATGTAAGGCTCTTCAGGTCTTACACAATGTCATTAGCCATAAGGGAAATACAAATCCAAAACAACCCTGAGATTTCATCTTACATCTGTCAGAATAGCTAAAATCAAAAACTCAAGTGACAGCATATGTTGTTAAGGATATGGATCAAGGGGGACACTCTTCCATTCCTAATGGGAGTACTAAATGGTACAAATATTCTATAAATCAATATTGCAGATTTCTCCAGAAATTGGAAATAGTTCTACCTGAAGACCCAGCTATACTGCTCCTGGCCATGTACTCAAAAGATACTCCACTATATAACAAGTGCATGTTCTCCACTATGTTCATAACAGCTTTATTCATAATAGCCAAAAATTTGAAACAGCATAGATGTTCCCCAACTAAAGAATGAGTAAAGAAAATGTGTTAAGTCTACACAATGGAATACTATTCAGCTATTACAAATAATGGATGGCATCTTAAAATTCTAGGCAAATGGATGGAGCTAGAAAATATCAAACTGAGTGAGGTAACCTAGACCCAGAAAGACACCTATTATAAATACTCACTTACAAGTGGACATCATCCACAAAGTACTGGATAGACATGCTATAATCCACACACCCAAAGAAACTAAGAAGAATGGTCCAAGGAGGATGTGTGACTCTTGCTCAGAAGAGAAAACAAAATAGCTATTGGATGTGGATGGCAGGAGGGACCTGGTTGGGGAAGGGAGTAAAGAAGGATATGAGGATGGGGTACAGATGTGGGCAACAAGATAAAGCTGAGAGTGATAATGGAAATCAGTGGGGTTCCAAGAGCCTGCCTGAACCCTGATTCTCTCTGGATAGGTACCCTGCAGAAGGATTGATTAGTCAGAGCAAAACTTGGGTGTGCAAGAGTAAAGGTTACTTATTATTAAACAATTTTTATCTTTCTTTTATCTTTCAGAATAACTCCAAGTTATGCTGTGTCCAGAAGAAGGTGGCTTCAGAAAATTAATAATTTTTGTAAAATTTATTTATTCATTTATTTATTTATTTATTTATTTATTTATTTATTTATTTATTTATTTAACTTTACACTCCAGATTTTATTCCCCTACTGGTCTACCTTCTAACTGTTCCACATCCCATACTTCCTTCCCACCCCCTGTCTCCATGAGGTTATTCGCACCCCTCACCCCACACCCCACCTGACATCTAAACTCTCTGGGACCTCCAGTCTCTTGAGGGTTAGGTGCATCATCTCTGATTGAACACAGACCCTGCAGCCCTCTAATGTATATGTGTTGGCGGCCTAATATCAGCTGGTGTATGCTGCCTGTTTGATTGGTCCAGTGTTTGAGAGATCTCAAGGGTCCAGATTAATTGAGACTGCAGGTCCTCCTACAGGGTCGCCTCCTCCTCAGCTTCTTTCAGTCTTTCCCTAATTCAACAACAGGGGTCAGCAGCTTCTGTCCATTCGTTAGGTGCAAATATCTGCATCTGACCCTTTCAGCTGTGTTCAGAAGATTAACACCAAATTGTTAAATAGCAGAGTATTAAGTAAAGGAGTTATTTGTTATTTTCTCCACAGGTTCCTGATGCCTTAGCCTGTGGCCTTAGGCTGGGTATTTATTAACTCTTTGTCAGCTGGAGAAAGTCATAGAATGAAACACTCCCTTTGAAAACAGAATCTAATCTTTATTTTTAAGATAAAGAGGAGGGATACTTTCTATTGCTATTAAGAAAATAACTGTCCGTTTCTATTCCTTAAGATAAAACCCATTCATCTATTGCTATGATTCTCATTATTCTTTCTCAGAATACACGACTACATGTTATTCTAGGCATCTTTGTTCAAAAGTTCACAAGTTCAAAAGTAAATTCAAACAATAAATTGAATAAGAAGTTACAGCAGAGATGTTTCCATGTGTATGCATTGACTCGTTATCTAATTAAACATTAATTACCTGCCACTAGCTCCACAGGATCAAGAGTTTAAAATAATAATTCGTGTGTCTAAGTCAGCACTGTTTTGTCAAGAGGCACATCACCTGCCTTATGTCTTGAATTAGTATTGAAGTTTTATATAGATAAACCAGATTATATTTTATTTTTTGTCCTTGAACCTATAATAAAGTCTTCATTCCCTTTTATGACCTTTAGTGATCAGATAATGGTTTAATAACTTTCCTAGAAGTGATGTTTTCCCTGATCATAAATTCATTTCAAAATCTGCTTTCCACAGTAATTAGCTTGTGACACATGAAGTTATACAAAGCCCTAATTGCAGCGTTTCTTATAGAGGGCTCAAAATTACTTGTATAAATTTAGGAATGCTATAGAGTCATTATTAGGAACTATGAAATCATCAAATTTTTTTCTATATAGCACCACTGCAATGGTACTATGTAGAAAATCTTCTTGATGAGCAGAATAACTGATTGATAGGGTGGGCAAATGCCTAGGTATCATTACATTATATAATAGTGACAGGAAAGGCATTTCAGCAAAAAGAGTCAATCCTGAGATAAAATTTCTGAAAGACTTGCAGTGCAGAATATCCATTGTATCCTTGGAAAACGATGTGTCATCCCCAGGAAAGTTCACTTGTATTTTTCTCTCCTAGATGGCTCCTGACATATTGGGGCATTTCTTGGAGTATATGGAGACCTGGGGTCTGGGAAGGTATGGGGAGTTTATGGGGGTGACCCTAGCTGAGACTCTTATCAGTGGATCATATGGAGATTTAAGTGGCTACCTCCTAGAGCCAAGCAGGCCTGCCAGTGGAAGAAGGCAACACCAATATACCCACACAGCCTTCAATCCCAAATTTGTCCTGTCTACAGGATGTACAGGGATAAAGATGGAACAGAGAATAAGAGAGTGGCCAATCAATGACTGGCCCAATGTGAGACCCATCCCATGTGTGAGAGGCAATTCCTGACACTATTAATGATTCCTTCCTCTATTTGTAGACAGGAGCCTAGCATAACTGCCTCTTGAGAGGCTTCATACAGTAGCAGTTGGAAACAGATGAAAAGACGCACAGCCAAATATCAGACAGAGCTTGGGGAGTCTTATGGAAGAGTGGAGGATAGAATTGAGCAAGCTGGAGGGGTCAAGGACATCACAAGGAGACCTACAGTTTTAACCAACCTGGGCCCATGGGGCCTCAGAAAGACTGAACCACGTACTAAAGTGTATGCAGGGACAGAACCTAGGCCTCTTACATGTTTGTAGCAGATGTGCAACTTGTTCTTCATGTGGGCCCCCTATCAGTTGGAGTGTGGGCTGTGTCTGACTCTTTGGCCTTGGCCTGCCATTGGATCCTCTTCGCCTAACTGGTCTGCCTGTTGGGCCTCAGTGGGAGAGGCACTTAGTTATGCTGCTGCCACTAGATGTCCTATGGCAGGGTGATGCTCAAAGGGGACTTCCTAAATAATTAAAAGAAAATAAAAATGAAGAAAAACAGGTGTGTACAAAGGGTGTGTCTGTATTCTAGCAAGAGGTATTATACAGGTGTAGAGCTAAAGGTAGAGCTACAGCACATCCAGAAACAGTTCTTTCTTTTCCAGTAAATCCTTCAATCTCTGGGATTATCTTGCAATAATGTGGAACATAAATGCCAGAAACAGAGAGGTATAGACTAGATGATTTAGTGGGGTAGCCATGATTGTCCCTTTATTTTAAAACAAATTGAAATATTTGTTTTCTCACTGTCTCATTTTCAAATCAACAATATCAAAAAGTTTAAAAATCCCTGTAGGTGTTGGCTAAAATAGGTTTATTTTGAGATGCCCATCTAATCAGTAAAGAACTTCCTTATTCATTACTATCAAGCAGGCAAATATACATAATTATACTCATATGAATGCAAAGGCTCCATGAGCTTTATTTCTAGTGCCACAGCAGTATTATCATCCAAATATTGACCACCCAGTATATTTTTTGATAAATTGGTGCCACTTGTATTTCACTAGAATACTGATTCCTGAACATGTCTAAGATAGTAAATATTTTATTGGAATAGAATTGTGAATACTAATGTAAAAGTGAAGTTTGAACTAGCTTTTACCAAAGAGCAATAATTTGTTCTTTTCTATTTTTAAGAACTTGCCTCCATATGATGCTTTACTGTGAAAGCAAACTATATAATTTTCAGGCATTTAAAACACTGAGTAATTTCATTAATTTAAAGAAAGTAAAAGCTAGGCTGAAAAGATGCCCTAACAGTTAAGAGTGCTGATACTCTTACAGAGCAAGTGGGTTTAATTCCTAGCACACATGTGGTAGCTTAAACCCATCTGTAACTCGAGTTTCAGGGAATCTGATGCCAACTTTTGAGATTCATAGATACCTGTTTTATAGACATGCATGCAGGCAAGACACTCATACATATAAAATAAAATATTGTGACATAAGAGAAAATAAGAATAATTTATAAGTCCATAGTTCTTGATTGAATAATTTTTGTTAAATAATTAATATCATTTAATTTGCACTACTGGCAAGATTCAAGTACTAGCACCCTTATACTAAACTCTATGATAATAATGACAATGTAAGAAGTATACAATTCAGAAGACATTAGATATAGTTAAAGCTGTATATTTACATTGAAGGGGGGAATATAACTTGGAAAAAACTCTAGAAGATAGGGTTCTGAAAATCATAAAGTAGTTGTAATTGGGACTTTAAATAAAAGTATTTAAGATAAACACAAATGTTCTGATATTTTAGATGTCATAAATGTGTCCCCAAAGAAAGAAAGCTAAGAAAGAAATTGACTAGATGTGTCAGAACATCCGATAAGTCATACTTTTCAGATAGTTTTAAAATATTCTCTGTATAATGGGTCACATGGTATGAAAGAAAGTCTCCTACAGCACACACATATTGTAAAATCCCAAGAAGTAGAGAAGCTGATAGAAATGCAAATAGAATCTTTGTTGATACGATTACTGAAAAAATGAGCTTCAGAAATGAAGTTGGAGAAGCTGCAGAGGCTACCAGAAAGGCTGCTGTGCTTTAGGGTTCAAAGTGAAGCTGCTGAGGCAGAAGATCAGTACTGCATGAAGATAAATAAAAAAAGAATAGATGAATGGATAGATGGCAGGTTCAAAGGATTAATATTAAGAAGGGCAGAGAACAGTTACATACATAACGTGAACAGAATTAAAGCTCCTTTCAATGGTTGGAATGATAATGTCCCCACAGTCCCATATAGTTGAATGCTTGTTCCTCTGTTAGTAGAATTCTCTGAGAAGTATTAGGAGGTATGACATTGTTGGGTTAGGTGAGTAACTGGGGTAGGCTTTGTTTCCAAAGCCAGTGAAATTCCCAGTTTGTTGCTGTAAATCCCCAGTCTAAATAAGCCCAGGCAATGAAAACACAGCTCAATTAATATGAATACAAGCTGTGCACCAAGTTTGGGTAGATCTACCATTATACTACCATCTTCCCCATCTATGAGGCCCCTTAGAACTTGAGATTTCTTCAGGCGATGTGCTCTGCTCCGCTTTCCTTCCACCTCCTCCTCTATCTCCCATAGTCCTCTCTTTCTCTTCTTTCCTCCCAAAACCTTTTGCTCCACATTCCCCTCTTTCTCTGCCCAATCACCAGCTCTAGACTTTATTTTATAATTAAGATGGGAAGAAGATTTGCAGGAAATCACCTGAGTGCTGACTCATTCCTTGTTTGCAGCCCCTCACAGGAGGAGGAAATTAACATCAAATAGAATTAGCCCCAGGGCTATCTGTAACACCAGTTAGCTCTTTTATCCCCTATTTCCTATGTGAGAGGTAAGGTCTAAAATAGTTACTGCCTACCTGTTGTTGTACTACCCTCCAAAATGGTTGTGGACTCTAACCCTCTGGAACTGTGAAAATCAAATTATGTATTTTCTTTTATAAGTAGCTTTGGTCATGCTGTCTTGTCACAACAACTGAAAAGTACAGCTAATGTAGAACTTGGTACCAGGAAGCAGGCTTTTCTGTGGCAGACTGACTATGCTGCTTTTTGGAGTAATGTAAAGGGCTTTGGAACTTTGGACTTAAAAGGCTATCTTCATAAGAGCTTGAAAGACAATAATGCTGAGAGCCATATGGACTATAGAGGCCCAGATGGAGAGATTCAGAAAGGAACATTATTAACAACTGGCCTAAAAACAATTCTGATATTTAGACAAAGAAGTTTGCTTGGCACTATGACAGTCCAAGAAAGGCCATTGGTGAAAGTGCAGCCTTAGTGTCGATTGAAGGCCCAGGACTGAAGGAGTCATGCAAAGAATTTGAGGCACGGCACCACAAAGGGAGATACCAGCATATTGGAGATGCCAGTACCATAGAATGACCACTAAGAAAAGCAGCAGCAGTCAATTGGAGTAGACCAGAGCCTAAGATATTACAGAGAGCAGAGCTGAAGGAGTAATCCAAGCCCTTCGAAAGAGCCCAGAAGATCATGTGTGGATACTAGACATTTGAACAAGAAACTGTGAAGTAGAAGTTTCCTTGGATACCCCAAGATGTTAGATATACCAGAGCTGTGAGGTACCTGCTGGGGAGTGGAAGCAGCACAAGAGACAGAATTATTCTGCAGCTAACTTCAGACATGGAGATTCAGAATTTGGAGTTTTCTCAAGTTGTTTTTACTTTTGCTTTGGTCTGCTATTGCCTCACTATCACATTTTGGAATGGTACTGTACATCCTGTGTTGTGGGAAGTGATGGGTTTTGAGTCACAGCAGGAAGCGTCTGCAGACACCAGGCCCAGGCAGTTTCATGTGTAAGAGGTTTAATTGGAAGGGGG
>NC_045030.1:66941204-66941472 GCF_008632895.1 Mastomys coucha | reverse complement strand
GTCCCGCGGTGTCTGGTGTCTCTAGCAAGAAGTGGTGAGCAGTCTCCAGGTGAGTGGTGTTCTCCGTGTGGTACAGCAGCCTCTACGGTGGTACTGGGAGCGCTCCATGCGTGGGGTACTGGGAGCGCTCCCTGTGGGAGCGCTGTGGCAGCGGTGGCGGGAGCCGCTCCTCCTGGCAGCCGGGGTCCCAGCGGCCGCTCCACGTGGCCGTGTACCCTGTCTGACCAGGCGGTGAGGACGCAAACTGCCATGTTCCCGGGTTTCGGCA
>NC_045030.1:66934390-66940844 GCF_008632895.1 Mastomys coucha | reverse complement strand
GTTGCCCTGGCGACAGGCCTGTGGACCCGCCCACATATCTGCCGCAGGCAGGTTCTGGATGCTAACAGGAAGTATGTGATCTCCTTTTGATTTTGATTGTATAAGGGACTTTTAAGCATTGTTGAGATTGTGATAGTCTATGGGGACTTCTGAAGTTGGACTAAATATATTTTGCATTATGTTGTCTCTAGGTATAGTCCCCATAGTTTCGTGCATTTGAACAAGCATATGTGTTTCAGGGAATGAGTAAAATGTGCTTTTTGAATAAGCTTGGCCCATAGGAAGTGGCATTATTAGCAGGTGTTGTTGGAATAGGTGTATCATTGTGGAGGCAGACTTTAAGATTTCCTAGTGCTTAAGTTCTGCCTATACAAGAGAGTATATTTTTGCCTGCCTTAGGCTCAAGATGTAAAACTCTCAGCTCCTTCTGCAGCACCATGGCATCTCTTTATTGGAATGAAACCCTAAGAAATATAGGAATGAAGATCATTAACTCTCCAGGCATACTCTACCCTCCACACCCAATCGTCACTATTGACTTATTTAGCTTTGTGAGCTGAGAAGACATCAGCTAAATCTCAACCTCTCCAGCCTATAATCAGGCAGACACTTTTAGACTACCCAACCTGTATTATAGAAGCCGATAGAGTAAATACTCTTCGTTCTAGAGAACCTTCTTACAATATATTCACCATGTTGAGATTGTTTTAAGAATAGCTATTTCCTAAAAGAATGTTGCATAAAGGAGAAAGTCCTTCCTATTTTTTCCAGATATTGCAACTTGCCTGGTTCAGACTGAAAATTTCATCTTAAAAGATATTAGTAATTTTCCTGAAGAAAAGTAATAGAAAATAACATGATAGAATAGTAGGAAGTGAGATAGGAACTAGGCTACCTCTGCCAATGCAAATGAAAATTAGTCTTTCCTATTATATATTTCACAGAATGTGCCTGAAATAGGAAAAGAAGATGTATTCCTAAGGGAACAGTTTCAATTCTTCCAATTAAGAAAAAGTTGAAGAATACGTTGAGAAAATTGAGCATAAATCCACATATTTGTCAGTGCCCAGCAGAGAATTGGTGTGCTACACAAAAAGAAAAACACAAAATAGGTGCTAGAGTCAAAGGTGAAGGTTCATTTCAGTGCTTTACCTTCCTGATGACAGAAAATGCAGGAGCACTAAGAACTATGCAAGAACATAATTGAAAATTTAAAAAAAAAAGATGCATCCTTGTGTTCACTTCAGCTTTGTCTTGCCATTTTTCCTCACTGTTGTAATGTATCATTTGGTACTGTAGGTCTTATTTTTTCCTTTCTTTTATTCCTCCTTCCCTCCTTTGTTTCCTCCATCCCTTCACCCCATCTCCCCTCCCTTGTTTTCTTCCTTGCTTCTGTCTTTTCTAATTAAGAGTTACTTCAGGGAATGGAAATTTGAAGAGTCTACAAGACAGCATCCAAAGTAAAGCAGGCACTTGAAATTACTAGTTTTCAACCTGTGTAGAAAACTAGCTCTCAGTGCTTCTTCTTTTGTCTTTTTCCTTCTCATTTTGCCTGATGTAGCAGATCAAATCAAGATATGATATATGTGAACTGAAATACAATTTATTTTGAAGAGTACTCTGCAGGCCTGGATTTTCTTCTGAAAATGCATGCTCCCACATTAGCTTGTTCTGAATTTACAACTTCCTTTTCTTCCATAATAATTAACATTTCATTTGTTAATTGTTCAATGCACTTGTTAAGTAAGTAGTCCGTGGCATACATTGTTGTAGATGCTGAGAATTTAATGAAGAATAAATTCTATCCTTGCCAACAGGGATCTGTGTCCCATTAAAGTTTAAATAAATTCACTTTCAATATTACCTCTGGAGACCATGATTTATTTTTGTACAATGGGTATAACCATGATTTTAATTATCTTATTCTGACTTGAGTGTTTCTTATTTAATTAAACCAAAATATAGCCACTGGAATCCTGACCATATATTTGAAAAATTCAGAACAAATTTTCTTTGCAAAAATATTGTATAAATTGATTTAATTGGAATTCAGAATATGATTCAAAAAGTGAATTTTAGAGGGTCTGAATTTTAATTAATTATTTGCTAAGATATCCCCTGAATTTTAACTGTAAGCTAATATATATATTTTCCAAGGTTGTTCTCGTAAGTAGATGATGATGATGATGATGATGGTGGTGGTGATTTTGCTTCCAAAAATTTGGAAGATTTTACTCTTGAACTCATTTAAAACTTTAGAGTTTTACAAATTATAAATTCAATTTGATCTCTGGTTTTAAGCAAATGCAGTTGTAAAAATCTAAGAAGGTTAAGAATTACTCTTAATTTTCAACACATGTATAATATTATAATGGTCTTATTACTAATAGCTGCCACATTTGGTTTATGCTATGTGTTAAATACAATCCTGGTTTTATATTATGTGATTTAGCTGTCAGAGAAATCGTCTGAAAAATTGTTCATTTTGCAGGTTAAATGTGTTTGAAATAATTTACCCAACCAATGGACAGAAGCTGGGAAGCCTTGTTGGGGAAAAGCTGGAAGTAACTGAGGAGGAGGGTGGCCCCACAGAAAGATCAGCAGTCTTAAGTAACCAAGACCCTGGAGATCTCTCAGACACTGGACCACCAAGCAGATAGCATATAGCATCTGATATGAGACCCCTGACACACGTACAGCAGACGACTGCCTCATCTGGCCTCAGTGAGAGAAAATGCACTTAATCCTCAAGAGATTGGAGGCCTGGTGGTATGGGGTGTGGGAGTGGGGACATCCTCTTGGAGACTTGGGGGGAGGAGTGATGTGATATGGAGCAGTGAGGGGGCAGACCAGTAGGGGGATGAAGTCTGGGGTATAAAAAAGGATTAAAGAATAAAAATAAGTAAATATTTAAAAAGAAATAATTCAGTTTAAAGGATGTTATTTTTCACTGTAGAAGCCTCTCAATTCTACAATGTATCTTATGTAATAATGACCATACTATTGATACAGTGTAACTCTATTCAAGATAGTAGGACACTTGATGAACCAGTGCAGGAAATGTGCAC
The DNA here is from genome assembly GCF_008632895.1 of Mastomys coucha. Taxonomy (NCBI): domain Eukaryota; kingdom Metazoa; phylum Chordata; class Mammalia; order Rodentia; family Muridae; genus Mastomys; species Mastomys coucha. The sequence continues at coordinate 66,937,776 of NC_045030.1, read as the reverse complement.
TAAAAGAACTGGTTTTCCTTCATAAATGAAGTAACTACAAAGAAAAATTTGAAGTCTTCAGCCATAAAATTTCTCAGAAAAAATAACAAAACTATTCAATAGACAAATAGAATGGGATTTATTTTTTCAGTAAATTTTGATGAGATCTAGAGGTTGGTCAGAACATGTATAATATTTAAAGGACATACTCAACAACTCTGATACATTATGAAATACCTGTGACTTCTTAGTGTTGGCTTCCCTTCCTAATAAATGGAAATGCTGATTTTCAGTTAGAAGTTAATTAATAGAATAACAAGATAACATTTTTTTCCTGTAGAAGTTAACATATAAAACTTCTCAACTCCCTCGGATAACTGGAACCAGTGATTACCCTGAGGTTATGAGAGTCAGGCTTTGTTGATGGAAACAACTTCAGAACCCTTATTCTGCAGGATCTAGGGGCCTAGATGAACGTCCCTAGAGGACACAGAGACATGGAACTTGAAGACATTGAGCCCACCAATTTACTAAAATATTTAATTTTAAATGTTAATAGAAACTTTACATATTTTTAATATTTAAATTCATGATTCCAAAAATATTTGTATTCTTCCATTGTCTTCCTCTTTATTACACGTTTAACTAGTTTTCTACTATCAACATAACTACAAAATATTGATTTAGTTAATTTTATAGAACCTGAAGTTATATTTTTAATTTGTATTCACTCTCACTTTGATTTCTAAAAATGTGAAATATCATGAACAAGCCAACATTTCACATACATGCTTCTAAAAGTTCATGAAGGCATAGTGCAAATTATTTCACTATGGCTCTCTTGTAAATGTGCCATTTGTATGCATTGATACCTGAGACTTTTTTCAAAATTTCATTGTAGTTTACAACAGCATTGTATACAGGTGCACTAAAATTTTACTGTGACTTCATATATTAGGGCAGGTTAGTAAAGTTGTGAAGTACTTTGGAAATGGGAAAAGGAGATAGGAGGGTGGGACTGGGAAGAAAGGAGGGAGAGGGCCTGGGATTGGGATGTAAAGTGAATAAATAAATAAATAAATAAATAAATAAATAAATAAACAAATAAATAAAATAAGTAAGTAAATAAGAAAAAGGAAAAAAAATGAAGCTATCCCGTAGAGTTCAGATTGGTTTGTAGACTTTATTCTAAAAGAATTTTCCTTATCTAAGTACATTTCATACAATTGCTAGGTCTTTGTGTTTTATCAAAGGACACTGCCCAGTTTTGGTCTAATTCTTAACTGACTGATAGTTTTAAGCTATTACTTTTCTTTAAAAATTCCTATTTGAATAAATCTATAAATTCAAGTTCTTATTACTCCCAGTGAAAACAATTTTATCACACTTTGACATTTGTAAATTGTGTGCATTTCATTGTAATATTTTATGTTTTTTTACTACTACATTATAAATATTCAAGTCTTTTAAATAAACCAACGAAAGACAAAAAATTCATTTTTTTCTGCAAAATTATCACATATATTTGTGTATTTCTAAAATCATCAAGTTATATATTTTTCAGTATAGATTCATGATTGACATATTTTGCTATATATGTCTTGTTATATGCATATATGTGTGTGTGTGTGTTTGTGTGTATGTACATGTGAAGATGGAGGTCATGCTCAACATTGGTCTTTCATTCTTTCTTTTTTTCTTTCTTTTCTTTTCTTTTCTTTTCCCTTTTTTTTTTTTTTTTTTTTTTTTTTTTTTTTTTTTAGAAAAGGCATATAGCCTTCTACCTTTTTAAAAAATTTTCAAAGATTTATTTACTTTATGTATATGAGTCCACTGTTACTGTCTTCAGGCACACCAGAATAGGGCATCAGATTCCATTACAGATGGTTGGGAACTACCATGAACTCAGAACCTCTGGAAGAGCAGTCAGTACTCTTAACCATTGATCAAGCCATCTCTCCAGCCCTGATGTTTTGTTCAATTATTATCGTCCTTATTATTTAGATAGGATTTCTCCAAACCTGGAGCTCATGATATGTACTAGATTGCCTGACCTGTGAACCCCAGGAATCTTTTGTTTCTGCCTCTTATGTAATTCTAATACAGCATTTTACCTGGGAATTTGGAAGTGGAAGTTTGTGCTTTAAGCTTCTGCTCATCCTCCACCGGCTAATACTTAAACTTGATTTATATTCATATCTAGATGAAACATAAAGATCTTAATTTTATGTTCATATACTCAGCTGAATATTCTATTAACTACATGAGAATAGAGCAAATATACATGAAAAATAAGCAGTATTTATAAGTATTATAGACATATTCTTTGACTAACTAAAATTTAATATTTTGTTGATACTAACCCTTTATAAGATGAAGGCTGAAGGAAGCCACTGAGATTCTTATTCCCTTACTTTATTATACCTGGAAAACTAATATAAAATAAAAATGTATCTAGTGGTTCTAAAATTAAACAACACAACTGGAAAGTCTCATTTCATTAATGTTTTCTCAGTGTATGTATGTGACAGTGTTCTGAAGACTCTGAATTTTTTTATAACTTTGCCTTCCCATTTCTACTAACTAGGCATTCTACTTTATTTATTTTTTATTGATTTAAGTTTTATTGCATTATGATGATAAATGATACATAATTTCAGTTTATCTGAATTTGTTAACATTTAAAAACACATTTTAAGTAAATAAAATTACATCACATTCTTTTTTCCCTTTTGTACCCCAACTCCTCCCAGAGACCCTCCCTTCAATAACTGCAATACTTTTCATTTTTTAATTTTGTTATATACTTTAAAATTTATAAAATATTGTATCAATAAAAATGAGTATTATAAAAGTTGTTTGATATAAAACAAGAATCAATTAAACAGTCTTATGTAGATGCTTGTCTAAAGAAATACTGAAAATACATATTTTTACTCAATATAAATTTTAAATAACTCCAAGTATATTAACTGTATAATTTAAAATAATACATTTTTAGTAGTTTTCTTAAATAAACATAAAGACTTTTTGTTTGTTTGTTTGTTTTGTTTTTAATAGAGCTTAAAATCTTGGCTCCTACTGTGGTACAAAGCCCAAAATAAGAGCAAATTTTAGACATTGGAGTTCATTGTAATAAGGCTATACTTCAACAACCCTCACATCACCAAAGGATTTGACTTCCATTGTAACTAAGCTGAGAGTTGACAGTTCTGCGCCAAGAAATAAATTGTAACCATGATTTTTGGATACAGATTTCTTGCTATGGTCAAAGCTATTTGATTTGAGTGATTGTCTTCATTCTCAAACCACAGAGAACAGGTTACATTAATTTAATAAATGGTGTGTGCATTAAGATGGTCTATCCATGAAGTCACTCACCAACTGTTTCAATGAATAATGGTTCT
>NC_045030.1:66922519-66934380 GCF_008632895.1 Mastomys coucha | reverse complement strand
GTTCTTGTAGCATCTGTATTACATCTGCCCAGGATCTGGTGAGAAGTCTGGTGTAATTCTGATAGGCCTGCCTTTATATGCTATTTGACCTTTATACCTTACTGCTTTAAAAATTCTCTTTGTTTAGTACATTTGGTGTTTTGATTATTATGTGATGAGAGGAATTTCTTTTCTGGTCCAGTCTATTTGGAGTTCTGTAGCCTTCTTGTATGTTCATGAGCATCTCTTTCTTTAGGTTAGGGAAGTTTTCTTCTATAATTTTGTTGAAGATATTTACTGGCTCTTTAAATTGGGAGTCTTCACTCTCTTCTATACCTACTATCCTATGTTCGGTCTTCTCATTGCGTCCTGGATTTCCTGGATGTTTTGGGTTAGGAGCTTTTTGCTTTTTGGAATTTCTTTGACTGTTGTGTCAATGTTTTCTATGGTATCTTCTGCCATTGACAGTCTCTTTTATATCTCTTGCACTCTGTTGGTGACGCTTGCATCTATGACTCCTGATCTCTTTCCTAGATTTCCTAACTACAGGGTTGTCTCCCTTTGTGATTTCTTTATTGTTTCTATTTCCATTTTTAGATCCTGGATGGTTTTGTTTGTTTCCTTCACCTGTTTGGTTGTGTTTTACTATAGTTCTTTAATTTTTGTGTTTCCTCTTTAAGGGCTTCTAGCTGTTTACTTGTGTTCTCCTGTATTTCTTTCTTTCTTTCTTTCTTTTTTTGTCTTTTCGAGACAGGGTTTCTCTGTATAGCCCTGGCTGTCCTGGAACTCACTCTGTAGACCAGGCTAGCCTCAAACTCAGAAATCTGCCTGCCTCTGCCTCCCAAGTGCTGGGATTAAAGGTGTGTGCCACTGCCACCACCACCTGGCTCTCCTGTATTTCTTTGAGGGAGTTATTTTTGTCCTTCTTGAAGTCATCCTATCATCATCATGAGAAGTGGTTTTAGATCCACATCTTGCTTTTCCAGTGTGATGGTGTGTCAAGGACTTGCTATGGTGGAAGAATTGTGTTCTGATGATGCCATGTACCCTTGGTTTCTGTTGCTTATTTTCTTAGGCTTGCCTCCTGCCATCTGGTTATCTCTAGTGCTATCTATCCTGGATAAATCTAACTTGGGCCTGTCCTTTCTCTGATCCTGGTTGTGTCAGAACTGGGCCCATTAAAACGCCTAGGAGTAGAGCTTCCTCTGGATATTATGGGACTAGCTGCAGAGTTTGTGCCCAAGATCTACTCAGGGCACCAGCCCAGACATACCACAAGGAACCCGTGTCACTGGACTGGCAGAGTTCCCGTGTGTCTGAGTCCCATTAGTCCCAGTTACTCCTGGTGTTGAGACAGATACTGTGTTCTCCTCACTTCTGATCCTATGATCCTGGGGTTTGTTAGAGCACCTGGAATTGGTGCTCACTCTGGTGGTGTCAGACTGGCTGCAAAATTTGTGCCCAAGGTCTGCTTAGGGTACCAGCCCAGACTGGGAGAAGCAACCTGTACCACTGGCCTATCAGAGTTTTTGTGCCTCTGGGTCCTACTTGTCGCAGTTACTCCTGATGTTGGAACGGATGTTGTGTCCTCCTCACTTCTTATCCTATGATCCTGGGTTTGTCGGGCATTCTACTTTAGAAATTGTGTGCCTGTGTGCCAGAGGTTTCCATGGAGATCTCTGGCCCAACCTGGTGCGAGAGAGTCCCAGCAAAGGGAAGTAAGCACTGGCAGGGAGGAGAAATCACTTCCTCTGCTTGTCTGCCCTGCAGGTGGCTTTGCCTCCATCTCTGCTGTGTCTTCCAGGCTACTCAGTTGCTCCACGCTGCCTTGCACAGAGTAGGGTCTGGCTCAGGCAACAAGAGGCTGACTAGCCAGTGAAGAGTGCAACACAGCTTCAGGCCATGCTTTGGAAGAGGAGACCTCTTCCCAAGCTCTTTTTTTTTTTTTTTAATTTATTTATTTATTTATTTTTTAGATATTTTCTTTATTTACAGCTCCTAGAACAAAAGGCTCAGACAACAGAGTAGATCTTTTGCGTGGTTTTACTTCCCTGGATAGGATTTATATACAGTTTTGGGGGTCATTCAGATTTCAATACCAGTTATCTCTCATTGGTTTGGGCTGAGAATCTTTATTTGCATGTAAGAGGGCTTGACCAATATCACACACCTCTCCTGTGGGGCCTGTGAGAGGTTGTGACTAAAACAGGAGCCAGGGACTCAGGAGATGTAGCAGAACCCCTTCAGTCCCTTGCAGGCAGAAATTATTGCCTACTGGGTCACTTGGGTTCCACACCTGTTACTCGACTGGGCTCAGGTTGCCTGAACAGACCACTGCCCCACAAGAAATAACAATGATACTTGGATTTTTTTCTGCATTTTCTAAATTACAATTCAGACAAGATTAAATATTATTATTATTGAAATAAAACAAATTGTTCCAATTATTTACTAATAATTTAATCAATTAATTAAGATTGCTTAAATCTTAAGTTACTTTATTGCCTCTAAAATATTCTGTTAAATTTGAGTTTTTATTCATATGGCTCAGTATTTCACTTTGAACTTTTGTTTTATTAAACTAAATTTATTTAATGAACACAATATTATTATCTGTATTTCCTTTGAACAAAATATGTTTTTCTTTACTCTAATTCCTAAGAATTGTACATAGATGGCTTGCCATATTTAAAAAAATGTAGTTTTAAATACAGTCATTTCAAAACATGTGTGTCCGTTATTTTTGTTACTATTCTTTGGATATTTCTGACCCTTGTCATGGCTGTGCCCATGTTAACAACACACATTCACCAAAGATTTCACTCAGTGGGCTTCCTCTTCTCTACATCTCTAACTAAAACAACTAACTATAAGTGGTCAGTTTCAGGTTATTCTAGAGATTCAAGAACTTTATTGTAACATACATATTTCTTTTAAGTGATGTTATAGCATCTAAAACAAAGGAGGGCAAAGGTGAAAAACATGGCATTGGAAAAAGATTCGTGAGTTAGAAGGAAATATTTAATATCTTCAGACATCTTCTTGTCGTCTGCCACTGCTTCAGATCTTATTTTCTCCTTGGCCTTTTGTAGGAAATCATATATATATATATATATATATATATATTGCTGTTGATGATAATTATTTCTGAGATTTTTTTGAACATTCTAATTTTTCTGTTCAATGAACTTCCCAACATGAAATTGGTGCTCATAGAAAATTAAATGGTCTTCTGAGGAGTTCAGGACTAGGATTTTTAAGTACTGGAAATTTATCTTTGACCAGATTTACTCCTGTTCTTTTGTCACCAGCCCAACTCTAAACCGGGGACAGGGCATGGGATTTCTCTAACTTGTTCACCTAGGGTGGATGCAGCTGAGCTTTGTACAGCTACACAAAACAAGAGAGCAGATTCTTGAAAAATGCTTACATTTTCTCTTGTCTGGTGCCTATCATATCCTTTGTGGTAGCTTTATGTAGGTTTAACCTCAAGTCCTCACACTTGCATGACAAGCTTTATGTCATTGAGTCATCTTTTCACCCCTGTTTTTTTTAAATAAATAAAACAAGCGTTTAGTATATTTTCTTTCCAATATTCACTATTTATATATGCTTTCTGTTAAATGTCCATTTAAACTTCCTACCCATTTAATTTGAGTTTCTTCCCATTGATCCTCATCAATGGGAGGAGAGGTCCTGTGAAGGTTCTATGCCTCAGTGTAGGGGAATGCCAGGGCCAGAAAGTGGGAGAGGGTGGGTTGGTAAGCAGGGGAAGGGGGGATGGAAAAGTTTTTTTTTTCTTTGAGGAGAAACTGGGAAAGGAGATACATTTGAAATGTAAATAAAGAAAATATGTAATTAAGAAGAAACAACTGAAAAGAATTTGAGTTTTCTTTCCATTGTGTTTTTATGGAAACAATAGAATAACCACAAAAAGTTGACAAAAGTCTAATAACTACTGTAAACTGTTATATTTTATTTGTTATTAAATACTATTATCAAATGGAGAGCCTCAAAGTGTTCAAAAACCTTTTTTTTTTTTGTTTTTTCAAGACAGGGTTTCTCTGTGTAGCCCTGGCTGTCCTGGAACTCACTCTGTAGACCAGGCTGGCCTTGAACTCAGAAATCCGCCTGCCTCTGCCTCCCAAGTGCTGGGATTAACAAAAACCTTATATTGAAATTTTTTTGATGCTCGTATTCCTAAGAACCTAAGTAAATGTATTTGAAGTAATAAACTCCATAATTAGATGAGTTTCTTGCAAGAACTTTGAGGTGGATGTTGGAGAAGTGGAGCATAGGGCCTCAGAGATGGCTTAGCAATTAAGAACATGGACTGTTTTTGCAAAGGACTAGAGTTTGGTTCCCAATACCTATATCAAGGGCCTCACAACTCTAGAGAACTCAACACCCCCTTCTGATTTTCACAGACTGCTACATACATGTTTATATATCCACACACAGAAATACACATACACATAAATAATTTTTAAGAGAGAGAAGTTGGAGTAAATTAAAAAATAAAAAGAAATGAAATATGAAGTATAGCAAAAGCTTTCCCAGACAGGGTAATGGGAAGGAGATCATGCTTAACATAGACAACAATGGAAATCATTGACCACCAAAATTTTTGATATAGTAAGCTTGTTTTTATTTTTACATGTATATATCAGAATTTTTTTATTAAATTCTCCTTGATTTTTTCAAAATCCACATTTATTGAACATTTATGGAATAATTTGACATCAAGTATGGAAATTTCTGTTAATTATATTCTAGAGTTAATGTTTCAGGACATTCCTGGGTACCTATTTATTCCTTATCAGCAGTCTATACTGTTACCATAGTCGTGGTAGTAAATGTTCTTATATTTAAGTCTTAATAAAGTAAATATAGTAGATTTTATGGTTATATTTTTAACTTGTGTATCTGCTGATTATATATTATTTCTTAATGTTGCCTTTAGGTCTATTTATGTTGTTATATTTGTAAGTATATCTTATTCTTTTGTTACTATATTTTTTACATATAATTACTGCTATGTGAACTTCAAATTGCAAATTTTAACATCATACAAAATATTTTAGTTGGCTAATTAAATACATCTTAATTGCCTACTAAATGATATTTAACTTTTGTAATTGTAATTCAACTAATATTTTGATAACACCAATGAAGTGATTAAACTTTCTAAAAATTATAATGAATAAGAGCAGTGTGGTTATTCATATATCCCTTTTTTGTGTTTGACATAATTAGTATGGAACAGGATTTATCTGTTGAATAATTATGTTTCAAGTAATATTTTGAAATGCATCAATTGAGTCCCTGGCAGTTAGTGGACCTGATTAGTCAGAAAAGTTATCTGGTAATTCTTTAAATTTTGCTATGGGGTAATTTCTAAATTGCTTAAATTCTCTTCTTATCTATGTGACATCAGGCACATTTCCCCCCACCCCAGTTTAAGGACAAAGCTAACACATGCACCTAACTGGACTAGATTGAGAAGAGTAGAGATTTTTCTCAATTGACCTTAATGCTTTTTATAAATGATTTGAATATTCTTCCTGCCATGAAGCTGTGACTCTGATTGCTGACAGCCTGCTTTCCAGGTGAAGTGAGCAGAGAAATGCAGATGAAGTGAAGTTGCATGAGTCTCATTTTTAGCATATTAATGTTTTATTCATAATAGGTGAATTCACATTTTTATACAGTATATTGTGAACAAATTCACCTCTATCATCTTTTTCTCTACCCCAACTCCAAATGATCCTATACTTTTCAAGTTTGTCCTAACCCTGTGCTCATCTTTTTTTTTTTTCTTATAAAGGAAAACATTTAATTGGGACTGGCTTACAGTTTCAGAGGTTTAGTCCATTATTGTCATGGTGAGAAGCATGGCAGCATCCAAGCAGATGTGATGCTGGAGGAGCCATTGTACTACATCTTGATCTGAAGTCAGTTTTCTTCCAAACTGGATAGAACTTGAGCACTAGGAGCCCTCAAAACCCACCTACACAGTGACTCACTTCCTCCAACAAGGCCAGACCTATTCCAACAATGGAATAGATGCTGGGATTTCATGATTGAAATAACCACTCCCTGTCCAAAACATAGCACTTCATGGTCTACTGCAGCTCCCACATTACTTCCATTCCTTCTTCTATGAGTAATATAGATATAATATGTAAGGCTGCACACTTCTCAGTCACTTATTCCCTGCATTTTGACTAGTTCTGTCTCAACACTAACTGTGTAATGACATTTTTCTGATGGAGGCTGAGAATTGCACTAGCTTGTGTGTATAAATATCAACATTAGAAGGCTGTTTAACTGTATGTCAATTAAGCAGAATAGAATAAGTAGGCATGCCTCTTTTACTGTGATCTCCCCAAACAAAGGCTTTGCATCAGTCTTACTTTCTGAGGAGTGGATTTCAGATCTAGTTGAGAAGTGATTGGTTATTCTTGTAACATCCATGCTACTATAATTCAACAACAGAAATTTCTTGACTGTGAGGTTGATATTCTAGCACACAATGTCCAAACCTGGAAGAAGTCAATGGTGAATTTCTCCTCCAATAGCCCGTACTTTTCTGCTGTGTTTGCAAACGAAGAAGCAGGGTCTTGGTTGATTTATCTGTGTTACAGTCTGATGGTATATCATATGAGAGAGCCATAGACATTTTATGACAGGCAGAAGAGTAGAATATTTGGCTTTACTGGCCAAACCAGTTCTCTCTCTCTCTCTCTCTCTCTCTCTCTCTCTCTCTCTCTCTCTCTCTCTTATCTCATTCTCCCTCTCTCTTTCTTTCTCTCTTCCTCTCTCTCTTCTTCTTTCCCTCTCTCTCTCACAAACACAAAACATACAAACACAAAACCACAGATGCACATAGTACACTCTAACTTTCGGAAAAGCACATATATTTTAAAGTGCTAAACATTTGATTGTCTAATTTCTGTGGAATAAAATATTATAGTCAATTTTGAAACTGTGACTAAAACAAATGAATCAATAGAACTCAAAGTTACTGGCTTTCAACAATCCTTGGTTACTATCACAGAAAGTGTTGACTTCCCTAAATCTCCCATTTAAGATATCTTCAGAACTTGGCTCGTATAAGATTTTGAAAATCCCTGTTTTTCCAGAGATGACACTTTGGTTTATTATAGATTTGTATCTTTGTTAAATTCTGTTGCTCTGAGATTCATTGTGCCTTGAATGGAAAGATTCTCAATGATGGTAAACTGCAGAATTACAATACTAACCCAATCCTGTCTTTGTGTTTCCAATTTTCCTTGTTGATTGTGCCACTGATTTCATCCACACATACATTTGGAATTGTTTTGCAGCTGATCTTTTCTAGTCACTGGTTGTATTGTTTTAGACTTTAAAAACTTTTTCTTGTGAAGCAGAAATGGGTACCATCTATTCAAAATAGAAGTGAAAGAAATGATTCAATAGATTGGGGGAAGTGGGTATTTGTAATGGCTTCTATCAGTGCTGTAGCAGTATGCTGTGCTTCGTATCTACCAATCTCACTCAGAGCTGGAACGAATGGTTCCAGTCATTTTGATGGGTACTCCTGGTTACCACTTAAACATCCTAGTTTCTCTCTTCTTAGAAGAGTCTCACTGTCAGCATCAGGCATTACGCTGTTCCCCACTTTATGATGAAGCTCCATGCCACTTAAGTTCATTTTGAAACATCTGTATTTTCTATTATTAACTCAAGTTGATACAATATTCATTTATTTGAAATTTTTTTCTTCATCTTCTCCATTTAAAAAGGAATTCAATCTCTTTCTATCAGCATGTATCTTACACAGTTACCAACTCTCTCAGTTTTGAAAGTCTCTTTGCCTTTGAATTAGGTGATTGAATTAGACTGGACTTGCTCCTGGTTTTCCTCTTATGTTAGAAGTCATGCCTCAAAGTCATCTTTGTTCCTTTCCTTTTGTGCATAATTCATAAATATTTGTGTTTCTATGGATTCTGTCACATATGCTCTATATATCCCAATACTATTCCTTGAGTCATTTTCCTTCTGCTGATGAACAATCTTACTGTTATGATAAACTAGAGAGCTATATTTATGGTCCAGGTCTTTTTCTGAACCTCAATGTAACCTACTTACCAATACCAGTGAGCTTTATATTGTAAAATGGTTAATGGTGTCAGTTAATATACTTTAACTATTGTGATAGAACAAATATGTCTTCCTTGGGGGAAAAAAAGAAGAATGCTGTGAACTAAGTTGTGTTTTCCACTGAAAATTCATACACAAAGCATGAATCCTTAATGTGAACATTTGGAAATGGGACATTGGGTTCAATTTTAGATGATATCTTAAAAGTAAGTTCTAATCTAGTTTCACTGAGTGCTGTGTCTCTGTCTTTCTCTTCCTTCCTAACACTTCTGTCCCATTTCTCACCACCACAGCAAAAAGGAAGCATCTGAAAAACACTATATTGGCACTGGCACCTAAGCTTAGACTTCTGCCCTCTACAATTTTGAGCTGATGCATTTAAACTGAATGATATATGCATTAGATGTCATTTCAACAGACTAAACTGCCCAGTATCACAGTAAATGTGATATTTTCCCTCTAAGTACTCAGCGGGATTTTGTAGGCACCTATTCTATAGACTGATTCCTTTGGGGGGTCCTGGTTCTTTCAGTGGTACCACATTCCTGTTACATAATTGAACTTGGCATTTTATTCATCTTTGTCTTGTATATAAGAATTCCTTCACCAAAATCCCCTTTCCAGAAAACTATTTATGGTCTCTCCTTTTTACCCATTTATCAATGGTATCCCATACAGGACATGATTTTCTACCAAAATTAAGATGCACAAAAGGGGGATGTCTTCATAAAGCATTGATTTACAAAGTTTTGAAAGGACGATAAAAGGTTTCTCAAACTATTTGCACAATAAGAACACAAACATGATAGGTTAGGTTTACACACAGCAGAACTTTGCTACTTAAAACTATGGAGACTAGAAAGCTCAGTATCAAAGTGTTGTTAGGTTCAGGGTCTCATGAAGATTATTTCAACATGCTATTGTTTTGCTGCCATCCACACATTGTTGAAAGAACAAAGCACTTCTCTTCAACCTTGTTTTGCACTCTCTTTCATAAAGGTAGAACACTCTTAATTGCTTCACAACTCCTCCTTTAATCCTACAAGATTGGTAATTTTCAGTGCAGGTTTTGGAAGGACACTTTCAAAACATGGCATTGGCTCATCACAAGGAATAATGTAGGAACCCAAATCTAGATGTCACAACAGTAAGGAAAAAAAAGGATTTGAAAGAGAATGAATTACATATATCAGGTTCCTGTAGAGAACATTTCTTAAGTAGAGAAATGAAACAAATGCAATGAATCCTCAATATGGGCAAATAGGGAGATACTCCTGCCAGGGCCTCTTCATTGACCAAACACAACTGGAACACAGAGGACTGAACTCCCTATGTGTATAATCCATATAGATCTGTCTGACCAAAAACAAACTGGATAAAAATGGACAGAGAGGACTATATTAAAGCACATTGTACAATACAACACGTATTTCCAAACTCATTTTCTTTCTACTGCTAAGATAAACCCCAAGATTATAAGAACCTTGGGGAGAAAGGAGTTCATTTCATCTTATTGTTGTAGTCCACAACTGACAGAAGTAAAGGTAATTATTCAAGGTAGGAACATAGATGTAAGAGCTGAAACAGAGACCATGGAGGAATGGTGTTTATTAGCTTCATCTCCATAGCTTTATTAGCTTGCATCTTTATGCCACCCAGTGTGGGACAGTGAAGGGCAGTCTGTGTTTTTGGTTGAGTGAGGCTTGTTTTCGGAGACCCAATAGAGTATTCTACAAGGGATGGAATAAAAAACCATGCCCCCAAGACATAGATGCCTGACACCATGAGTCCTCCAACTCCATTATCCTGTGCTATCTATCACATAGACAATGTCCCAAGCTCCCAGTATTCTGGCTGGACTCCACCCCTAGTCTTCTGACCATAGCCAGGTATGCCCACCCCACAGTTACCTGAGAGCAGACAGGTAGCTCAGCCTACTATATAAAGGGCTGTTTGATCCCTCCCCATTCTCTTTCTCTCTCTTCTCTATTAACCTCTTATTCTTGTCTTTACTCTCCCTTCCCCACTTCTCCATGTGGCCATGGCCAGCCTCTACTTCTCTACCTTCTCTCTCTTTTCTACAATAAAACATTTTAAGGCCATGGGATGCCTGTTTTCAACTAGACTTGTCCTGTTGGCCCAGTGTTCTCAGCTGCGAGACCCAAGCAAGGATTCTCGCCCCACACCAGGAACAACCGGGCATAGCCATTTCCCCTCACCCACCCCCTTTCTATCTTAGGCCCCAGGGCATACTGAGCTGCTCTGAGAGCCCTCAATTTGTTCTCAGCTCCTCCGAGGTACCAGCATCACCTGTGATGCTCAGGAGCTAGAACCTGCCTCCCTTGGCTTCCGTGAGGCCCTTTCCACTGTGGACTGGGATATGGCTCCCTAAAGCCAGACAGACACCCAGGTGGTGTGGAGAGTGCGGGCAGCCTCCCACATTCATCCACCCAGAGTTCCGGAACTCTGGAGGGATGTGGGTTTTCCTCCCCACCCCTTTATTCCCCCCACTGCCCTGCAGTGTCAGTGCCCCATTCCCAGCACCATGGCAGCAGTGGTGAGCGGGCTGCCGGACAACCTAGGACTACCTGGCCTGTGGTAGTACTAAACTAGTAGGCTGCTCCCTCCCACATCAATCATTAATACAGGAAATGTCCCACAGACTTATTTATCTACAGGTCAATCCAATAAAAGGAATTTCTCAACTGAGATTTTCATCTTCCTAGTTGTGTCTAGTTTCATGTCAAGTTGACAAAAAATAACCAGCACGTGTTCTTTATCATCCTATAGGTCATTTTGTAATAACAGGCATGGTTGTTATACTTATGTTGAGTCATTCACTTTTTTATTAATTCAAAACATTTAGCAACACTTCTTTGATTTGGGCTTTTTTTTTTTCCGTAAGGCTACTTCAGTACATGATTCATACCTTGCCCCAGCTCTTATTTATTTTACAGTCCATGTGGAAAAGACTGTTGACACTTTTAAATTTATTCTATCTATCTGTATTTCATAAATCTCTTTCCCTTGCTGTAAACTTCCTTGAAACTCATTTTGTTTTACACATTTGAGAGATTTTAATATTGAAAAATTGCCACACCCAGGATCAGAGGTGAGCAGGAACCAACATCTGTCCCAACACTGGGAGTAACTGGGACCAGCAGGACCAGGCATACAGGAACTCCGCCAGCCCAGTGATCAGGTTCCTTCTAGTCTGTCTGGGTTAGTGTTCTGAGCTGACCTTGGGCACAAACTCTGTAGCCAGTCCCACAACAGCCAGAGGAATCTCCACTCCCAGGCACTCTGACATACACAGGATCAGAGGTGAGCAGAAACCAACATCTGTCCCAACACTAGGAGTAATTGGGTCCAGGAGGACCAGGCACACAGGAACTCCACCAGCCCAGTGACTCTGGTTCCTTCTGGTCTGTCTGGGTTAGTGCTCTGAGCAGACCTTGGGCAAAGATCTGCAGCCAGTCCCACAACTCACAGAGAAAGCCACACTCCCAGGTGATTTAACAAGCCCAGGATCCCAGGATACTAGAATCACAGGATCACAGAGTCAGCTTGATTCTGAGGAGTTCTGACACAACAAGGATCACAGGAAGAATGAAGGCTCCAGTCAGACTTAGCAAGGGCAGGTAGCTCTAGAGTTAACCAGATGGCAGTGAGCAAGCATAAGAAAATAAACAACACAAACCAAGGTCACTTGCCATCATCAGAACCCAATTCTCCCA
>NC_045030.1:66921827-66922328 GCF_008632895.1 Mastomys coucha | reverse complement strand
ACAGAATGCAAGAGATAGAAGAGAGAATCTCAGGGGCAGAAGACACCTTAGAAAACACTGACACAAGAAATGCAAAAAGCTAAAAGCTCCTAACCCAAAACATCCAGGAAATCCAGGGCACAATGAGAAAACCAAACATAGGATAGTAGGTATAGAGTGTGAAGACTCCCAACTTAAAGAGCCAGTAAATATCTTCAACAAAATTATAGAAGAAAACTTCCCTAACCTAAAGAAAGAGATGCCCATGAACATACAAGAAGCCTACAGAACTCCAAATAGACTGGACCAGAAAAGAAATTCCTCCTGTCACATAATAATCAAAACACCAAATGTACTAAACAAAGAGAGAATTTTTAAAGCAGTAAGGTATAAAGGTCAAATAACATATAAAGGCAGGCCTATCAGAATTACACCAGACTTCTCACCAGATCCAGGGCAGATGTAATACAGATGCTACAAGAACACAAATGCCAGCCCAGGCTACTATACCCAGCAAAACTC
>NC_045030.1:66918370-66921481 GCF_008632895.1 Mastomys coucha | reverse complement strand
CCAGAGTAAGAGCCAAGATTTTAAACTCTACTAAATACAAGACAAAAAAAAAAGAAAAGAAAAGAAAGAAAAATTGCCATAGACTCAGATATTGAACAGTTGGTCCATAGTTAGTGGTGCAGTTTGGGGAAGATTTGGAATCATTAAGAGGCATGGCCTCTCTGGAGGATGTAGACTGGGAGGAGGGCCTTCAAAATTTTTACTCTTGCCCAACTTCCAGGTCCTCTTCATTCCAGGAACTTCCAGATTTCTACTTCCTGATGTGATGAGCCAGATTCCTATTGCAGTCACCTGCTGCTGTGCATTCCCTTAATAACCTCCCCATCTGCAATTCTACATCAAAATAAACTCCTTCCATAAGTTGTCTTTGCTCATGGTATTTTGTGACAGTAACAGATAAGTAACTAATACACCATCCTTTTTTAGGGATATTGATTATATTTTCTTTATGCTCCATTTATATGCCAGTTCAAGTTTCATTCAATCTATGCTATACAAATGACATACAATACATGTATTGTTATGTTTAATTTTCATTTTACAAATGGCATATATGTCTGAAAGAAAATTTAGAATAAAAAAGAAAATCAAAGAAAATAAAGTATTTCTATCTTTTTATTACTAGTAAATATTATTTAATGAAGGGATAATATCATGGAATTTGGTATATATTCTCATTA
Organism: Mastomys coucha; assembly: GCF_008632895.1. Taxonomy (NCBI): domain Eukaryota; kingdom Metazoa; phylum Chordata; class Mammalia; order Rodentia; family Muridae; genus Mastomys; species Mastomys coucha. The sequence continues at coordinate 66,920,801 of NC_045030.1, read as the reverse complement.
TCTATTAAGTAGCACCTCTTTTGGCATGTGCTTTATAGTCTCACTACATTCTTTCCTTGTTGTCACTGTCTACAAACATCATTACCATTTCTTACATATTTAGATTCCTACAATGCATATATGGCTGATTTATGTTGGAATGGACACTCTCCTAAACTCATTGACCTGTCTATGACTTCTTGATAATGAAACAGCTCTTTGTTTTTTGTATGATATTAGTATTTGAAATTGGAACAGATAATTACTAATTTGATTAACATAATGTCTACTCACAAAATGAAATGTATTTCCTAAGGAGGCAGGAAATAGCTTCATGATATAAAAGACTTGATTATTGACTACTCTGTAATTAATAACAATAAAAGTGAGCCTAAGCACTATGTATTTTCAAGTAAAAAATCAGCATACTTTGCTTGTTTGAATACAAAGTGTATAATCTCCTATTTTTCTGAATTAGTTTTGTTATGTTGATTTCCTATGTCAAATGTAGGATATTTTATCTTAAAAGTGTGGACATGAACATCTTTTATCATTTTTTTTCTTGAAAACTATCAAAAATATACTGTAATTTTAATTTTCAGAGTGGAAAAGAAAGGATATGGGGAAAGTGGACCTGTTCAGAAAGTGTTCTTTGGAAGAACTCCTATCTGCGTTGCCTGGAAAATGACAGTTCAGTTCACAGGTCAGTAGCAGCAGCACCTTGATCCATTCAAACATTTCAAGGATATATCAACAGTCCAGTTTGTTGAGTTGGGATAGCAAACAGGACTCAGCTGTGATAGCACTACCTAGCAGAGACTGCCAGGCATCAGCTTCTGTATAAGTCAGCAGGAGGGACCCAGAGAAGTGCCAGAAGTTCTCAACTGTGCCTCTCTCAGTGACCAACAAGCATCAAATAGCTATCAGTATAAACAAGCCAAGCTCAGCCTGTCACTGTCTATCAACTTCCTCCGAACCTCACGTGTTCTCCATGGGTCTTGCCTCACCACTTATCTTGCCTCAGCATGTGTGCCACTCTCAGCCCACATCACTCTGTCAATCAGCCCAAGTGTAGGGAACCAGCAAGAAACTGCAGCTCACCAACAGATTTTTGTGTGTTTCTCTCTATGGAGTCCTGACAAATGCAGTTTAACTAAGCAATGTAAGGCAGACCAATACATGAATATTGTAAAGGAAGAATCCTTCTTCACCTGTCCTTACACCACATGCTTGATTAAGTAGGATATCCTTTCACTTGTGTCTGTTTTACTTAAATGTTCCTTCAAGTGTCTGCCTTAGCCTTCACCTGTGTCCACTTCAGGAAAACATTCTTTCACATATTTGTCCCAGCAAAACAGCATCCAACACATTTGATTTTCCAAAGAACCCTTAAGTTTCTACTTCAATATAAAAAATATGAAAATATATATGTATTTATATTACTTTAAATAATTTCTACATAGCCAGTGTCCATATTTAAAAAATGAAGGTTGGTTATATACCTCTGATTTCATCTGTTTTACCTTTTTATGGAAAAGTTTAAGTTAATGTCCCTCTTCATAGTGTTAACTAATAAATACTTCTGAATGCATCTTTAACTTATGAGGATGTTTTAAAACATATTCACAGTATTGTGCTCACATTTCAAAATTAGTAATTTCTTAATGTCATCTAAAACTCAGCCCATATGTAGAATTCTATAGTTGCCAAAAATGTTGATTCGTAATTGTTGTTTAAAACTAAATTTTTAAATGATCCCAAATGTCCAGTTTCCCATCTTTTTTTTAAGATTTATTTATTATAAGTACACTGTAGCTGTCTTCAGACACTCCAAAAGAGGCTGTCAGATCTCATTGCAGATGGTTGTGAGCCACCATGTGGTTGCTGGGATTTGAACTCAGGACCTTCGGAAGAGCAGTCAGTGCTCTTAACCACTGAGCCATCTCTCCAGCGTCCCTCCCCCATCACTTAATTGGGAGAAAAAAATCACTACTTTGTTTTACAAAAAGGCTTCTATCCTGAAATTTACTCATATCCATTGTTGGGTGTTTATCATGGATTTCCTGAAATATGGAGATTAAACCTGGAATCATGATTTGGGTTTTGGATAAGAATGCTTCAGTTCTAAGAACTGAGCAGCCAGCCAGGAGGCACAGGCACCAGAGTACCAGGGGAGCTACAGGGCGGCCAGGACAGGATCCTCTCAGCTTCTGAGTGACAGAGGTGGATTAGCATCCTTCTCTGCCCCTTCCCTGCAAGTGGAGGGCCTACCTCCAGGGAGCGCCTTAACCCAGAGACTCGTGAGAGCTGCCATTTTCTCTCCAGTAAGTTTCTAAGACTGGAACAGCCAGCCGGGATGCACAGGCCCCACGAGTCACAGGAGATTTGCAGGGTGGCAGGGACAGGACAAGCTCTAGTCAGAGACACTAAGAATATCTAACACCAAAAATCA
>NC_045030.1:66915347-66918359 GCF_008632895.1 Mastomys coucha | reverse complement strand
TGCCAGGGCCAATAAGGGGGAGAGGGTGGGGTGGCAGGCATGGGGAGGGGAGAGGCAACAGGGGTTTGATTTTGTTTCTTTCTTTGTTTTTTGGAGGGGAAATTGGGAAAGGAGCAATTTACATGTAAATAAAGAAAATATCTAATTAAAAAAAAAGAATGCTTCAGGTATTGTTTGGTATAATTTTTCTTGTAACAAATGATAAGATATTTAGTATCCGATTGTTCCATTTTTATTGATGTCTACATTGGTCCATACCTTCAGGTTTATCAGCCTGGACACTATTTTGAATTTTGAATCAATATTTAATCTATTGGTTTTCAGCAAGTGTGATGATCATTATATTGTTCAATTAATGGTGTCTTCTATAACACCAGAATTTTAATGTTAGTAGTCTGATTGTATTTGAATTTTTTAAGTTGCATTACTACATTTATTTATTTATTTATTTATTTATTTATTTATGCCTCCTTTTAGTTTTTTATTATTATTACTTTTATTATTTTACAGTCATTACCCTTCTCCCAGTCAGTGCCCTTCCACAATTCCTGATCCCATTCTCCCTCCCCCCACTGTCACCAAGACAATGTGCCCACCCCAGCCCCCAAAGCCCCACCAGGTCTCCCCATTCCCTGGGGCCTCAAGTCTGTTGAAGGTTAGGCACATCTCACTCACGCAAAGCCAGGCAGTCTTCTGTTGTGTATGTGTCTGGGGTCTCTGACCAGCTCATGTTTGCTTCCTTGTTGGTGGCTCAGTGTTTGAGAGATCTCAGAGTTCTGGGTTAGTTGAGAATGCTGGTCTTCTATGGGCTCTCCATCCTCCTCAGGTTTTTCCAGCCTTTCCCTAATTCAACCACAGGGATCACCTGCTACTGTCCTTTAGTTGGTTGTAAGTAAGGATCTACTTCTGTCTCTGTCAGCTGCTTGTTGGGCCTCTCTGAGGACAGCCCTATCTGTATGTACACCATAGCATTAGTAATAGTGTGAGGCCTTGGAGCCTCCCCTTGAGATGGATTCCAAGCTGGGCTGGTCAGTGGACCTCCTTTTCCTCAGTCTCTTCTCCATTTTTGTCCCTGCAGTTTGTTTAGAACAGATCTGGGTCAGAGTTTTTGACTTGGATGGCAACCTCAACTCTCCACATGAAAGTTTTAAATAAGAAAGTTTATCTATTAAATTACATTCTTATTCATAGTTTATGGGGCTAACAAAAAAATTCCTTTAGTATGGCTAATGGCATATTGTGGAATGACTAGCACTCTAGGTAGGGTGATTCTTATTCTAATCACTTGGTTTTTCCTCAGTAGGGTATTATTTATAGTTCATAACTATTGACTATATCAGAAGAGTTCCCATTTGGGTCCCAGTCTGTAAGCCCAACTACTTTCACATAAATGTGTTTGAATACTATAAATTTTCTTTTAAAATATACAGAGAAGTATATTAATAATATTTTGAAGACAAAATTTTAAATTATTATTATTGCCACTTATTAGAGACATTAAATCTCAACAAAGAACAGGTAAGGGTAGGCATTTTTCCTTTGATTATTTCTATAGAAATATGCCATTTCAGAAACACTATTTGCATATTCATTCATGAGGAAAAATAAATCACTTGATTTCTGTTCAGTTTGTCTGGCAAATATTGCATTTAAGGTTCTTGTGAACACTGAGATCTCCTTATTTCCCTTATAAAGAATTTTGTGCAAAGCTCAATTGGCTTTTTGTCTCTAACACTTGGGAAGATTCCAAATAATTCAAGAAGGTGAATCCTGAAATTCGTGTACCTTATGTCATTCAAACTAAACATTTTTGAATGTTTCTTTCAAACCGTCTTCCAAAGTGAGGTGACAATAGCATAACTTTATTTCTTATGAAAGTGTCCCTGTATCCTCACTTCCAGTTGACCTCTGCTTCCCACTATTCCCCACTCCTCTTCTGCTTCAATTATACTAGTTTGCCAATTTAATTTTCGTAAAAACATGAACACATGTCAAGCACTTATCTGAGGCAAGTGGGTAAATTTGAAGATCAGTTAATCATATTGAGCAAGAAGTTCCTTTAATAATCCTGCTATGGGTGTGTTTTCAGTCATGTTTACCAATGTATTAAAAATAAATGTTATATAAATCTGTCCCTCCTGGTGGTCTCTGATTGGCTTTTAAGGGAGTTAGTCTTTGATTGCTTCAACTTCCTCCCTACATTATTAGACTAGGAGAAGATTATTTTAAATTATTTTCACTGCTTACATATTTATAGCCAATTATTATTATGAGCCTCATTATTTTCCTAGTGTCATTGGTTTGGGTCTAATAAGTATAGTATATGGAATGTAGAGACTAAGAGTGAACATATTTTGGAGACTTGTATTTGTCTAACAATTAAACACTTGCATATCTAAGTTTACTCAGTTGTAAAATCAGGAATGATACTGTAAGTCTCATAGAGTAAGTGAGATGATAAAGCAAACCAAGTAAGGGTATTTGATACAGCTTTTGGCATACAAATCACCTTGTAAAAATTGTGTTTCATCATTATCAGACCACCCAATTAAATATTGATTTAATCTTTAGTCCTTTCAGAAAAAATACACCTTTTTAACTCTAGATTATCATAGGTTATTTCTCAGAGTTCTGAAATAAAACTGCTGCACATATAATTCCAATTTGTGCTAGTCATGATGGTGATTGTCACTGCATCATATGGACCTAAAGTTTGCCATCCTTTTCTGAGTGCTGAATCAGAATCAAGTTTGCCTACTGAATCCCACTGAGTGCTAAAAATCTTATCTAGAGAGAATTCATCATAAAGCAATTCACTTCCATTGATAGGTCACTTTTCAGATAAAAGAATGACATATCTCCATACTTCCACAGCATGAAAATCTAAGACATTAAAGTGTGGCCATGTTCTGTGTGGTATTCACTGGGAAAGAAATAAATATTGATCTTCTCCTTCTTCTTCTTCTTCTTCTTCTTCTTCTTCTTCTTCTTCTTCTTCTTCTTCTTCTTCTT
>NC_045030.1:66909181-66914800 GCF_008632895.1 Mastomys coucha | reverse complement strand
GGAGAAGGAGTGAAGAGGAGAGGAAGAGAGAGGGCAAGAAAGGAAGAGTTCACAAGAGGGAGAGAGATGGGAGAGCAAGTAAAGAGGAGGGCAAGAGAGGAAGAAGGCAAGAGAGGACAAAGTGCAAGAGAGAGAAAGGATGCAAGAGAGGAAGAAGCAAGAGAGAGAACAAAGAACAAGGGAGGAATAAAGGATGCAAGAGAGGGGGAGGGGACAAACTGCCCCTTATATTGTGTTAGGTGTGGCTATCTGTCTGTGGGGTGGGGCATACCTGGCTGTGGTTAGATGATTTGGGGTAGGGTCCAGCTACAATGCTGGGAGCTTGAGGCATTGTCTATGTGACAGAGCAGACGTCTCCTATGGGGGCTGTGAGAGGTTGTGACTGAAACAGGAGCCAGGGTCCCAGGAGTTTTAGCTGAACACCTTCTGTGCCTTGCAGGCAGAAACTATCTCCAACTGGGGCTCCATAGTTCCAGACCTATTGCTCGACTAGGCCCAGGTTGCCTAAACAGACCACTGCCCTACAATGTCTGGCATTATCATCATCATCATTAGTATTAGTATTAGTATTATCATTAGTAGTAGTAGTAGTAGTAGTAATAGTAGTAGTAGTAGTAGTTTTTTAATAATTTTTTCAATACTTAAAATTTTATAGACCAATGTAGTAATTTGAAGAACTATGACCAGATTCTCAAAAGCTTTTAGTTTTTGTTTTTGTTTTTTCTAGACAGGGTTTCTCTGTATACTGCTTACTGTCCTGGAACTCACTCTGTAGACCAGGCTGACCTTGAACTCAGAAATCTGCCTGCCTCTGACTCTCAAGTGCTGGGATTAAAGGCATATGACACCATTGCCCTGCCCTTTCTTCCTTTCTTTTTCTTTAACTCTTTCCTTTCTTCTGTCATTCTGTCCTTTGTTCTTTTCCTTTTCCTATTCTTTTCATTATATTAGTTAATGATTATTTATTAACTAATAATTTTAATAATCAATAAGTCATGAAAGTGGGAGGGAGAAGTAAGCACAAGGAGAATATGTAGGGGTAAAGAAGGGTAGGAGCAGGAGCAGAAGAGACAGGAGAGCAACCCAGAGGTCCAGAAGAATGAATGGAAATATTCAGCTGATGGGAGTTGGGAAGTGGGGAGAATATTTAAGGAGTCTCAGACACATGAGATAGCAAAGGCTCCCAGGAGTCAATGCAGGTAGCATTAGTCAAGATGCCTAACAGTGGGGACAAGGAACTTGAAAAGACCAGGTAAGACTCCCTGTGAAAGGACACCAACCCACCCACAAAACGTTTGAACCAAAATTTGTTCTGTCTAAAAGCAGTGCAGGGACAAAGACGGAGCAGAGACTGAAGGAAAGGCCAACCAATAATCAACCCAAAGTAAAATCCATTCCATGGGTAAACAGCATTTCCTGACTTTAGTAGCACCCTCTTATGCTTGCAGACAGGAGCCTAACATACATGTCCTCTTAAAGGCTCTACCCAGCAACTGTATCAACAAGTGTAGATACAACCAAGCATCGGATGGAGGTCAGGGACTCTTATGGAAGAATTGGGGGAATGATTTAACTCTCTGAATATGATGGAAATCCCACAGGAGGACCAAAAATGTCAACTAACCTGGACCTCTCGGAGCTCTCAGAGACAAAGTTGCCACCAACCAATGAACACATACAGTCTCAAACAAGACCACTGGCACACATATAGCAGATGCCCAGTTTAGTCTCCATGTGGGCCCCCCAACAACTGGGAGTGGAGGCTCTTCCTAAAGCTGTAGCCTGACTGTGGTCTCTGTCTCTTAACAGGGCTGCCCTTTCTGGTCTCATTGAGAGAGAATGAGCCAACTCTAGCAGAGTCTTGATACACCAGGATGGGGGCATAACCAGGAGGCCCCATCCTCTCAAAGAAGAAGGGGATGGGGAGAGGACAGCATTTGATATAAATAATGAATAAATTTTAAGTAAACCCATCCTGGGCAGGGTAGTGGTGGAGTCACAGAATAGGAAACTGGTGATAGCTTTAAAGTCTGAGGGATTTAGAGTTTTCTACCTCTTTAATTGTACTGAAATGCTGATGATAATTTCTAAAAAGTCCTAAAAACTTTCTTGCTCTTTCTGAGGGTAAAAGACTGCTAGCTTAAGTGATTAACACCTGTAGCCTAACAATGAAGGATTAAGCAATACAACCTTTGTTCTCTCTCAGCAGGAACTGGTGGGCTCTTACTTTCAGTCTGCTAGTCAGAAGTCACAGGAAGTGAAGACACTTAGAGAAGTGATTATAGAATTTATTACTACGTTGTAAAAGTTTCTTATGAAAGCTATCTAAGGGGAAAATCGAAAAGATTCTAAGTGTGGGAAAGGGAAAAATTCTCTAAATGGGAAAAGGGAAAAGATTTTTTACTCTTAAGTGGGGAAAGGCAAAAAATTCTACTCTATAAATACATCAACTCTTTGTCCTCAGTATTTATACATCTTTCAGAATACATGATCACATGTTGCAAAGTCTACCACAAGTTCACACAAAAAAATCAAATCGTAAACTGAAATAGAAATTTACAAGAGAGAATGTTTGCATTCATATCCACTAGGAGTAATTATCTAGCTAAACATCCATCACCTGTCTCAGTGCCATAGGTTCACCAAAGGTTTAAAACAATAACTAAGCTATTAATGAAGTGTTGTATAGATAAACCCAGTCAACATTTTATCTTCTCTCCTAACACCTATGATAAATTGTTAGTTTCCTTTTTTATGTCCTTTGGTCAATTGTTTTACAACCTCTTGGAATGTGCTATGAGTAGGAGAAAGTCTGGTTACCATCTGAGAGCAATTAACTGCTGAAACTTGGGACACTGACAGAGTTGTCATTGCAGTTTTGACTATCAGAAAAGGATCTAATAGCAGTCCCATTATAAAAGAGCTTAATAATCACAGATATCATTTTAGCAATTCTTATAGGATCATCATTAAGACTTAAGTCATCTATTTGTCTATATAGCATCACTACAAGACAGTACATGTTTTTGGATCTGCAGGGATCTGCTTCAAAGGGGTGTGCTAGTACTTAGTGATTGTTATATATGTTTAATAGTAAAAGAAAAAGCATATTAGTAGCAGGAATCTTTCCTAAAATGAGTCCCTTACAGGCTAGCTTAGTAAGGGAGCACTTATCCCAGATTATATGATAATCTGAAGCAGGCCAATTCAGGATGATCATTTGCTAGTTATTAGCTTGTCCCATTATGGTTCCTGACAATATACATATATGAAATATGCAATATTTTAAATTTACTTCAAAATTGAGTAAAATGATATCTTATTTACCCTCAAATATGTTGAACAAATATTTTTATTTCCTCACTATATGACTTAAATATATTTTAAAACTAAGATATATATTTAATGTGATTGAAGTTACCCTAGTAGTTTCTTGGTTTGTATTAAGACAATAACTTATTTTGGTTGATGTATATGTTTTCATTACATTAAATATTATATTGAAAGACTGAATTTAGAAATTTGGGAAAAAGCATGCTAATGAAAAGGGAAATGTATTAGTAGAAATGTACGCATACTGTATAACCTTTACTTAAAAGACATAGAAGGTCTCTGTAACAAGCCAAGAATGTAGACTAGCCAGTATCAGAAACCTGTTGGCCACAAAGGCTCCCCCTAGTTAGGTCCAAGGACAAAAGGCAGGATATGAGCCATCTGGGTAGTTCTAGTAAATGGTCAGCCATAAAGTGAATAACGTTGACCAGACCACATTCTTGTGCATAATGAGTGTGTAGGACATTTTACTTATGACCCTGACTCAAATAGGGGCTGGGCCTCTTTAGAATTTTCCACTGTTCTCTTGTCATGTTTCCTTGGTAACCTCTTCACCCCCCTAGTTTGTGATTTTTTCCTTTAAATACCCCTCACTTCTTGTGTTCCTGGTCGAACCCCTCTGGCCTGCCAGGCTATAAGTTTGACCCAGGTCTGGCCTGAATAAACCTCATGTATTTGCAGCAAGGTCGGTCTCTCGTGAGTTATTGGGTGGTCAAGTTATCCCGAGACTTGAGTGAGGGTCTCCCCAGCTATGGGGGTCTTTCAATATATGCAGTAATAAATAATAAAAATGATAGATTATTGTTTTCTATATATAAATTTTAAAAAGTGCTAAATATATAGTTTTACATTAAGAAATCACTTCATTTTAAATATTATATTTTGTTGGCTTTATCCAATTTAAAGTTAAACTACTTAGATTAATCTGTAACTAGACACTTGTTCTATCCTTTTTTAGCTGTCATAAACCAACTATACCATATGTTAATTTGTAAAATTAATCTTCAAATTTAGTTCAATTGCAATTAAGATCCTCAAAGATTTACTTTGGAAAATATAATAAATGTTCTTAAATTTTTACACTCTAAAATAATTGAGAAAATGAAAAGATGAAATTACTATGTGAGCAGATATATGTACACAATATAGAACTCCTGTGTTGGTAGAATTATGGATTGGGTCAAGACCAGACTACTTAATAGGAATATGAAGTTTATCAGTGCATCTGATATTTTAATTATGTGGTAAACATTTCAGGAATAATTGTTTCCTAAACAGTTCAAATATAACTAGAAACTCTGGGGAAAATATTGGTTACAGGGCTATACCATCTTTTAATGTACACTTTAATAAATTCCACTGTCATAATGCCTACGTAATTAATACATATAATATTCCTACAATCTAAATGTATAATGTGAAGTTTGTAGAAATAAAGAATGGAAGCCCGAAGACCATCACCCAATAAGAAATATATTTGCTAAGAATTAAATATATGAGTCCCTCACAATATTAACAGACCAATAAATGAAGTGGAAACAATCCCCTCTCGAAAGAAGCTAGCCCATGTGAGGATGCTTGAATCTCACTTAGTAGAAGGAATAAAATGTAACCTCCCTCATCTGAAAGCCTGCTGACTCAGACCTTACCCTTACCACAAAGCAGCTCCCCCACCTAGGGTGAGGCTTCCTGACATAAACAAAGCCCTTTTGTTCTGCCACTTCTCTGCTTGGAGCTACGTCCTGCAGAATTGCTTTGCCTGCCTCCCAGACAGAGCATCAAGATGTTAATTTGGCCACGGGATCCTGGCAGACTGGGGGAGGGGTTTTCCAGGCCTGCTTGATTCACAGATTAATAATACACATTGGACATTGATCATAAACCATGACTCGGTCTCATTATTCCTTTTGCTGTCTGATTCCTCCTTTTTCCTAGGTCCCTTTCCTCTCTTCCAGAGACCCAGTTCCCACTGGTGGCTGCAACAGTTTGGTGCCCAATGAAACATGGAGCCTGGACACCAGGGGGTAAAAACAGAGCAGCACTGTCTTGGTGGAGCTCCACAGAAAACAGAAGAAAGAAGATGGTATCTGGCACAGGTAAGCAACTTATGAGGTGTTAAAATATATGGGCTAAGCTGAGACAGCACTGGCCTGATGCTGGTCTCACTTAGGGTTGACAGTGACAATTGAGGATTGGAAACTTCAAATAGGCAATTGTCCATAGTCAAAGAACTACATTAGGTATGAGGAATAGGGCATAAATAAAATAAAAAATAAGATAAAAATA
>NC_045030.1:66908062-66909147 GCF_008632895.1 Mastomys coucha | reverse complement strand
AGAGGATGGATTTCAGAGTTATCCAAGAGACACAGAGAAACTGAGAGACTTCTTGCTTTCTCTATGGCTCATATAAGAGAAATCCCTGGTCTTGATTCTGTGTTATAGTCTATGCACCAATGTGTTCACTTGTCAATTTGTGTCTGTTTTTGTCTTGTTGTCTGAATGACTGTTGTTCTATGTTTCATGTTAAAAAGATCTGCTGGCTATCCAGCTCTTGATTCAATCTCACTGTACACAGTGAAGGCTGATTTAAGTTGCCCTGCTGAAAAGCTGCTTTTAAGAAAGGTCAGCAACTTAAGTTCTAAAGCAAATGAGCTGATAGTTGTCTTTTCCTAGACTTTGATTGATCTAAATTTTTAAGATTCGTGTAGCTGCTTCATTTGGATTCTGACTTGTCTTAAAGGTAAACACATGGCATGAGCCAACCGAGAAACCAGGCCAAAGAGAGTGAGTGTGTGCATGCAAGTGATCTGAGTTTAGCTTGGAGACTTCAGTCTGGCATGGCAGGATTGATCTTCTTCGGAAAGTCCAGCAGAAATACACCCAGTGCTTGGAATGCAGGAACCTGCATCCTGCAGCTCAGCTTCAGGGAATCTGGAGCTGGTAACATCAAGTCACACCTAGCCTGTGTGCCTCCACCAGGGAGCTAAGATACCCGCCAGATTGGAATGGTTAGTGAGAGAGTGTTTGTGAATGAATGAATGCAGGTCTGTTTTACCATTTTATTTGCCGTTCATGAGTAAATAAAAGTACTAGATACTTTCCATTGAAAGGCTGGAGAATTTTAGAATTTTAAAATAAGAGCATTTAATAGAAATGTATCAGTAGGAATGTATAATGTATAACCTTTACCTAAAAGGGCATAGAAAACCTCTGTAACCAGCCAAGAATGTAGACTAGTCAGTTTCAGAAACCTGCTGGCCACAAAGGCTCCCCTAGTTAGGTCCAAGAACAAAAAGTAGGATATGAGCCATTTGGGTGGTTCTAGGGAACAGTCAGCCATAAAGTGAATACCATTGACCAGACCACATTCTTGTGAATAATGAGTGTGTAGGATGTTTTCCTTATGACCCTGACTCAAT
>NC_045030.1:66890753-66905188 GCF_008632895.1 Mastomys coucha | reverse complement strand
CCTATTATGAAGCTGTTATGGTATTAAAAAAATTACTTGAGAAAATCATGAATATATTTTAGAAAAAGTCTCTTAAAAACCTGATGAGATATCTATTTCTTGCTTCAAATAGCAATTAAATTGGTTATTGTAAAATATTGATATTTGGCCTATTACATAGTGAAAATTTTAAGCAAAAATGAAAATTATTATCTGAAGGACAAATTGTTAAAATTTTCTTAAATGCATGCTTTTATATTTTCTATAACTTTATGAATGCATCTCATAATTATATATACATCTACAGCCCTTCCATGGGACAGAAGTATATATAAGTCACATGTTTAGTCTCATGATTTTCCCCCCTACTTCAGCACAAATAATTTAACTATGTGTTGTAATCACTATTTATCAGGTGCTAAAATTAAGCCTTAATTTCTATATTGATATATGTGTATATGTATATATCAGAGCTTATGATAATTTCACATTTTTAAAAAATAATTCTGATTTAAAAATTAAAAGTAATATATACACATGTGACTATTAATAGTTACAATTACCTTAACATGAAAGGCCACACAAACTGTAAATGGTTATTGCCTACATTATATTTCTATACTTGATTTTCCTAATCAGTCAAACATTTAAAATATTTTGTCAACAATTTAATATTACTCATATTACTCAGTGCACTTCACACTTTCAAAATTTATTTTTAATAATTAAAGGAGGGGAATCATACCCTCCAAAGCTACCTCCAAAAGCATATCTCACTTTTTGCTTGTTTTAATTTTTTTTTTTTTGCAGTCTGATGCTAAAGGTCATTCTGCTGCAGATCAACACTGGCATCCACACATTTCCAGTTCTTATGCCATGGTGAAATGGTGCGATCCACTTACTAACAGGTGGTAAGGTCCCGTTTAATTTGGGGAAGAGGCACAGTTTGTGTCTCCTCACAAAGGAAGATGGAGCATGATGGCTATCTGAAAGATTAGTTCATCAGGTGGATGCAGGTCCAGAGTCTTTTTAATAAACATGTTTTCAACTAAAATAATGGCTAGAAATTTTTATTCGCCAGCAAAGTCCAGTTGGCTGAAATAGCCTCCAGTATTTTCCTGAGAGTTAACAGTTCATTTGTGATTCTCAAAGCTGTTTTCCCCAACACCTGGAGGCCAGACCTTGAGTGTAAGCTTTGCCAATTTGCAACTGAATTCAGTGCCTGGGACATCCTCAAGATAAAGTTAAGCTTGTTGCTTTTAAACTTATGAGTTTTTATCTCAAGCAGGTTTGTTACAGAAATGCAGGCTCCACTACAGGTTGGACTTCAGAGAGGTTCTACATGGCAAGTATTCATCATGATGAAGAAAAAGCATTAAACGCATATTGTGGCTGTGGTCTGTATGGGAAAAAGGTGTGCTATGAGGGCATGCAGCCAAAGATGTACCACTGGATCTATAGCTCTCACTAACCTAAGACAGAGTCTTTTGCCAAGAGGCCATGTTTATTAATAATAAACACTAAAAGGCCCAGTTTGTGCAAATAAATACAAACTAGCTGCATGTGATATCCATGACGGGTAAGGGAGAGATCAGTAGATCTACATCTAATGCATCGAGGTTCGCCAAGCCACCATAATTCTCAGACAGACCTATGGTGTATAAATATATTTTATGCCCCAGTCCAGCTAATTTTTAGTAAATAAATAAGGAGGAACTATAACCTCCCTCATCTGAAAGCCTGTTGACTCAGACCTTGCCTTACCACAAAGCAGCTCCCCCACCTAGGGTGAGTTTTCCTGACATAAACAAAGCCCTTTTGTTTTGCCACTTCTCTGCTTCTCTCGAAGTTCCTGCTTCGAGCTACAGTCTGCTGAATTGCTTTGCCTGCCATTTCAGCATTGAGATGCTAATTTGGCCATGGGATACTGGCAGACTGGGGGAGGGGTTTTCCCTACCTGCTTGATTCACAGATTAATAATACACATTGGACCTTGATCAGAAAATATGACTTGGTCTCATTATTCCTTTCACCATCCAATTCCTTCTTTTTCCTAGGCCCTTTTCCTCTCTTCCAGAGACCCAGTTCATGTGTAGCCACTGGTGGCTGCAATAATAAAATAGTTGTAGGAGGCAGATGAAGGGAGGGGAGTGGTTGGGAAAGGGTATAGGGAGGGGATTAGGGGTTGGGTTAAGGATCAATATATGTGGAGGGATAGTAGAGATGACCACATAGCTATGAAAATGAATGAAATTCTGCAAATGATAAGAGTAGTGAGGTTGTAGAAGGGCATCTCCAGGACAAGACAGAGACCTGGGATAAGGAAGGTGGCCAAGAATCAATGGAGGTGACCATAGCTGTGCCTCACAGCATTGGGGATATGGAACCTGAATAGGACACCTCCTGTAGCCAGGCAGGTACCTTAGTAGAGTGAAAGGGACAACCAACCCACAGAACTTTCAACCCAAAATGTATTCTGACTACAAGAAATGCAGGGATAAAGATGTACCATAGACTGAAGGAATCACCAACTAGTAACTTGTCCACCTTGAGACCCATCATCCCATGGGCAAGCACCAATCCCTGACACTATTATTGATTCTCTGTTATACTTGTAGACAGAAACCTACCATGGCTGTACTCTGAGAGGCTCCACCCATCAGCTGACTCTGACAGATGGAGATGCCCACAGCCAAACAGTGGATGGAGCTTGGTAATTCTTAAGGAAGAATAGGAGGAAGAATTTCAGGGCCTGGAGGGGATAGGAACTCTACAGGAAGACCAACAGAGTCAAATAACCTAGACCCTTGGGGCTCTCAGAGTCTGACCCACCAACTAAAGAACATCTATGGGCTAGACCTAAGCCTCTTCACATATATGTAGCAGATTTACAGCTTGGTCTTTATTTGGGTCCCTAACAACTGGAGTGGGGGCTATCCCTAAAACTGTTGCCTGTCTGTGGGATATGTGCTTCTAGCTAAGCTACCTTCTCTGGCCTCAGTGGGAGAGGATGTGCTTAGCCTCACCCAGACTTGATGTACTAGGGTTGGGTGATACCCAGAAGGTCCTTTACCCTCTCAGATGAGAAGGGGAGGGAAATGGGTAAGGAAGGATTGTGGGAGGTGTTGTCTGTGAGTGTGGCAGTGGGCAGGATATAAATTGAATAAGTAAAAATAAAAGTAGAAACAAATATTTGTAATGTTTATAGTGCAATGTATTCCTATAATTTGATGTGGGGAGCGGTGGAGCTGAAGAGGCATTCGCCATGGCAAGATGGCGCCTACTTCCACTGTCAACTCCTAGTAAACAACTGTTTGCACATGTGCGTACAGAACTGTTTGCGCATGTGCATAGAGTGAAAAGACACCATGTCACGGCCCATTCCGGGGTTTCACGTGGGGTAATGAGCGAATAGCCAATCATGGGCAGACACGCCGCGCTGTGGGCGGACACGCCGCACTGTGGTGTATATAAGCAGTGCGGATTATTGGCTCGACCTCTTTTTCCCTCTGGGAGAGGGCAGTAAACGTCGCTGCAGAAGGATCCTAGTTTCCGCGTGTCTTTTCTTGTTGGCGAGATGACCACGCGGGCTATATGAAAATATAAGTTATTTAAGAATAAAATGTCCTCGTAAATAATGATAACACCTTACAAAAAATTCAAATGGACAACTGATTAAAGACATGACCAAAATTTACCCATACTTCTTTAGTGTAAACTTATAATTGTTATTTTATACCCATTAAATGTATGCATACTAGAGAAATTATATATTAGCAGTGTTACAGTGAAAAGTTTTATATCTCCATCTAATAGCTATATTAATCCTTCATTTAGTTTATCAAAACTTTATACAAGATCATAACTAACAAAACAGTATGCAGTATTTTTTTAAAAAAAGCAATTTAAATGAACTATTAACCAATGAACACATTAATTATTAGTATCTATGTGATGAGATCATTTTTCTAAATTGTGAAGAGACTACAAGAGACTGAAATGCAGATAGAGTAATTATGCTACCAATCTCAAAAGTTTCTTCTTTTAACACACAGTAATAGTGGTTTTACATTCGGATGGAGGTTTGTTTGTTTGCTACAAAATATCAGATATATTCTAGAGCATTATCAATCAATAGACCTGAACCATGGCTTTAAAATCTCTCTTCTTGAACTAGCTAAAATAACATTTTTCCTTGATTCATTGTAAGTGGTTATACTCAAGGAACTTCAGAATTTTCAATAAGGTACAGCCATGGCAATATCATCAGAAATTGTTGACAGGTACATAGGAACTAGTAATTCAAGCCTCGTGGAACAAGTACATGTTTTCTGTAAGCCATAGGTAATCAGACTGACTTTTAGGAGATAATGGACAGATTATCCAAGTGAGACCAAGAACAATTATCTCTCAGTTTATTTTAAAATGTCAGGAGTGTGCTTTGGGAAAAATGAAAGGATATCCAGACTCTTCTTGAGATAAATTCTATGTGGCTGGATTTAGAATCCACATTTTTAGTGTTTTGCTTTATTTTGTTTTGTTCTGTCTTGTTTTTGTTTTGTTTTGTTTTGTTTTGATGCTTTGGAAAAGCAAGCCAAATTAGAAATTTGAAGTCTGATTATTTTAACTGCTGATATATCTACTGTACTCAGGTATTTCCAACACGGGACAGACTCAGTCTCAGTCTCAGAAACTGAAGAATGAAACCTGGTATTCTACAAGTTCTCACAGATGATTCTCCTAATTATAACCTTAAGGAATACGAAATCAAGACAGACAGCATCATTATCTTTACCATTGTTATGTTGAATTTGAGATGCCATTATTGTCCCATAATTTCTCCTTTAGTAATTATTTGAGGAAGTTTCATTTACATTGTTCAAATTGGGCTACCTTTCATGCTGTAATAGTTTGAGCTAACTGCAAATCTCTGAGTCATATTAAACAATGCAAATGAGGCATTGAAGTAAAGAGAAAGTACTTTGCCTAGGATTTAGTAGAATATTGAAGTTAATTATATTAATGTCTTATTCTAACTTTATAGCCTTCTTAGGACAAAATCTGATGCAACTTCACAGCTTATCCAAGAATAATTATAATGTAGTGGGATTTGAGATAAGGGCTGCAAAGTTGGCTCTCTTTTACACTGAATAGCATTTTGAGAAAGGAATTAGTCATATTTTTCATTAGCAAAAAAACATATATGAAATCAGATCCTAAAATCCAGTTATTCTCAGAAGAGTGCAACTAAAGTTAACTGCCTGACTGCTGTCTATGACTCAGAAGCCATTATTTTTTCATTCCAATGGAAGAGAGACATGTCTAATTGGTGAAAACAAGCAGAGTATAACTAGCTTTGATATGTGTACAAAATGTCTTTTAACTCACATGCAATATTATGATTCAGTACTATTATTATCCATATTTTTTCACAGCAAAATAAGGTTTAGAGAACATGCTAATAACATTCTAGATGTTAAGTGTTTGATCTATCAATGGGATCTAGTTTAATTACTTTAGAGTCAATTCACATTACCATTATTACCACTACTATAGCCATTACACTATCACTATTCACATTAAGTATAAATGTATCTGCATGAAGTTTATAAGAATGGAATATTATCAATTAATAGATAATATAATAACTCTATTTGACCTGCATCCACCAATCAACATAGGTACCTCCAATGGGTGTCTGGAAAATAAAGGACAAGGATGAGAGAAGAATGGAGCAAAGACAACATTCTGATCAAGGCTTAATTTTATTGTGAAGCAACAGGCTTATAAAGGCAAATACCATAAGCAACCCCTAGACATTACTGATGATGTAAATCGCCTCATTCTGGCATCCTATAGCATAAGTTTCCATTTCTCAGCACAGGTCTCTCTTATCAGGCCAAAAGCAGAACTCCCAATTCAAGCAGGGAAATTCCACCAAGTGCTGTGATAGCAAAACTAGCTGATGAGGCAACTGCTGCTATGCAGGTCAGGGCAGAACCTCCACAAATAACTATTCCACAAGTAATAAAATATTTAAGTATAAATGTAGATAGCTAAAAATTTTAGTAACATTAATCTCAGAGTAACGTAGAAAGTCAAAATATTTTAAAGAGTTTGAATGTATTAGTTAATATTGATCAATTCTTTGGGATTTTATCTATAATATGGAGTCTGAAGCTAACTATTACAGAATAACTAACAAAAAATATTAAGTATATATAGCAAAGAAAGTTAAGCATATTACATTTTGTGCATTTCATTCATCAATATCAATGTTGAACTGACAAACTAGTAAAACAAAAATATTGTATTTAACATTTAAGTACCTTTGTAAACCAAAACAGATAGGTATTAAAACTAAATGGGAAAAAGATAAAAATATATATTTTGTAGATAATGTATAAGGATACATTAGTTACAGTCCCCTAAGTGGCCATTAAATGTATGAAAAGAATGTTTTATTGAGAAGATATAATGGCTGAAGCTATGGTAGTAGTTGAGAAAATTGAAATATGTGGACAGATATAGAAGAGTTTTTGGAGGTAATATAAAACACTGTAACCATTGGCTGTTCAGATTTAAGTAATAAGAATCCAAATGAAATTGAACAATTTTGTAGTAATCACTATAAGAATAAATCCTTTCCTGAGAAGGGAATTAGGAAAAGGCAAAGTTTGGGGGTGACGATTAAGTACTTTTGACTATATCAAATTTTATGTGTAAAAATTATATTGTTTGGGCATGGGGAGGCTCAATGAAATCTCAGTATCTTCAATCTGAGTTCACAATCACCATCAACCTGTCTCCATCTTCTGAATTTTGGGATTGCTTGTGGGTAGCATCATGCTTAGTTTTAAGATAGATTTTTAATGAATTTACATATACATGTTAAAAAGGTACTTTGATAATATGTTTGGAGTTCTAAAGGAAAGTCAGTGCCAGCCATAGGTTTATGAACCATGAATTGTATACTATGTTTAAGAATATGATAATAAGCTGGGCGGTGGTGGTGCACACCTTTAATCCCAGCACTTAGGAGGCAGAGGCAGGTGGATTTCTGAGTTTGAGGGCAGCCTGGTCTACAGAATGAGTTCCAGGACAGCCAGGGCTATACAGAGAAACCATGTCTCAGAAAAAAAAAAAGAATATGATAATAAATTATCTAAGGAATGGTAAATTTGTCAATATATAAGAACAGGACTTTATGAACATCAGTGAATGTGAAGAAGCAAACCACAGTATGGCATTCTTTTTCTATGTGTATGGGTGTTTAGCTTGCATGTATGTTTGTATAAGATATGGTGTCTGAAGGGACCAGAATAGGATGTAAGATCCCTTTGAATTGAGGTATAGATGGTTATGGGCCACTAAATGAGTACTATGGGTTGAATCCAGGTCCTCCAGAAGAATGACCAGTGCTTGTGACCACTGAGCTATTTCTCCAGAACCACCATGACAAATAATGATTTTTAGAGGCCAATTGTTATATTTTTCCAGAGTAGGTTTTTTTTTTTTCCAATTTGAATTTGTTTAAAAATAGGGAAATAATCCAAATTTCTGAGAAGCCAGGACATAGTCATATCATACATAAACTACTTGAAAGCAGATAAACATATTTGTGTGTATATGAAATTAAAAATTTCACAAATACTTAAGGATATAGAAAAAGTAAAAGCAAACCAAGAACTCAGCAGTTTAGATACGAAGTAAAACACCATGTAGGCATATACATAATTAAGATTGAAAATTAAGTTTAACACTAAATATGTCTAAAAATAAAGAAATATAGAAAAGGAATTAGTTAAGTTATCTGAAGTGTTGTGTCTGGAAGCAACTTCTTAGAGATTTGAAATGACTTGAAATGAAAACAATAACCAGCCCAATTTGAGACCCATCCCATGAGCAAGCATTAATCCCTGACACTATTAATGATACTCTGTTAAGCTTGCAGACAGGAGCATGTTGTCCACTGAGAAGTTCCACCTATCACCCGACACACAGATGCAGACACCCACAGCCAAACAGTGGTGGGGTTTGGGGACTCTTATGGAAGGATAGGAGGAAGAATTGCAGACATTGAAGAGGATAGGAACCCCACAGGAAGACCATCAGAATCAACAATCCTGGATCCTTGGGGCTCTCAGAGATTGAACCACCAACCAAAGAAAACACTCGGTCTGGACCTAGGCCTCCCCATACATATGTAGCAGATGTGCAGCTTGTTCTTTATGTGGGTCCCATACAATTAGAACAGAGGCTGTTCCAAAAGTTGCTGCCTGTAAGTGGGATATGTTCTACTAGTTGGGCTGCCTTGTCTGGCCTCAGTGGGAGAGGTCACA
Organism: Mastomys coucha; assembly: GCF_008632895.1. NCBI lineage: Eukaryota > Metazoa > Chordata > Mammalia > Rodentia > Muridae > Mastomys > Mastomys coucha. Next base: position 66,896,867 of record NC_045030.1, on the reverse strand, counting down.
CCTAGCCTCAAAGAAACTTGGAGTGCCAGGGTGAGGGAATAACCAGACCTGCCCTGCCCCCTATTCCCCTATCACCTGCTCAGAGGAGAAGGAGAGGAACAATGGAGGAAGGATTATGGGAGGGAGTGGTGAGCTGGATATAAAATGATAAGTCAAAAAATAAAATTAAACTAAAAATAACAAGAAAACATGAAGAACAAAAATTGAAGAAATTGTAGAACAAACAAGGTTCCTCAGAGTAATGGTCATGGAAAACATGCTGTATTGATGCACAACTAAGAATTTCAACACCTCTGACCCATATGCACGCCAAAGGGTGAATAGGAAAAGGGGAGTTAGAATACATGCAGATCATTCTGTCCAGTAATGACACAGTGAAATTATGTAGAGGACATAGAATTTAAAACAAGGTAACTGTATTAACCAGTATAAGTAAAATAATTTCATCAAAGTTATGTCAAGGACTAAACTGAAATATGATACAGTCATGCTCAAATACTATAGAAAAATAATTTCTGAAGAAAGTAGGCATACAATTCAATACCTAATCTGACACATTTTTCCTCTACCACAAAGTCATTTTCTCAGCCACTTACCTTACCACATCTGTTGCTTCTCTTCCCTGTTTCTCTAGAGCCATATTGTGTTTCATTGGGAAAGCACATTCTGTATTCTCTGTTTACTGAATACAGTGTGTTGGTATATGTTAGAGTTATAGAGCAGAGCTTAGAGTATTTTAGGGCTGAAGACTGTTTTGTTCAATTATGGTTATCATCCAGATACATATACCTACCATTTTCTAAGACAATAGCACTAAAGCCATAGGAAAATGTTTAAGACATACATAAAGACATTGTTCATGGGATGTCAAACAAGGACTGGTATTTTAAATAAGCTCTAACGGTAAGCAAAATCCACAGTCAGTATTTAAATCTTTGCTATAGAAGAAATGATCAACACAGAGTTAATTATGTATTGACTGGCATACAAGTAGATAGTTGCTTATAATCCCAGGGTTCTTGTTGTTACAAGTATATCTATGAATATTATACACTATTATAAGCAGATATTCATTTGTCATTCATGAAATATTTGAATATCTTGCACCCGTTGCCAAATATCATCTGTGATAAATTGTCTACAAGTTTCTCTAAACATTTACTAACCCACTTGATAATAATTCCTTTTGTTTAGCATGTATTCTTCTTGATATGAAAATAGGTCTCTTTTGCAGATCAACTTTTCATGTCTATAAAGCTTATATTACTTATTCAGCAGATGTCCAAGATAATGGTTTCTACTAAAAGAATTGTATCCTGAATTTTTTTAAAAATATTTTACAGGGTGGTCAGAATTTTATTCTAACTTCCTAAACTCTGTGAAGAAGCTGCGACTCCATGTCCAATTCTTCTCCTCAGGATAATCAGCCATTAGTGCTCCAAGCTGGTCTGGAAGGAGGGAAGTTTAGCCTGGGTACATGGTTGCAACCCAGGGCCTTGGTTGGCAGTGAATGCACTTGTAAAAAACAAAAACCTGGAAACAGCTTCAGAGAACTGGTTCAGTATACTTGGGTAGAGGAAAATGGTATTTATGCCCCTGGGGAGGTAGGCAGGATCTTCAGTGAAAGGTTTGTGTGTCCTTGTACAATTGTACATCTGCACACTCAGGGGCAAAGGCATCTTAGGGGTTAAAACCTTACAAGGTCAAAGAAGAAACGAGGTCTGATAACTGTCAGCATAGCAAACTATTACTAGGGATGACAGTGAGTAGATAACTTTCTCTACCTGGTTGGGAGATGGAAGGGAGCCAATACCTATCATCCTAGACTGAGATATCCAGGATTGAATTGCTTGAAGCTCTCTGAAACCCTTCCACTGTTAATCCTAGATCATTACAATCTGATAATATGCTGCATATATAATATATTCAATTTAACCTAGTTCAGTGACCATAGAGACTATTGTGTCAAAAGTAAACATACATTGTAACATGGATGTGAGCCATAGTTGTAAAGTGGTACACAAAATGTAATATAATACTACTGCAGATGATCAGAATTAAATTACCCTTTCCTGCACAGCAATAAAGTATAATGTTATACTTATTCCACAACTACTTTAAAATTTAAGATTAGAATTTGAATTTCTTACTAATAACATCTTCCAAAACTAAAATAAATCATGAGAAAAAAGTGAATAGAGGTTACTTAAGTTTTCTTGATAATATAAAATTTTATTAATTCTTTAAGAATGTCGTACATACATAAAATATATTTTGATCATATTCAATACCCACACATTCCCGAGTTCTCACTGCTCCCACTCCCTCCTAACTTTGTGTCATTTTAAGAAAGAAACTACTGAGTTTAATTGATCATGCACATGGGGTCACCAATAGCATATGTCAGCCTACCAGGGGTCATGTAATCAAATGAAATTGAAGCTCCCTCCTCTACATGCCATCAGCGCTCAGTCAGTAGTTCCTGAGCTAGTGGTAGGATCTTAAGACCTCATTATCCTTCTATTTATAACATTGCCTGCCTTGATATTGTGCAAGTTTTACACATGTAGTCATAGCCACTGTGAATGTATCAGTGCAGTAATTTTTTCACGTCCAACATATATCATTTCACCATGGACCTTCTCAACCTATGGCTCTTAACAATATTTCTATCCTGCTTGCACAAGTGTTCCTGTGACTTGGGGTGAAGAAGCATTATAAATATCCCATTTGCAGCTGAGTACCTCATACTTATTCTGTGCTTTTTGACTAGTTGTAACTCATTGCCTTAGCCATTGTCCACTGGACAAAGAAATTTCTATCATGAGCTCAGAGTGCTGTGTTAACAATGGACAGAGGGATACTAATTTAGAGGGCAGTTTGATTCTATGATCATTTAGTAAAATGATCCAAATAGCTTGAAAATTGTGGCCTGTGAGATCTTCAACCATGGATTTACCTGTGAGTTACAACAACCAGCATAGGAAGATATAAGTAAAGTTTCAATAAGTGGCACTCACATGTCAAAGCCAACTATCAGCTGTCTACTTAGATATGAGCTTCACTTAATAAGATAGAAATCATTCCTGGTACTGGAAACCTGCCAGCTCTCCAGCGATACAGAAGTTGTGTATATTAGGAAGAATCCACTACCACCACTTTGCTTGATTAGAGTGATTTCTTGCTGTATTCTAAATCTTATTCTTATACCCACAGATACATATAGCTATCATACCTCATTAAAGAATCCTCTTTTTATGTCAAACGGGGGGACCAGCATAGAAAATCACAACTGTACACAATGCAGAGATCAATAGATCATAAGAAGCCTAGCACAGTTAGATATATGTACAAAACAACTCCTTCATCTATGGCTCAGGGAACATGTATAAGAAAAAGTCAAATAGTGTAAGAGCAAGAATATCAGGAAGTCTGCTGTGAACCAGACTTTCCTAGAAATAGCTGTATAAACAAGACAAGAACCATGTCACTGTTAGTGGATATGTTAGTGTGGACGAGGAAATTTTTGCAGTGTCCCACTCCCACACAAATAACTTCTGGGAAGGGAATTAGCTTTTCTAATCCAAAGAGGTCATTCTTGAAACCATATATATATATATATATATATATATATATATATATATATATATATATGACACAAATTGACATAGCAGGATTCATTTCTATATTTGTGTATATATATGCATACACTTATAACAGTAATAATCTTAGTCTTTTATATTTCTTCTGAGAACTCTGTTCAGTTTTATAATATTGTTTTCTTGGTTTTGATATTTTGAGCTATTTATTGTAGATACTAACTCTTTTCCAAATGTGTAACTGACAAATATTTTCCCATTCTGTAGTTATCCTCTTTAGTCAATTAACAGTTTTTTTTGCTTTAAAAACCCTTCTAATTTTATGCAGTCTCTATTAGTGAATTTTTATGTGTTTTTGATAAATAGCATCCTATTCAGAAAGCCCTCACCTAAATCTATACTTGGAAATGCATTCCCTACACTTGTTTTTCTAGAAATTTTAGACATTGATATAATTAATCCAATTGGAATTGATATTTCATCATTTCTTCTTAAGACAGTTTATATCTTTCATTTCAAGGTATGTTTCTTTGATACAGAAGAAAGACAATTCTCTCTTTTGGTGATCCTCTAATAATGGTGTTTTTATTATTATTAAATTATTTTATTTATTTGCATTCCAAGTATTGACCCCTTTTCCTGATCCCTCCCTGAGTTCTTTACCTACCTCACAGTCCCCTTTGTTTGTGAGAGGATGTTCCTACCCACCCTCCCATTCTACCTCACCTCAGCAAGCATGCCCATTCCTTGGGGCATCCAGCCTCCAAAGGACCAAGCATAACTCCTCCCACTCAGGCCAGAAAAAACACTTCTCTGCTACATATGTGCCAGGGGCCACACCATGGACTAGCCCATGTATGCTATTTGGTTGGTGGCTTAATCTCTGGTAGCTCTCAGGGGTCTGGAGTAGTTGATATTGTTATTCTTTCTATGTGGTTGCATCCCCCTTCCACTCCTTGAGTCCTCCCCCTTCCTCTTCCAAATGAGTCCCTAACCTCAATCGAATGGTTGGCTATAAGTATCTGCATTTGTCTCAGTCATATGCTGGTAGATCCTCTCAGAGAACAACCATGCTTAGCTCCTGTCTGCAAGCAGAACATGGCATCAGTTATAGTGTCAGGGTTCGGTGCCTTCCATGGAAATTCTCTCTCTCTTTTTAATCCATTCACCTAATAACTGACTTTTCAAGTGTTAATTGAAACAACTAGACCCAGAAGTATTATTTATTATTTTTACCTTTAATATTCAGTCAAGAGTGTTAATCTTTCTTTTCAGATAGGAGTTTATGATCTAATAATCTCTGTAGAGTAGACTTGGTGATCACAAGACCCCACCTGATTTTATCTTGATAAGCTGTTTCTGGCTTTCACTGTCTGTTGTGAAATATAACTTTGCTGAATATAGTAGACTACACTGGAAATTTTTATTTTCTGGAATTAAAGAAAAATCAGTCCAAGTTCTTTTTGTTTTCATAGTTTGAATTGTAAAGTCAATAGTTATTCTAATAGACCTTTTGTGTGTGTGTGTGTGTGTGTGTGTGTCTTTCAATAAACGTTTTTGTTCTATGTATTTAGTGTTTTAGTGATAATATGATATGGAAAGTTTCTCCTCTGCTCTTCTCTCTCTAGTTTTGTTTTATACCTACCTCTTGTACATGGGTAGGCTCCTTTTTCCTAGGGTTGGAAATTTTTCTTCTATAATTAAAAACTATTTTATAAACTATTTGCATACAATTCTTCTCCATCTCATGTGCTGAAAATGAAGCTATATCTTTTTATGAAGTCCTATATTTCTTTAGTTTTATTAATACATTTAAAATTTTTCATTGGTCACTTCCTCTAACTTGTTTTCATACTTTGCTATCCTATCTCTTATATGAAATATTGTACTAGTGAGATTTTTCCACTGATTTTGAAGTATTTCATTTTTACTTTTGTTGTCATTTTGGTTCAGTATTTCTATCTCTTTATTAAAGTTTATTTTTATTTCATGAATTATCTTCCCTATTACATTCTCATGTTCATGTTTCATTGGAAAATATGTCATCTTTATGTCACTTTTATCATATTTATAGTCATTCTTTTGAATTCTGCATCTGGAATTCCATCCAAGTCATTTTGCATGAATGTTGGTATTTTTTGGAAGAAACTAGTAATCTTAGTTTTTCCTGTTCTTAGTGTCCTTTTTCTAGGATCCATCATTCTAGATCTACATCTTTGGTTAAGATGTTGTTGTTATTTTTAAATTCAGAATTCAGGTTGTCTTTCTTCTTTCAGTGGACACACTATCGGCATATGGTAGTAAATAGGTTAGAGTATATTTGTAGTAATTCCTTCATTTCATAGATTGATATTCCAATATTCCAGACCCCAGGTTCTATCTCCAGCCTACCCCTGTGAGTTGAATACTGGGAATATCCAGTAGTTAACACACTCTGATAATAATTTAACAGGTCATGACAAAGTAGATCCTCATTAAGTACTAATTAGTTTCAGGAGTAAAGGAACTGTATCAG